>NW_027362765.1:340243831-340793612 GCF_046119375.1 Phyllobates terribilis | reverse complement strand
TGCCAGTAATAGAGGTACCTTTTGAACGGATTGCAATGGACTTGGTAGGGTCCATTGTAAAATCCGCTCGTGGCCACCAACATATACTGGTGGTCGTTGACTGTGCCACCCGGTGCCCGGAGGCTATACCGCTATGCAACACCTCGGCATAACAAATTGCACAGGAGCTGTTTGCTATGTTCTGTCGCCTTGGACTACCTAAGGAGATCCTGATGGATCAGGGGACCACTTTTATGTCCAAAATGACAAGGGAACTGTGCAAACTGCTAAAAATTAAACAATTGCGCACCTCGGTGTACCAACCTCAAACCGACGGGCTAGTAGAACGGTTCAATAAAACCCTCAAGTTCATGTTAAAAAAGGTGGTTTCTAAGGACGGAAGGGATTGGGACATGTTGCTACCCTATTTGATGTTCGCCATCCGTGAGGTACCCCAGGCTTCCACAGGGTTCTCTCCCTTTGAGTTATTGTACGGCAGACACCCTAGAGGTCTGTTGGACGTAGCCAAAGAGACGTGGGAACAAGAGCCGACTCCACATAGGAGTATAACTGAACACGTGGCTAGCATGCAGGACCGGATCGCGGCGGTCATGCCCATCGTGAAAGAACATTTGTTAGATGCCCAGGCAGCCCAGAGGTGCACATATATTAAAATAGCCAGAGTCAGGTCTTTTAACAAGGGCGATTGGGTGTTAGTACTTGTACCCACAGCCGAGAGTAAGCTCATGGCCAAGTGGCAAGGGCCATATGAGGTTCGAGAAAAGGTGGGGGAGATAAATTACCGGTGTATCAGCCCGGAAGGAGGAAACGGGAGCAGCTTTATCATGTAAACCTGCGAAAACCTTGGAAAGATCGAGAGTGGTTAGTTACAGACATCACTCCGGGCATATCACCAGAGAGTTCTCTACCTTCAACCAGGGATGCGTCCGGGGAGAGGTCAGGATAAGTGATGCTCTCACTAAACAGCAGCGACGGGCGGCTCGCTCACTGGTGCAGCAGAATACCGACGTGTTCTCAGAGCTACCGGGTAGGACTACAGTTCTCCAACATGACATTGTCACCGAACCTGGGGTAAGGGTGCGAATGAGACCGTACCGGGTACCCGAAGCCCGGAGGCAAGCCATCACGGCTGAGGTAAAACAGATGCTCCAGTTAGGCGTCATCGAGAAATGACGGAGTGGGCTAGCCCCATCGTACTGATTACGAAACCAGACGGATCGTTACGCTTCCGTAACGATTTCCGAAAACTAAATGAAGTGTCGAAGATTGACCTTTATCCAATGCCCAGGGTGGATGAGCTGATTGAGAGACTGGGGTAGGCCCAGTACTTTACCACGCTCGATCTCACCAAGGGTTACTGGCAGGTACCTCTCACGAAATCGGAGGAGGAAAAGACCGCCTTCATAACTCCGGAGGGTCTATATCACTATGCGGTCTTACCTTTTGGGTTACATGGGGCCCTGGCTACATTCCAGAGGTTGATGGACATAGTGCTCAAGTCTCATCAGGAGTACGCCTCCGCATATCTAGATGATATTATCATCTTTAGCACCGACTGGCATACGCATCTATCCCAGGTACAAGCAGTGCTGGATTCTCTCAGAGCAGCGGAGTTAACGGCAAACCCGAAAAAATGTGCGATAGGGCTAGAGGAAGCCCGATATTTGGGGTATGTGATTGGCCGAGGAGTTATCAAGACCCAAATCAATAAAGTTGAGGCCATAAAAAATTGGCCTAAACCGTCAAGTAAACAGCAGGTGAGGGCGTTCCTTGACATCCTTGGGTATTACCGCTGGTTTATACCTAATTTTGCTGGGAGAACGGCGGCCCTGACCGATCTCTTGAAAGGAAAAAAATCAGTAATGGTTCAGTCGAACCTTCAGGCAGAAGAAGCCTTTCAGTCCATGAAGTTGGCCCTGTATGGACAGCCGGTCCTCATCAGCCCCAACTTCAAGGAAACTTTCATTGTACAGACAGATGCCTCAGAAGTAGGCCCAGGGTGCCAGTGGCGACTTTGCCAATCCTGGTGTTATGTGGCAAATGCTTTTGTACTGGCCTGTCTCCTGGTAGTGCCTACAGCCTCTGGACACTACAGTGACAGACACAGCAAACCTTCTTGCCACAGCTTGCATTGATGTGCCATCCAGAATGAGCTGCACTACCTGAGCAACTTCTGTGGGTTGTCGAGTCCGTCTCATGCTACCACAAGTATGAAAGTACAACCAACATTCAAAAGTGACCAAAACATCAGCCAGAAAGCATTGGTACTGAGATATGGTCTGTGCTCCCCACCTGCAGAACCACTCCTTTATTGAGGGTGTCTTGAAAATTGCCAATCATTTTCATCTATTGTCTATTCCATTTGCAAAACAGCATGTGAAATTGATTGTCAATCAGTGTTGCTTCCTAAGTGGACAGTTTGATTTCACAGAAGTTTGATTTACTTGGAGTTATATTCTGTTGTTTAAGTGTTCCCTTTATTTTTTGAGCAGTGTATTTGATATGTAACTTTCTATGTACAGTCATGGCCAAAAGTTTTGAGAATGACACCAAAATTATATTTTCACATGATCTGCTGGCCTCTGGTTTTTATTAGTGTTTGTCTGATGTTTATATCACATACAGAAATATAATTGCAATCATATTATGAGTACCAATAGGTTACATTGACAGTTAGAATGAGTTAATGCAGCAAGTCAATATTTGCAGTGTTGCCCCTTCTTCTTCAAGACCTCTGTAATTCTCCCTGGCATGCTCTCAATCAACTTTTGGACCAAATCCTGACTGATAGCAGTCCATTCTTGCATAATCAATGCTTGCATTTTGCCAGAATTTGTTGGTTTTTGTTTGTCCACCCGTAACTTGATGATTGACCACAAGTTCTCAATGGGATTAAGATCTGGGGAGTTTCCAGGCCATGGACCCAAAATCTCTATGTTTTGTTCCATGAGTCATTTAGTTATCACCTTTGCTTTATGGCAAGGTGCTCCATCATGCTGGAAAAGGCATTGTTGGGCGCCAAACTGCTCTTGGACGGTTGGGAGTAGTTGTTCTTGGAGGACATTCTGGTACCATTCTTTTTTCATTTCTGTGTTTTTAGGCAAGACTGTGAGTGAGCCGATTCCCTTGGCTGAGAAGCAACCCCACACATGAATGGTTTCAGGATGCTTTACAGTTGGCATGAGACAAGACTGGTGGTAGCGCTCACCTCTTCTTCTCCGAATAAGCTGTTTTCCAGATGTCCCAAACAATCGAAAAGGGGATTCATCAGAGAAAATGACTTTGCCCCAGTCCTCAGCAGTCCACTCCCTGTACCTTTTTCAGAATATCAGTCGGTCCCTGATGTTTTTTCTGGAGAGAAGTGGCTTCTTTGCTGCCCTCCTTGAAACCAGCACTTGCTCAAAGAGTCTCCGCCTCACAGTGCGTGCAGAAGCACTCACACCAGCCTGCTGCCATTCCTGAGCAAGCTCGGCACTGCTGGTAGTCAGATCCCACAGCTGAAACAGTTTTAAGATACGGTCCTGGCGCTTGATGGTCTTTCTTGGGCGCCCTGGAGCCTTTTTGACAACAATGGAAGCTCTCTCCTTGAAGTTCTTGATGATGCGATAGATTGTTGACTGAGGTGCAATCTTTGTAGCTGCGATACTCTTCCCTGTTAGGTCATTTTTGTGCAGTGCAATGATGGCTGCACATGTTTCTTTAGAGATAACCATGGTTAACTGAAGAGAAACAATGATACCAAGAACCAGCCTCCTTTTAAAGTGTCCAGTGATGTCATTCTTACTTAATCATGACTGATTGATCGCCGGCCCTGTCCTCATCAACACCCACACCTGTGTTAATGGATCAATCACTAAAACGATGTTAGCTGCTCCTTTTAAGGCAGGACTGCACTGATGTTGAAATGTGTTTTGGGGGTTAAAGTTCATTTTCTGGGCAAATATTGACTTTGCAAGTACAGTAATTGCTGTTAAGCTGATCACTCTTTGACATTCAGGAGTATATGCAAATTGCCATTACAAAAAATGAAGCAGTAAACTTTGGAAAAATTACTATTTGTCTCATTCTCAATACTTTTGGCCATGACTGTATTTGTCTCTACTTGTTCTTATTGGGGTGTGTTGTTAAGAGTTTTTTTTTAATATGGGTGTGATCTCATTGGTCATGTAATCGGTGTATTACTTGTAATTGGTTTCGGAAATATTTAAAAGATCACAGAACCATGTCATAGTAGCTTGACAAAGAACGGTGGTTGGCATTGGAAACGCGTTGCTATGTGAATCCCCATGTACCTTGTGACCTCATCAGATGTTAAAATGATGTAATAACAACTTGGAATTTTTTAATACAACTTTTTTGGAGATGGAATTTTTCATTTCTTTTCTTGCAATACATTGTGCAGACTGCCGGTTGGGAGCTCTTATGACAGGAACTGCCCAAACCCGACCAGCTGATCACCCACTACCAGGACGTAATGGAATAACGCCAGGGGGCGCCAGAGAGCAGCATTCATAAAAGTAAAAGCTTGGTAACTTTTGAATGAAGCATAATTTTGAATCACTGTAAATTACAAAACTATTTATTTCCACCTTTTCTGGTTGGTTTACTGTATTCTTTATGGTGGCACAACCGCTTTAATTGTTTACCCTTAATGCTATGTACTGTATATAGCTAGAAAATATTAGTGTCTGCTATGTATGGGGCAATGCTGCGTTTAGGAGAAATTACATAATAAATTGTGCAGGCTAAAATTTGGGTCTAAAGTAACATATTAGCTGAATGGAATTTGACTTAATGGAATTTTTCACTTCGACCACAGGTTGTTCCTGGCTTCAACACACTGAAATCCCTGGAGGGTGAGCTGACTTCCATTTGTTCTCTATTGTTATGCACCATGTACTCTTGGTCACAAGGCCCCCTGCTGTAAGCACAGAGTGTCTGTCATTCACCCCCTCCCCCTGTGCTCATAGCTGATCTCCAGGTGGGACACCTCCTCCCCCTGCTTCATAGCAGATCTCGGGGTGAGACACTCCCTCCCCCTGCACTCACAGCTGATCAACGGGTGAGATACCTCCTCCCCTGTGTTCACAGATGATCTCCAGGTGAGATACTCCCTCCCATTGTGCTCACAGCTCATAGCTCATCTCCAGGTTAGACACCCTCTCCCCCTGCGCTCACAGCTCATCTCCGGGTGAGATCATCTGCTTCACAGACTTGAGAGCCCGATAGCAGGGAAACACTTCCCATGCTTAGTCTGTGAAGCAGATGATCTTATCCAGAGCTGAGCTGTGAGCACAGGGGGAGGAGGTGTCTCACCCGGAGATGAGCTGTGAGTGCAGGGGAGTATCTCACCTAGAGATCAGCAGTGAGCGCAGGGGGAATCTCACTCTGAGATGAGCTGTGAGGACAGGGGGAGGAGGTGTCTCACCTGGAGATGAGCTGTGAGTGCAGGGGAGTATCTCACCTAGAGATCAGCAGTGAGTGCAGGGGGAATCTCACTCTGAGATGAGCTGTGAGTGCAGGGGGAGGCTGTGTCTCACCCGGAGATCAGCAGTGAGCGCAGGAGGAGGGGGTGTCTCACCCGGAGATCAGCAGTGAGCGCAGGAGGAGGGGGTATCTCACCCGGAGATCAGCAGTGAGCGCAGGGAAAGGGTTTATCTCACTCAGAGATGAGCTGAGAGGGCAGTGGAGTATCTCACTCGGAGAAGAGCTGTGAGGGCAGGGGAGTAACTCACTCGGAGATGAGCTGTGAGGGCAGGGAAGTATCTCACTCAGAGATGAGCTGTGAGGGCAGTGGAGTATCTCACTCGGAGATGAGCTGTGAGGGCAGGGAAGTATCTCACTCGGAGATGAGCTGTGAGGGCAGGGGAGTTTCTCACTCGGAGATGAGCTGAGAGGGCAGTGGAGTATCTCACTCGGAGATGAGCTATGAGGGCAGGGGAGTATCTCACTCGGAGATGAGCTGTGAGGGCAGGGGAGTATCTCACTCGGAGATGAGCTGTGAGGGCAGGGGAATATCTCACTCGGAGATGAGCTGTGAGGGCAGGGGAGTATCTCACTCGGAGATGAGCTGTGAGGGCAGGGGAGTAACTCACTCGGAGATGAGCTGTGAGGGCAGGGGAGTATCTCACTGGGAGATGAGCTGTGAGGGCAGGGGAGTATCTCACTGGGAGATGAGCTGTGAGGGCAGGGGAGTATGTCACTGGGAGATGAGCTGTGAGGGCAGGGGAGTATCTCACTCGGAGATGAGCTGTGAGGGCAGGGGAGTATCTCACTCGGAGATGAGCTGTGAGGGCAGGGAAGTATCTCACTCGGAGATGAGCTGTGAGGGCAGTGGAGTATCTCACTCGGAGATGAGCTATGAGGGCAGGGGAGTATCTCACTCGGAGATGAGCTGTGAGGGCAGTGGAGTATCTCACTCGGAGATGAGCTGTGAGGGCAGGGGAGTAACTCACTCGGAGATGAGCTATGAGGGCAGGGGAGTATCTCACTCGGAGATGAGCTGTGAGGGCAGGGGAGTATCTCACTCGGAGATGAGCTGTGAGGGCAGGGGAGTATCTCACTCGGAGATGAGCTGTGAGGGCAGGGGAGTATCTCACTCGGAGATGAGCTGTGAGGGCAGGGGAGTATCTCACTCGGAGATGAGCTGTGAGGGCAGGGGAGTATCTCACTCGGAGATGAGCTGAGAGGGCAGTGGAGTATCTCACTCGGAGATGAGCTGTGAGGGCAGGGGAGTAACTCACTCGGAGATGAGCTGTGAGGGCAGGGAAGTATCTCACTCAGAGATGAGCTGTGAGGGCAGTGGAGTATCTCACTCGGAGATGAGCTGTGAGGGCAGGGAAGTATCTCACTCGGAGATGAGCTGTGAAGGCAGGGGAGTTTCTCACTCGGAGATGAGCTGAGAGGGCAGTGGAGTATCTCACTCGGAGATGAGCTATGAGGGCAGGGGAGTATCTCACTCGGAGATGAGCTGTGAGGGCAGGGGAGTATCTCACTCGGAGATAAGCTGTGAGGGCAGTGGAGTATCTCACTCGGAGATGAGCTGTGAGGGCAGGGAAGTATCTCACTCGGAGATGAGCTGTGAGGGCAGGGGAGTATCTCACTCGGAGATGAGCTATGAGGGCAGGGAAGTATCTCACTCGGAGATGAGCTGTGAGGGCAGGGGAGTATCTCACTCGGAGATAAGCTGTGAGGGCAGGGGAGTATCTCACTCGGAGATGAGCTGAGAGGGCAGTGGAGTATCTCACTCGGAGATGAGCTATGAGGGCAGGGGAGTATCTCACTCGGAGATGAGCTGTGAGGGCAGGGGAGTATCTCACTCGGAGATAAGCTGTGTGTATACCTTGACTTCTCCAAAGCGTTTGATACCGTGCCACACAAAAGGTTGGTATATAAAATGAGAATGCTTGGTCTGGGGGATAATGTGTGCAAGTGGGTAAATAGCTGGCTGAGTGATAGAAAGCAGAGGGTGATTATCAATGGAGTAAGCTCAGGGTGTGTCAGGGTTACTAGCGGGGTGCCTCAAGGGTCTGTCTTGGGCCCTATATTATTTAATATATTTATTAATGATCTAGTGGAAGGGTTGCATAGTAAAATAGCAATATTTGCAGATGATACTAAACTTTGTAAAGTAGTTAATACAGATGAGGACAGGGCACAGCTACAGGAGGATTTAGATAAATTGGGGAGTTGGGCCAAAAAATGGCAAATGGGGTTCAATGCCGATAAATGTAAGGTCATGCACATGGGAAAGAAAAACAGCAGTCACCCATACATATTAAATGGGAAACCGTTGGGGAAATCTGACATGGAGAAGGACCTGGGCGTCTTGGTTAACAGCAAATTAAATTGGAGTGCCCAGTGTCAGGCAGCAGCTGAGAAGGCAAAAAGAGTCATGGCATGCATCAGAAGAGGAATAGGGGCATATGATGAGAACATTGTTCTTCCTCTGTATAAAGCGCTGGTAAGGCCGCACTTAGAATATTGTGCACAGTTCTGGGCTCCGGTGCTCAGGAAAGACATATTGGAGCTAGAGAGGGTACAAAGGAGGGCGACTAAGGTAATAAAGGGAATGGAGGGACTAGAATACCCAGAGAGGTTGTCAAAATTAGGCCTATTTACATTGGAAAAGAGAAGGCTTTGGGGAGACCTCATAAACATGTATAAATACATCAGGGGGCAGTACAGAGATCTCTCCCATGACCTGTTTATACCAAGTACCAAGGATGGTGACAAAGACGAGGGGGCACACTATGCGTCTGGAGGAAAGGAGGTTCCTGCACCAGCATAAAAGGGGATTCTTTACGGTCAGAGCCGTGAGACTCTGGAACTCTCTGGGAGAGGAAGTGGTGATGTCCAACTCACTTAAAGAGTTCAAGAGAGGCCTGGACGCCTTTCTTGAGAACAATAAAATTACATCTTATGCTTAGTTAATTAATCCAGGGATTTAATCTTACTGCCAGATTGGTGTCGGGAAGTGAATTTTTCCTCAGTGATGTAAATTGGCCTATACCTCATGGTTTTTTGTTGCCTTCCCCTGGATCAACGCTGCGGAATAGCTGCAGTGCACAAGAAATAGGCTGAACTGGATGGACGCTTGTCTTTTTTCGGCCTTATAAACTATGTAACTATGTAACTATGAGGGCAGGGGAGTATCTCACTCGGAGATGAGCTGTGAGGGCAGGGGAGTATCTCACTCGGAGATGAGCTGTGAGGGCAGGGGAGTATCTCACTCGGAGATGAGCTGTGAGGGCAGGGGAGTATCTCACTCGGAGATGAGCTGTGAGGGCAGGGGAGTATCTCACTCGGAGATGAGCTGTGAGGGCAGGGGAGTATCTCACTCGGAGATGAGCTGTGAGGGCAGGGGAGTATCTCACTCGGAGATGAGCTGTGAGGGCAGGGGAGTATCTCACTCGGAGATGAGCTGTGAGGGCAGGGGAGTATCTCACTCGGAGATGAGCTGTGAGGGCAGGGGAGTATCTCACTCGGAGATGAGCTGTGAGGGCAGGGGAGTATCTCACTCGGAGATGAGCTGTGAGGGCAGGGAAATATCTCACTCGGAGATGAGCTGTGAGGACAGGGAAGTATCTCACTCGGAGATGAGCTGTGAGGGCACGGGAGTATCTCACTCGGAGATGAGCTGTGAGGGCAGGGGAGTATCTCACTCGGAGATGAGCTGTGAGGGCAGGGGAGTATCTCACTCGGAGATGAGCTGTGAGGGCAGGGGAGTATCTCACCTAGAGATCAGCAGTGAGTGCAGGGGGAGGGGGTATCTCACTCGGAGATGAGCTGTGAGTGCAGAGGGAGGCCATGTCTCACCCGGAGATCAGCAGTGAGCACAGGGGGAGGGGGTATCTCACCCGGAGATTAGCTATGAGCTCAGGGGGAGGGGGTATCTCATCCGGAGATCAACTGAGAGCTATGAGCAGAGGAGGAGGGGGTTTTCTGACCCAGAGGTGAGCTGTGAGCGCATTGGGAGGGGGTATCTCACCCGGAGATCAGCTGTGAGCTATGAGCACAGGGGGAGGGGGTGAATCACACACACTCTGTGCTTACAGCAGGGAGTGTTGTGACAGAGAATACATTTTGCATGCTGCGGGTAGGGAGCTCTTACGCAGGGAACTGCGCAAACCCGACCAGCTGATCACCTACTACCAGGACGTAGTGGAATAACGCCAGGGGGCGCCAGAGAACAGCATTTGAAAAATAAAAGCTTGGTATCTTTTGAATGAAGCATAATTTTGAATCACTATACATTACAAAACAATTTATTTACACCTTTTCTGGTTGGTCAATTGTATTCTTTATGGTGGCACAACCGCTTTAAGTTTAAAATTTCACATTTTTCTAAATTTTTAGAAAATCTGGGATATTTTCATGAATAACAACAAAACGTATTAATTTAAAATTTACCAGCTGCAACAGGTACAATTTGTTCCAAAAAGAAGATCAGAAATATCAGACTGACTAGCAGAAGCATTTCAAAGTTATTACCAAATAAAGTGACGTTTCAGATATGAAAAATGGGGCTGTCAGAAAGGTTAATACTGATTACCATGAGACAGGGTTAAGAAACATGAAATGGTAATGTGCAGTACATACCTATGCTCAAAAGTGCAGGCATATCATGCCAGTAATAAAAGGAAATACTGATTAGTCAGGGTGATAAAACAATGTATGTAACATGTAGGTGAGTGGTATGTATAAATATCTTTTTTTTTTTTCAGTGCCCTGGATAAAGTGACTATAAGAAGTAGGATTTTAGTTAATACCTCACTGAACACAAGAACAGTTTCCAAAATACTGACAAGACGGAGTTTCACAGAACATTTTTTTCACCCATAGCATGAAAGTAATGTTAATATTATAACTTTCATTACAAAATCTTCAGTTTTACCCAAATTCAGTGATGCACCCTACACCAAAACTACTACATCTAGTATTTTGTATGACCTCTATGATTGTTAAGGACAGCACCAAGTCTTCTACACATGGAACGAATAAGTTGGTGACATAAAGTAACATCTATCTCTTTCTATTCCTCCAGAACGACCATTTTAGAACCTGAATGTAGAGCCATTCTAACTTGTCTCTTCAGAATTCCTCGGTATGTCCTGCACTTCTGTGATGCGTGTTGTAGTACTTGTAAGATGTGTGCAGCTTATTCTTGTGATCTTTCTGATATGTGCACATCTACTTGTGTGATTTGTGCACTGTGCTTGTGTGACATCTCTCAAGTCTACGCTGTGCTTGTGTGACATCTCTCAAGTCTGCGCTGTGCTTGTGTGACATCTCTCAAGTCTGCGCTGTGCTTGTGTGACATCTCTCAAGTCAGAGCTGTGCTTGTGTGACATCTCTCAAGTCTGCGCTGTGCTTGTGTGACATCTCTCAAGTCTGCGCTGTGCTTGTGTGACATCTCTCAAGTCTGCGCTGTGCTTGTGTGTCATCTCTCAAGTCAGAGCTGTGCTTGTGTGACATCTCTCAAGTCTGCGCTGTGCTTGTGTGACATCTCTCAAGTCAGAGCTGTGCTTATGTGACATCTCTCAAGTCTGCGCTGTGCTTGTGTGACATCTCTCAAGTCTGCGCTGTGCTTGTGTGACATCTCTCAAGTCTGCGCTGTGCTTGTGTGACATCTCTCAAGTCAGCGCTGTGCTTGTGTGATATCTCTCAAGTCTGCGCTGTGCTTGTGTGACATCTCTCAAGTCTGCGCTGTGCTTGTGTGACATCTCTCAAGTCTGCGCTGTGCTTGTGCGATTTGTCTGGTGTGTGACAAGTGATTTTTTGATGTGTGCCTAACATGTTTTTATTGCATCAAATAATGTTACTTAAAGTGAATTTCTGTTTTAATTCTTTTACCGCCCTTAGGCTTGCCCTAGAGAAAAACAATAAAATCAGGGATACTCTCAGGGTCAGCAATTCCTCTTCCGCTACTGCCCTGGTCTTTGTTTTCAGGCTGCAGCCGTGATGTCCTGACTAAAACACGTGACTGCTGGAGCTTAAAGGGGTTTTCCCACAAACAAAAGTTCATTTGAAAAATGGTCTGTGTCTGACCGTGTATGGAAAATACCACAGCTCCTGAGCGGAGGAGGAAGCCAAAGACAATACAGACATTACATCAGGGGATCACAAAGGATTCACATAGGATTCATTTTGAGAGGTAAAATATTGTTTAAACACAGGCAGTGAAATATTTTACCTCACAAAATGAATCAATCCTATGCGATCCCGTGCTGTAATGTCTGCATTGTATTTTGCAGCCTTCCCTGGTAGATGGAACAAGCTGATGACCCTATGATTGGCTACAGTGGTCACATGAGATATTACCACTGCAGCCTGTAAACACGGACAGGCCAGGAGCACAAACACATCAATAGACTAGGTGAAAATGAGTAACTCTGATTTTATTATTTTTAGACCAGGTGAAAATGAGTAACTCTGATTTTATTATTTTTAGACTAGGTGAAAATGAGTAACTCTGATTTTATTATTTTTAGACTAGGTGAAAATGAGTAACTCTGATTTTATTATTTTTAGACCAGGTGAAAATGAGTAACTCTGATTTTATTATTTTTAGACCAGGTGAAAATGAATAACGCTGATTTTATTGTTTTTAGACTAGGTGAAAATGAGTAACGCTGATTTTATTATTTTTAGACTAGGTGAAAATGAGTAACTCTGATTTTATTATTTTTAGACCAGGTGAAAATGAGTAACTCTGATTTTATTATTTTTAGACTAGGTGAAAATGAGTAACTCTGATTTTATTATTTTTAGACTAGGTGAAAATGAGTAACTCTGATTTTATTATTTTTAGACTAGGTGAAAATGAGTAACTCTGATTTTATTATTTTTAGACTAGGTGAAAATGAGTAACTCTGATTTTATTATTTTTAGACTAGGTGAAAATGAGTAACTCTGATTTTATTATTTTTAGACCAGGTGAAAATGAGTAACTCTGATTTTATTATTTTTAGACTAGGTGAAAATGAGTAACGCTGATTTTATTATTTTTAGACTAGGTGAAAATGAGTAACGCTGATTTTATTATTTTTAGACTAGGTGAAAATGAGT
Organism: Phyllobates terribilis; assembly: GCF_046119375.1. Taxonomy (NCBI): domain Eukaryota; kingdom Metazoa; phylum Chordata; class Amphibia; order Anura; family Dendrobatidae; genus Phyllobates; species Phyllobates terribilis. The sequence goes on along the minus strand of NW_027362765.1, from coordinate 340,781,042 downwards.
AAAGCTGATTTTATTATTTTTAGACTAGGTGAAAATGAGTAACGCTGATTTTATTATTTTTAGACTAGGTGAAAATGAGTAACTCTGATTTTATTATTTTTAGACTAGGTGAAAATGAGTAACGCTGATTTTATTATTTTTAGACTAGGTGAAAATGAGTAACGCTGATTTTATTATTTTTAGACTAGGCGAAAATGAGTAACTCTGATTTTATTATTTTTAGACTAGGCGAAAATGAGTAACTCTGACTTTATTATTTTTAGACTAGGTGAAAATGAGTAACGCTGATTTTATTATTTTTAGACTAGGTGAAAATGAGTAACGCTGATTTTATTATTTTTAGACTAGGTGAAAATGAGTAACGCTGATTTTATTATTTTTAGACTAGGTGAAAATGAGTAACGCTGATCTTATTATTTTTAGACTAGGTGAAAATGAGTAACTCTGATTTTATTATTTTTAGACTAGGTGAAAATGAGTAACGCTGATTTTATTATTTTTAGACTAGGTGAAAATGAGTAACTCTGATTTTATTATTTTTAGACTAGGTGAAAATGTGTAACTCTGATTTTATTTTTTTTTTTCCCTAGCGCAAGCCGATGAGCACAAAAATAATTAAAATGAAAGTCCCCTTTAAGAAGGGGGGGGGCATACACAATTCTTGCACAGGGACCCTTTGGTCTCAGTGCCTGCCCCTGCATGAGACGTTATAATAATTCATAAATCATATGGTTTTGATTGGCTGCTCCTAGTAAGAACACAATAAAATAAGCTCTAGTGGGCTGTGTGCCCACTATGCATTTTTTAAGCGTTTCCGCAGCGGCAATTACGCTTAAAAAACGCTTGGTAGGAGGTCTGCAATGTTCCCCAATGATAATCCACATGTGCTGTGCACATGCTGCAGAAATTTCCGCTGCGGATTATTATTACGGAAAAAAGCGCAGCACTACCAACTATTTTGCGTAAGCGCAGCGTTTTTGCCGCCATTGACTTGCATTGAATCGCATAATATCCGCATGACTACATGAACACATGTGGAAATTAAGCAATTCAATGTGCGGATGGATTAGAGGAGACTCTCATCCAGACCCGGGTACCATAGTACCTGTAAAAAAAAAATTAAAATAAAAAAAAACATTATACTCACCTTCTGATGGCCTGCGGTCTTCTCTCCGGTGTGTCTTGGCTCCCCGGTGGCTCGTCAACGTCAGCGGTCATGTGACCTGTCACCTGACTAAATTACATCATGGAAGGTCCTTTTACACCACCGCGGGCCACCAGGGAGAACGGAGAAGGAAACCGGGGGCCATCGGAAGGTGAGTATAATGTTTTTTTTTATAGCTTTTACCATTTTTATTCTTTTTTTTAACTAACTTGGTCACACGGTTGCATGGATTTATATAGTGTGACCAAGTTGTCAAGCACTTTTCCAAGCCAAAATCTTTTAGAAAACGCTTGACAACCCGCATGGGAAATCGCATGTGCTAAAGGCGTGACAAACACTTGTCCCGGGCTGAAAATACGCATGTAAAATCCACATGAGTTTTTTCTGCCAAGGAGATGCAGAAACGCTCAGCAAAAAAATCCAGAGCGTTTCTGCATTGTGGGCACATTGCCTAATAGTGGCAGTGGATCAACATACTTAATTCTCATCAATAGTAAGCAGTATAAATTAATATAACTTTGCTTAATATTTCCACTAATATTCTTAAATTCAGTGTGTTGGTTTAGCCCTGCACTACAGTCACAGTATTTCATGTGAGCCCTTGAGAAAACTAATTGCCGACCCCCGATCCATGCTCTGTTAACCCCTTTACACCCCTTCACAGCAGAGGTCCCCAACCGCCGGTCCGCGGACCAGGACTGGGCCGTTGGGGTTTTTCAGCCGGTCCGCGGCACCGCCACAGACAATCACAAAGCAAAGCGCCGGGTCCAGGACATCTCATAATTCCTCTGACTTCCGGTCATGTGACGGCGCCGTCACATGACCGGAAGGCAGGAGAACCTGGTGTCAGCGATTTGGACGAGCGCCAGGATTCTGCAGGGATCGCATGGGGGTAAGTATAACAAGTTTTTTTTTTTTTTAAATACAATTAACTAGGAGTGGGGGGAATGGGAGATGCACATGGGGGGGAGGGGAGAGATGCACATGGGGGGAAGGGGGAGAGATGAGAGATCCACATGGGGGGGAGGGGAGAGATGAGAGATGCACATGGGGGGGAGGGGAGAGATGAGAGATGCACATGGGGGGGAGGGGAGAGATGAGAGATGCACATGGGGGGGAGGGGAGAGATGAGAGATGCACATGGGGGGAGGGGAGAGATGAGAGATGCACATGGGGGGCAGGGGAGAGATGCACATGGGGGGGAGGGGAGAGATGAGAGATGCACGGGGGGGATGAGAGATGCACGGGGGGATGAGAGATGCACGGGGGGGATGAGAGATGCACGGGGGGGATGAGAGATGCACGGGGGGGATGAGAGATGCACAGAGGGGGATGATAGATGCACGGAGGGGGATGAGAGATGCACGGGGGGGATGAGAGATGCACGGGGGGGGATGAGAGATGCACGGAGGGGGATGAGAGATGCACGGGGGATGAGAGATGCACGGGGGGTGGATGAGAGATGCACGGAGGGGGATGAGAGATGCACGGAGGGGGATGAGAGATGCACGGAGGGGGATGAGAGATGCACGGGGGGTGGATGAGAGATGCACGGAGGGGGATGAGAGATGCACGGAGGGGGATGAGAGATGCACGGAGGGGGATGAGAGATGCACGGGGGGTGAGCTGCACATGGGGGGGTGAGAGATGCACATGGGCGGGGGTTATGTTTACATAACTTTGTTGCCTTATGAAGGGCGGGGGGGGCCCCCAAAAATTTCTTGCACAGGGGCCCACTACAGTCTGTGTCCGCCCCTGGGATGAAGTAAATGCAGCTGAACAGCAGCTGTTAGGACAGCTGCCCTGTCTTGCTGCAGGGCGTGATGGGGCCTCAGTGATGCGGCTCCTGGCACAGCACATTATGTGGGGCTCCTGGCATAGCTCCTGGCGGGGACCTGGTCTACACTATATGATAAGTATGCACTAAACTCCAAATCCCTCCATTACCCTGCCCCCATATGACCAAAGCCCCGCCCACCCCACCCCCTCCTTGCTGGGCCATGGAAAAATGATCTTGCTTCAAGCCGGTCCCTGGTGCAAAAAAGGTTGGGGACCACTGCTTTACAGCATTTCTCACTGTTTCCGGCAATGTGATTGCCGGAAACAGAGGAGCACCGATCCTAGGCTGCAGATCAAACAGCACCGATCCAAGGCTATTGCTAGGACACCCCAGCCCTGGCCCCAGACGGCTATGATCGGTGCGATCGCCGATTACATCGATCGCACCGATCGTAGCGCGACCGCGCGGTGACAGGGCGGTCATGGGGCGGTGACCAGCTTGTGACCTGCCTGTCACTGCCCCATGACCCCCTGTAATGTAATCAAAGTCCCCAGACTGCTGTGATTGGAGCGATCGATGATGACATCGATCGCTCCAATCAGAGTTCCTGAATACAGGTGACCGGGCTGTCATAGGGAGGTGTCACCTCTCTGTTACCCCCTGTGGTGCGTGCTCTGCTACAGCCATGTCTGATTGGTGCAATCAATGTCACCAATCAGATGACTGGGGCACAGCATGCACCACAGGGGGTCACAGAGAGGTGACACCTCCTTGTGACCGCCCGGTCACCTGTATTCAGGAACTCTGATTGGAGCAATCATTGGTGACATTGATTGCTCCAATCAGATTACCTGACTACCTCCACCTGTCACCACCCCATCATCACCCTGTGACCGCCCTGCAGACCCTCACACTTGGTGAGGATTTCTACAGAGCGGTCACATCTGATGTGTCTGTGCTGGGCCTTGTAGTGCCACAGAATATTCTGTGACACCACAAGACCATTTTCTCACCTGTTTCAGTCGCTGCTGCTGCTGCTCCTGGATCTTCTGCTCCACCGTCCTGGGTATCCTGCTCCAGAGCCTGCTGCTGATCCTGCTGCTGATCCTGCAGAGAAGACTTTGGTAAGTCTGTTCTCCCCTCATCCACCCCAATCCCCCCTCCCCGCTCTTTTTACCCCTCCCCCCCTTACCACCATTTTTTTTTTTGCGTCCTGCAGCAGTCTCCTGCTCCGGACTCCCGGTCTCCTGCTCTGGGCTCCCGGTCACCAGCGCTGGTCTCCTGCTCCGGGCTCCCGGTTTCCTGCTCCAGGCTCCCAGTCTCCTGCGCCGGGCTCTTGGTCACCAGCACCGGGCTCCCAGTCACCAGCGCCGGGCTCCCGGTCACCAGCGCAGGGCTCCCGGTTACCAGCGCAGGGCTCCCGGTCACCAGCGCAGGGCTCCCGGTCACCAGCGCCGGGCTCCCGGTCCAGGCTCCTGATCCTGAAAGAAGAACAGAGAGGACTTTGGTAAGTCATCTCTGATCTCCCCTCATCCACGCCAATTCCCCTCTTCCCACTCCCCACACATCCGTGCGCACATCCAGCAGCCGCCGAGTATTGATCAGTGACATCATTGCTGTTTGCACCACATACAGTATTTCCCTTTTCCACACACTCTAAAAAAAGTATTGACACACACACACTCTAAATAAAGTATTGACACACACGCACCACATACATAACAAACAATGTCCCGCTCATCCCAAACTCGCTATTCAGCGGAGGAGGCATACGCTATTCTTGCCACCGACACTGACAGCGAGGGCGAGGATCCCACATTTATTTATTTTTCCGACTCCTCGTCGTCTTCCTCTTCTTCCTCCGGTTCTGCTGGACTGCCCCGCCGTCGTCGCAGGAGAGACAATGATCCAGCGCTCCCCACTACTGATCCCATATGGACCTCGCCCCCCGAAAATTATGAACCACTGATTTCTGATTTTGTGGCGGAATCAGGAATCAAGTTTGACACCACCGGCCTCACAGAAATAGACTTTTTCAAAGTCTTTTTCTCTGAGGATTTTGTAAACCTCATGGTGGGCCAAACTACTTTATACGCTCATCAATTTTTGGAACAAAACCCCTCTTCATCATTTTCTAACTGGTCTCCTGTAGACACAGTAGAAATGATGAAGTTTTGGGGCCTGGTCCTTCTTATGGGGATCCTGAACAAGCCCGAGCTTCGGCAATACTGGAGTGTTGACGTTTTGTATAACACTCCAGTGTTCCGAATGGCCATGATCTGGAGACGCTTTCAGGCCATCCACAAGTTCTTGCATTACCAAGATAATGCAAGGTGTCCTGCACGCGATGACCCGAACTTTGATCGTCTTTTCAAAGTTCGGCCGGTCATCGAACACTTCAACAACAAGTTTGCTGAAGTGTACGTGCCCCAAAGGGACATCTGTGTGGATGAGTCCTTAATCTCTTTTAAAAGGCGGCTTGGATTGCGGCAGTACCTGCCCAGTAAGAGGTCCAGGTACGGGATCAAGCTGTATAAACTTTTTGAGAGTACCTCAGGGTACACTCACAAGTTTAGAGTTGATGAAGGGAAGGACTCCCGGATTGAACCCCCTGAATGCCTCCCCGTTCTGGGAGTGAGTGGGAAAATTGTGTGGGACTTGGTGCACCCACTGCTGGATAAAGGTTATCACCTCTTTGTGGATAACTTTTATACAAGTATCCTGCTCTTCAAGTCCCTCTCTGCGCGACGTACTGCAGCCTGCGGTACTGTCCGCAAAAATTAGAAAGGCCTCCCAAAGACGCTAATTGGGCAGCTGCTCAGAAGGGGTGAGAGCAGAGCCTAATGTAGCGACCACCTGCTGATGGTCAAGTACAAGGACAAAAGGGATGTCCTCTTGTTGACCACCATACATGGTGATGGCAGCACCCTCAGCTCTGTAAGAGGTTCCACTACACAGGTCGCCAAACCAGACTGTGTAGTGGGGTACAACAAGTACATGGGGGGAGTTGATCTTTCAGATCAAGTCCTCCAGCCGTACAGTGCTTTGAGAAAGGCCAAGGTATGGTATAAGAAGCTGGCCGTGCACATTGTACAGATGGCAATGCACAACGCTTTCCTTCTGTCACAATGTGCAGGCCAGACTTCTACGTCGTACCTTCACTTCCAGGAGACTGTTATCAAGGCCCTGATATTTGGCAGCGGTGACAGAGCAGGCCCTAGTAGTTCCGGAATTGAAGGACTGAGAATTGTACCAGGCCAGCATTTCCCAGGGCAGATCCCTCACAGCGGGAAAAAAGGAAAGTCACAAAAGAGGTGCTGAGTGTGTTATAAAAGTGGAATACGCAAGGACACCATTTATCAATGTGACAACTGCCCTGACAAACCTGGCCTGTGTATGAAAGACTGCTTGAAAAGGTACCATACTTTGATGGACTATTAAATTAATTTCTGACGTATGAGAACCTGACAAACACTACACAACTGACGTAGTGTTCGTCAGGTTGTCATACGTCAGTTGTGCAGTGCTCGTCAGGTTGTCCTACACAACTGATGTATAACACTACTGTTAGGTGTCGGTCTGGTGCTGGATTCGAAATGGGTCCAAGACCTTATATGGTCTCCCATTTCAGTCCAGCCAGGGATGATGCTGCTCAGAATCACCATCAGTCCCAACGCCTAGCTGGTCCACGAGCACTGTTTATCTCCCAGGTAGTTGTGCCTAGCAATGTTAAGCCTGGGTTGCAGAAGGAGACAGGGCTTGTGGAATCTAAGTCCAGGATTTGCCGAACTGAGCATGTCCGTGACCTGGCGGATCATGATTGGTGGGTTGGCACTCACCTGACCCGGTGGTGACCTGCCACCGCCTGATTGGTCCACGGGTAACATCACCAATGGCGCGTCGGTGGGCAGGGCTTAGTCTTTAAAAGGCCCGCCCACAAAAATGGCGACGCGCTCAGATCATTTTGCAAGTGTTGTTTGTGTGGACGAGTGTATTCCACGTGCTCTCTACCTGCTCTCTCCGTGACCTGCCGATGCCAGAGTTAGCTCGGCTAATTAGCGTAGGTCACTCAGGCAGGTAGCTACGTCTAGCAGCCTGGCTCAGCCAAAGGGGTCTCCTAATACCTCGAGCAGCCTGCAGACACCCTGTCCACGGCTATCGCCTGTCAGCCACGTGGAGTAGTACCCTTCAGTCCGGTGGCACGCCGGCTGGAGGCACGTGTACCCGTCGCGTAGTCACACACGCATCTAGCACCAATCCCTACAGAGTAGCGCCTGTATCGAAGACAGGGCTACTGCTTTCCCTCCAGTCGCACGTCTCCCTGCAGTTCTTGGAGATTGTGTGAACCGCTGAAGCCCGCTCCGTGTGCATTAACACGGAGTGGTTCTTCAGTTAAGTAGGTGCTATCCCAGTCACTCTTCTCCCGTGCAGTTAACGGAGATAGAGCGAACCGCTATACCCGTTCCTGTGTGCGGTAACACGGAAGGGTTTAACATTTAAGATGGTTGCGTACCTTTCCACCCGGAAAGTGTTCGGCAGCAGTCCTCCAGGCCGAATCGCGGACCCCGGGGTCGGTTGCGTTCCATTTTAATAAAGTTGTCTGCAACCGCCCTCCTAACAACTACATTATAAAATTCAAAAATCAACTACCACTACCAAAAGGGGGGCACTTGTTGGGCATTTCCACTGTTTAGGCACATCAGGGGTTCTGAGAACGTGACATGACGCCCGCAGACAATTCCATCAAAGTCTGCGTTCAAAAGCGTCACTCCTTCCCTTCCGAGCCCTGACATGCGCCCAAACAGTAGTTTTCTCCAACACATGGGGTATCTGCATACTTAGGAGAAATTGCACAACAACTTATGGGGTGCAATTTCTCCTGGTACCCTTGTGAAAATAAAAAAATTGGGGTCTAAAATAAAATGTTAGTGAAAAAAAGTTAAATGTTAATTTTTTTGCTTTCATGTTCAATTAATTGGTGTGAAGCATCTGAAGGGTTAATAAAGTTCTTGAATGTGGTTTTGAGCACCTTGAGGGGTGCAGTTTTTAGAATGGTGTCACTTTTGGGTATTTTATGTCATATAGACCCCTCAAAGTGACTTCAAATGTGATGTGGTACCTAAAAAAAATGTTTTTGTAAATTTTGTTGTAAAAATGAGAAATCGCTGGTCAACTTTTAACCCTTATAGCTCCCTAACAAAAAAAAAATTTTGGTTCCAAAATTGTGCTGATGTAAAGTAGACATGTGGGAAATGTTATTTATTGCAAAATTTTCTAAATTTTCGCCAAATTTCCATTTTTTTCACAAATAAACGCAAGTGATATCGAAGAAATTTTACCACAATCATGAAGTACAATATGTCACGAAAAAACAATCTCAGAATCAGGGGGATCCGTTGAAGCGTTCCAGAGTAATTACCTCATAAAGTGACAGTGGTCAGAATTGTAAAAATTGGCCCGGTCATTAACGTGCAAACCACCTTAGGTTGTAAAGGGGTTAAAGGGAATCCGTCAGCAGGTTTTTGCTATGTAATCTGAGGACAGCAGGAGATAGCGGCTGAAACACAGAATTCAGAGATGTGTCACTTGTCAAAGTGCGTGCGGTGTTGCTTAGTAATTGTCAAGGATTTATCACGAAGAGATTAACATTGCCGGACAACACTAGTCCAGCAACGCCCCCTGCTGTGATAAGCAGCACACCGTCTATGGACTTTGTACATGGAGAGCCTGGTGTGGGTGGGGACAGCTTTCTCAGCTCTGCTTCATTCTAAATCTAAAAGCTCTGATTGGGTCAGAACTGCTGCACCCAGTAATCTAAGTGATACATTGATAGATTCAGCTTCTATTTGTCTACATTACGCTCCTCTCAGATGAGTAGTAAAACCTGCCGACAAATTCCCTTTTAGATTTTGTTGCCGGTGTCAAGCTATTGTTTATATGTACATTTTATAAAACCTATAAAAAGTTTGGAATCAATAAAATATAAAGTCAAAGATTTCATTATACCTTCTGAATGCTCGTAGAGTTGTTCGCTAGGCCCACTTGCACTGCAGATTTAAGAAAAAAAAAGACATTACTACATGCATGTAAGAATTATTAACTACAATAAAAAATGGTTCTTTCCTTAAAGGGAACCTGTCACCTGAAAAAAACACAATCAGCCTGCAGATATGGGGATAATCTCCAGATTAACCCTGCTCTGAACTTTATTTCTCCCGGCATCCATTGGATTCAGTCACCGCTCTGTGTATAGTGAGAAGTGGCAGCAAACACTCCCCCTGCACTGACTTACAGCAGCTCAGCAGTAGGGTCGGCTGTCAATCACTGCCGGGGACGAGGTTACAGCCGCCGCTCTCTATACAGAGAACGGTGACTGAACCCACGCCGGCGCCACCCGTGACTGAAACCAGAATGCTAAAAGGAGGAATAAAGATCATTTCCTCATGACAGTAGGGGTCTAAGTGCTGGGCAGGTTCAGAACGCTATTAATCTGCAGATTAACTCCATATATGCAGAAAAATAGCTTCTTTCATGTCACAGGTTCCCTTTAAGGAAAGAAAAAATAATATTACATCAGTTGAGACACTAGAAAGACCTAGGTGCATTCTGACCATAGGAAGAATCACCAAATACCACAAGGTTCAGGAAGAACCAAATAGAGGACAATATACAGTAGGTACGGAAAGTATTCAGACCCCTTTAAATTTTTCACTCTTTGTTTCATTGCAGCCATTTGGTAAATTCTAAAAAGTTCATTTTTTTCTCATTAAAGTACACTCTGCGCCCCATCTTGACTGAAAAAAAAACAGAAATGTAGAAATTTTTGCAAATTTATTAAACAAGAAAAACTGAAATATCACATGGTCATAAATATTCAGCCCCTTTGCTCGGTATTGAGTAGAAGCACCCTTTTGAGCTAGTAGAGCCATGAGTCTTCTTGGGAATGATGCAACAAGTTTTTCACACCTGGATTTGGGGATCCTCTGCCATTTTTCCTTTCTCCAGTTCTGTCAGGTTGGATGGTGAACGTTAGTGGACAGCCATTTTCAGGTCTCTCCAGAGATGCTCAATTGGGTTTAGGCCAGAGCTCTGGCTGGACCAGTCAAGAATGGTCACAGAGTTGTTCTGAAGCCACGCCTTTGTCATTATAGCTGTGTGCTTAGGGTCATTGTCTTGTTCGAAGGTGAACCAAGTCTGAGGTCCAAAGCACTCTGGTAGAGGTTTTCATCCAGGATATCTCTGTACTTGGCCACATTCATGTTTCCTTCAATTGCAACCAGTCGTCATGTCCCTGCAGCTGAAAAACACCCCCATAGCATGATGCTGCCACCACCATGTTTCACTGTTGGGATTGTATTGGGCAGGTGATGAGCAGTGCCTGGTTTTCTCCACACATACCGCTTAGAATTATCACCAAAAAGTTCTATCTTCGTCTCATCGGTCCAGAGAATCTTATTTCTCATAGTCTGGAGTCCTTCATGTGTTTTTCAGCAAACTCTATGCAGGCTTTCATATTTCTTGCACTGAGGAGAGGCTTCCATTGGGCCACTCTGCCATAAAGGCCCAACTGGTGGAGGGCTACAGTGACTTTGTGGAACTTTCTCCCATCTCCCTACTGCATCTCTGGAGCTCAGCCAGTGATCTTGGGGTTCTTCTTTACCTCTCTCACCAAGGCTCTTCTCCCATGATTGCTCTGTTTGGCTGGACGGCCAGGTCTAGGAAGACTTCTGGTGGTCCCAAACTTCTTCCATTTAAAGATTATGGAGGCCACATTGCTTTTAGGAACCTTGGGTAATGCAGAAATTCATTTGCAACCTTAGCCAGATCTGTGCCTTGCCACAATTCTGTCTCTGAGCTCCTTGGGCAGTTCCTTTGAGCTCATGATTCTCATTTGGTCTGACATGCACTGTGAGCTGTGAGGTCTTAAACAGACAGCTGTGTGCCTTTTCAAATCAAGTCCTATCAGTTTAATTAAACACAGCTGGACTCCAATGAAGGAGTAGAACCATCTCAAGGAGGATCACAAGGAAATGGACAGCATGTGACTTAAATATGAGTGTCTGAGCAAAGGGTCTGAATACTTATGACCATATGATATTTCAGTTTTTATTTTTTAATAAATTTGCAAAAATGTCTACATTTCTGTTTTTTTTTCAGTCAAGATGGGGTGCAGAATGTACTTTAATGGGAAAAAAATGAACATTTTAGAATTTACCAAATGGCTACAATGGAAAAAAGAGTGAAAAATTTAAAGGGGTCTGAATACTTTCCATACCCACGGTATCTGTTTGCACTTAGCAGTGAGAGATGTCACCAGTAGCAGTGCAGGAAGGATTGTGAAATCTGGAGACAGATCCACTTTAACCATTCACATACACATACATGAAACCAAGTAAATTTAAAGGGGTTGTCTGGTCAAAAGTGATAAGTCTGCAGTCACTCTATGTGACTTCAGACTTATGAATCCCAACCCCCAGCACAGGCACTGTGCGATGCGGTGATTTGCCGGTATGAGACCTGGTAATGGAGGGTATGCATGTGTTATACATACCCTTGGCCAGTGGACAGGCCTCACTCTCCATACACTTGTATTGAGCGAGGCTGCGTCTTCTAGTCGAAGCTCCTACTGGCAATCCACGGCACTAGACAGGGCCTGGCCTCACTCCATACAAGTGAACGAAGCGAGGCGGCGCTGACTGGCCAGGGGTATGTATAACACATAGATAGCCTCCGGTCCCGGGTCTCATATCGGCAAATCTCCATAGCGCAAAGTGCCTGCGCTAGGGGGATTCATGAGTCTGCAGTCACACAGTGTGACTGCAGACTTATCCATTTGGACCGGACAACCCCTTCAACATTTAGAACTTCAGGATATATGAGAAAAGAGGACAGCTTCTTGAGTAATAAATTACAAAGAGAAGAAAAAGTAACAGCACTGAAGGGGTTCACTATAAGGCTTAGTTCACACGATGCGTATTTCATGCGTTTCCGCGGCGTTTTTGCAGTTGCGTAAACGCAGCGGAAACGCATGAAAAACGCATGGTAGAAGGGAAGCAATGTTCCCCAATGGAAATTCGCATGTGCTGTGCCCATGATGCGGATTTTTCCGCAGCGTTAACGCTGCGGTCAAAAATCCGCAGCATGTCAATTAATTTTGCGGAAACGCGGCGATTTCGCCGCCATTGACTTGCATTAGAACGCGCCAATTCCGCAAGACAGCATTTGTACTTGCGTTATTGGCGCGTTCTAATATGCGGATGGTACCCGGGTGTGGAGGAGAGGAGAGTCTCATCCACACCCAGGTACCATTAAAAAAGCTGTAAAACAAGAATAAAATAAAAAATAAATGTATTCTTACCATCTGTCGGCCCGCGCAGCGCTCCCGCTTGGTTCCCGGCACTTGCATTGAGTTGTAGGACCTGATCTGACGTCAGAGTCATGTGACGGGTCACGTGACGCTGACGTCGGCAGGTCTTTCAATTCAAAGTTGCCGGCGAGGGAGAACAGATTGAGCAGGACAGCGCGGGCCATCAGAGGTAAGTATATACACTCTCTCTGGTCACACTATATAAATCCATGCTGTTTGCATGGATTTATATAGTGTGACCTAGTTGTCAAGCACTTTCCAGGTGATGCTAACATCGCCTGGAAAGCGCTTGTCAATCTGCATGCGGAAACGCATGTGAATCTGCATGTGGATCCGCATGTATTCTGCAGGAAAAACGCATGCACAATCTGCATGCGTTTTTTCTGCCAGGGAGATGCAGAAATGATGCAGAAATTTTCTGCTTCATTTCTGCATCGTGTGCACATACCCTAAAGGGATGCTCATGTACAATACCAATAAAAAGTTTGAACACAACAGTTGATGAAATAGTTTACCTTCATTTTATTGGAATGGGCTCATAGGTCGCTTCACGGGTCACTCCCGGTCATGTCTCATGAGTAGTGTTGAGCATTCCGATACTGAAAAATCGGGTATCGACCGATATTCGCGGTATCGGAGTTCTGATACTGAGTTCCGATACTTTTAGAATATCGAATACCGGAATCGGAAGTTCCCATAATGCCTGCGCTCTGCAGTGTCTCTGAAGGATGACAAGCTGGATGGCAGCGCTCAGCTTACTGTACTTGTCATTTAGTGTAAAGGATTTATTAAAAAAAATAATAGTGTTTTCATGCACCGTATCTTAAAAAAAGCCGGCCGGCAATTCAGCAGCGGTACCCGACAATTTAGAATAGAAAGAATAGAGCATCACACATAGATTAGATACATTGAAACATGTCAGTCACATATATAATAAGTACAGTGACAGTGTTGCTTACTGTACTTGTCATTTAGTGTAAAGGATTTATTTAAAAAAATAATAGTGTTTTCATGCACCGTCTCTTTAAAAAAGCTGGCCGGCAATTCAGCAGCGGTACCCGACAATTTAGAATAGAAAGAATAGAGCATCACACATAGATTAGATACATAGAAACATGTCAGTCACATATATAATAAGTACAGTGCCAGTGTTGCTTACTGTACTTGTCATTTAGTGTAAAGGATTTATTTAAAAAAATAATAGTGTTTTCATGCACCGTCTCTTTAAAAAAGCCGGCCGGCAATTCAGCAGCGGTACCCGACAATTTAGAACAGAAAGATAGAGCACCACACATCGATTAGATAGATATTATGTATGTGACTGACATGTTTCTAAGTACAGAGACAGTGTTGGTTACTGTACTTGTCATTTAGTGTTAAAATAAAGGATTTATTAAAAAAAAAATTGGCGTAGGGTTCCCCGTAATTTTAGGCTCTAGCGGAGGTTAAGCAGACGGCTGGGGCAGATGTTTGAAGTCTGGGAAGGGGGTAATACCCATGGAGCTTCCCAGGCTACTAATATCAGCCCCCAGCTGAATACCTAGCCTTTACTAGCTATTAAAATGGGGGACCCCCCCAAAAAAATGACGTGGGGTCCCTCTATTTTAATAACTAGCAAAGGCTAGGCAGACAGCTGGGGGCTGATATTAATAGCCCAGGAAGGGTGCCATGAATATTGGCACCCTCCCAGGCTAGAAACATCAGCCGTCAGCCGCCCCCAGATATTTCCTGATACCGGAAGGTATCACTCAACACTACTCATGAGCGATGACATTACTAAGTTACTGACGTTATCGGTTGTGAGACATAACCGGGAGTGACCTATGAAGCATGGTTCTCAAAACGACGCTCCATAGCTTGCTGTACAGAATCGTTAGATGTCGTGGGAACCCCAATGGGTTACGTCGCAGGTGCAGAGATTGTAATTTAAAAATAAATTGGCGAATGAGCGAGAGTTTCTTCCTTTTATTTATTTAACTTTCCTTTTATGTCTTTCAGGTTCCCATTTTTGGACTTCTTCTGATTGGCTGGATTACGTTGGATCTTCATGTTTTTTTTTTGCTTTTTAATAAATAGGTGAACGAGGTGTGGGGGAGTGTTCTTTAAAATAAACTATGTTTTCCTGTGTGTGTGTTTTTTTTTATTTTTTATTACTGGGTTAGTAATGGGGGTGTCTGATAGACACCACTCCATTACTAACCCTTGGTTTTGATGCCAGCTGACATTACAAGGCTTAAAATGACAAATCCCGTCACTCATGTGGTTGATTAAAAGTTCTTTTTAATGGAGGTCCACATACAAAACATTTCAGCCCATCCCAGACTTTTGTCAATCATTACATTACAAAGCTGACATCAACCTGATAAAACTACTACCCCAATTGCCACTGCACCATCGCAATCAGGAAAAGCCAGCAAAGAGCCTGAGTTGGCGCATCTCATCGATGCACCAATTCTGGGGTAACTGCAGGCTTTTATTTTTAGGCTAGGAAAGGGCCAATATCTATGGACCTTCCTATCTTGTTAATACAAGAGCACACCTCTGTTCTTTACATAGGCTGGTTATAAAAAGTAGGGGGGAACATACATCATTTTTTTTTATTTATTTATGATATGCATGTGTTTTTGGGTGCATTTGCGCTGTGAAAACACACGTTACAAAGTGTGTTCTTTTTTTACTGCAGTGCTGTTGGAAAGTTCTCACCGCACATGCGTTAATGTCAGTGAGGTGAACAGAGTTCATTGGATAAGGACTCCGATGACCTTTCTGCCAGCACGGGAGACACTGAGGTGCGCAAGCTTGCACAGCTAATTGTCTCTGCAGGATGGCAGACTGTATAGTCGTATCTTGCGACAATACAGCCTGCCATCTTGATGTAGCAGACCTAGACCTGTCGCGCAACAAATGGATGATTTTATTCACGTCAGGGACAGGTGAGGATGATGATGCTTTATTATTTTATTTCAATTGACATCGGCTTCAATGGAATGGGTGTTATGTTATTAGTTAAATTTAGATTTATTAAAGGAGTCTATGTGTTTCTTTCAAATAAATTAATTGATTCTAGGTATTTAAAAATTGAGCGGCACTCGCAAGGTCCGAGAGCCGTGTGATTTTATTTTTCTCGCACCCATTGACTTGCGATTTTTTTTCTAAGTCCGATTTCAGCTGTGAAAAAAATCACAGATGAGCTGTAACTCATAAATTAATATTGGTCAAAGTAGAATCCAATTTTTTATCGGATTGCACTCGTTCGTTTTCCTTGAAAATGAATGTGAGATAAAACATTTCCCTGCCTGTTTTTAAAAAATGTTTTACCTCAAAGAAAGAATTTTTTGTGATCCAGTCCTGTAATGTCTGTAGACTCTTTTGCGTCTCCCCCTTCCCAGGAGCTGTGGAATTATCTGTCCATGTCCCTGTACCGTCAGACAAAGCCATTACACAGTACACAGCAGGGGCCCATTTATAAGATTAAATAAAATGTTCCTGTGCTGAGATAAACACATCCAATTGTGGAATTTATTATTATCAAGATCTATTGATTAAAATGAACTTTGCGGGTAAACCCCTTTAACTTTTTTACTTTGGCTGTGTTCACACATGTTGTGTTTTTCAGCTTCAGAAAACTGCATCAAAACACAATCTCTGGCAGGAAATCAGCTGCGTCAAAAACGTTTTGCTGCGTTTTTTGAGTTTTTTCAGCGATTTTTTTCACTGTCCTGTCTCTATTTATGCATGTACATAAAGTTCTGTTAAAAAAGAACCCCATTCTATTTCACCATCAAAAACGCTGCTGCAAATTTTAGTGCATTTTTTCAGCGTTTTTTTCACCACTGTATAAGGATGCGATTTTCCTCCAAACTATCAGTAATTAATGGGGGAACTCTCCTACACCTCTATTGAGGTCCGATATTAACTATTAACATCAAACTTGACTATTAATAATTAATTTCCACTAACGTTATCTGAGCCCTATACTATATACCAACTGAGACAAAACCGTGTGCTAATAAAAGGTATTTATTACACAAAAGTCTACAGTTAATATACTGCTATGTATCACACTAACACAGTACACAAAACGGATTCACAATTCCCAATTACCTAATATATTTTCCACCCACGTTTGCTAATCACTCATGCAATATCGGCCCACCCAACTATACCAACTTTGCCTATATATATCTATCAATATCTAGGAGGGTTAGTACAGGGTATGTAGGGCTAGTAAGTAAAGAAGTTACAGGGAAAGAGAGATACTCAGCCATGTGTTGTTATGTCCATCTTCAAGAGTCTAAGGGGCCCTAGCACATGTGGATTCTGGGGTTTTAGGTCCAGCCAGTGTCCAGCTTCATGTCACAGGAAATGATGTATTATTCCCTGCTCACTGGCTAAGATCTTTGTTCATGTCCAACCATACTCGCAAAACCTGTTTTAGCACATGGCTGGACATTCTATTGAAACCTCCCCCAGCAGCAAACAGACTGAAACACATGGGGAGATGTGGGGCCAATATATACATGTATACTTATCTGCAAGCATGGCTAGCATGTATATACATGTACAACCTGGGACACTTCCCTTTACAACCACCCATTATTTCCCATGGGTGAAAAAACACTGACAAAAATGCTGAAAGAAGTGACATGCTCTATTTTCCAAAAACCCAACCAAGGCACAAAATACACAACAACAAAAAAGCATGATGTGTGAACAGACAATTCTGGTTTCTCATAGACTTTGCTGGTATTGCAAAACACAGCTGAAAATTTGCATAAAAATCTGCAGCAAAAAATGCTAAAAAAACACAACATGCGTGAACATAGCTTTTAAGTGAAGTTTAACTTGAACTTATTATATGTTGTCAAAATTACTCACAAAACGTCGCTTTCAAAAGCCACAAAAGACGACGGGGGGGTTTCCTCATTTCTTGTGAATTTCTTTCTGTAGAAACATACAAATCAAGGTCTGTGTTAAGAGTCAAAGTGAAAAGAAAAATACTATTTTAAATGATAAAACCATCAAGGTAGAGGGAGTTGTACTTGCAAAAGTGGAGTGAAGAAATGTTCATTGTTCTCATGGGTCTTAATTCACCAACAACGACTTGGATATTGCATTTTACCTAACCAGGTGGGTGTCAAAAAGGGCAGATAAGACACCTACACCATCACAAGACCCTACAATTACCATGAAAGGCAGCACCCACCACTTCCTCACTGATACCTCAGATGCCTCTCCTAGATAAGAGCGGTCTATGCGGTATGCAATGTATCGTCCTTCAGGGAGCGCTTCTTCCCAGACCATTTCAAGGTCTCCAGCATATCCAACTCCTTTTAAGTACCAGCCTACTGCTCCAATCATGCATTCCCCGTCACCTCTTTTGCCATACTTAGGGATGCAAAGTCTGCTTCCAATATCACGGGCTGGAGTGACTTGTAAGTTTCGTAATAGTGAGATCACAGATGTCTATGCAAGCACCGTGTAACGCATGTTACACAAGTCTTGAATGGTGGCTCAAAAAAAGATGAAGAAGCATCAACTTCAATATCATCATAAGAAGCGTCGACACAAGTTTGCAAAAAGGTATGAAAAGTGAACTGTAGAAGATAGGAAACGGGTGGTTTGGAGCTATGGGACAAAAGTCAATAGACTAGGCTATGATGGGTGCAAATGGGTCTGGAAGAAACAAAAGGAAAATGGGGCTAACGGATGGAGAAATTGAAGGAACTGTCAAGTTCGGTGAAGGAAGCCTGATGATATGGGGTTGTTTCACAGCTAAAGGCATTGGATACTTTACCAGAATCGATGGTGGTCTCAATGCTGAGCTATATGTGAGTATCCTACAAGACAAATTACTTTGTACACTCGAGTACCATCGGTATGAAAAGGACAACATAGTGTTCCAGCAGGACAACGACCCAAAGCATACGTTGAGATTGGCAAATAAATGGTTCAATGACAATGAAGTCGAAGTGCTGGATTGGCCCCCACAGACCTCAGACCTTAATCCAATTTAACACTTGTGGGTAGAATGGAATAAAAAACTATATACATGTCCAAGCGAGTCGAACAGCATGCACCAACTGGGAACATGTAAAAGAGAACCGGAATTAGATGTCGGTCAAGACATGTTTGAATCTGATCGAGAGCATGCCCAGAAGGATTCAGGCAGTGTTGAAAGCCAAAGGTGGATTTACAAAATACTAATAAAATAATAAAAAAATGTATTTAGATTTTTAGGAGCAAAACAGTAACAGTGCAGTGACATGACAAGAATCTGCATAATTAATCATATGCTAAATAGTTGCAACTCAAGTTTATATATGAGATAGACAAGATGATTGTCTATAAAATGAGGGTAGTCTCACAATAAAAGAAGTAGTGGATGGTGAGATATGGAGCCTGAAAGTCAAAAGTTCAAAACATTGATACTCTTTTGCTCTTCACTGTATTCATGTGCAGTTGGTGGTTCTGGCGATGTATTCAATTAATAATGATGGTCCCAGTGCTATATTCAATTACCGATTATGGTTCTAATAATGAATTAGTGTATTAATGGTTGTTTTGGTGCTGTATCTAAGTACTGATGATGATGCTGGTGCCATTCATGTACTGATGGAATGTTCTGGTGATGTATTCATTTAATGATCATGGATCTGGTGCGGTCTTCCCTCATTAAAAACAAATTAAACAATTAAAAAAAATTTGGTATGTCCACATCCTTAAAAGTCTGATCTATCAAAATATAAAAAGAACTAACATATGCAGTAAAGAGAAAAAAAAATAGCAGAACTACTTTTTTGTGTCACCACACCTCTTACAGCAAAAAGCCATCCAAATGTATGCACCCTGAATTGATAGCAATAAATATTTCAACTTACTATGCAAAAAACAGCTCTCACATAGCTTCATAGATATATTTTTATTGTTCTAACAGGTCCTAAAAAAAGCATCACAAGCTAAATGTTGGGTTTTTTTTTACAAAAATAAGAATCTCTGAAAGTTTGGGATTACTGTAATCACAAAGACCTGGAGAATCATGTTCACACGTCACTTTTACCACATAATGAATATCTTAAAAGCAAAACCTAAAAAACAATGATGGGATTGTGTTTATTCACTGCAGGTATACCATGAACTGCTGGGAGGGGTGCCACTTGAATTTTCGCCTTGGGCACCAAAAAAAAAGCTAGAATCAGGCCTGTCCCCACAGACGTTAGGAAGCTAACCGATTCAAGCCAAAATCACCGGGTTTAGCCAACTTCTATCTCATGAGTCTCAGGGCATTTAGAATTAAATAACTTTTTGATCGCTGGGCATCAAAACAGCTCAGACCCCAAGTGATAAAGTCACAATATGATGCTGTTTTTCAGTTACAGTATGGTGGTTCTAAAATCATGTTATAAAAGTATAATTTAGTAACTATATGGCAGTATTAGTTACAGTATTAACCACACATGGTATAGAGAGATTCAGTAATGCTATGGTGGTATGTGGTGGTACTGTTCAATCAATACAATCAATATAGTTGAGGATTTCTGTCCTTTAACCCTTTCACGACCTTGGGATTTTCCGTTTTTCGCTCCCCTTTTTCCCAGAGGCATAACTTTTTTATTTTTTAATATGTCCCTGTGATGGTTTATTTTTTCTGGGACGAATTGTAATTTTGAACGACATCATTGGTTTTACAATGTCGTGTACTGGAGAAAAAGGAAAAAATTCAAAAGTGCGTCAAAATTGCAAAAAAAGTATAATTCTACACTTGTTTCTTGGTTGTTGTTATTTTACCATGATCACTAAATGCTAAAACTGACCTGCAATTATGATTCTCCAGGTCATTATGAGTTTGTAGATACCAAACATGAATAGGTTATTTTTTTTAAAGTGGTGAAATAAATTCCAAAGTTTGTAAAAAAAATTATAATGGCACCATATTCCGAGACCCGTAGTGTCTCCCTTTTTCAGGATCTGGGGCTGGGTGAGGGCTTATTTTTCGCACGCTGAGCTGAAGGTTTTATTGATAATATTTTTAGGTAGATATGTTTTAATCGCCGGTGATTGCGTTTTATTGCGATGTTGCAGCGACCAAAAAAACTTAATTCTGGTGTTTTGATTTTTTTTCTCGTTACACCGTTTACAATTTGGATTAATTCTTTTTATATCTTGATAGATCGGGCGATTCAGAATGCAGCAATATATGTATATTTTTGTTTTATTATTCATTTATTTTGAATGGGGCAAAAGGGGGGTGATTTGAACGTTTATATTTAAAAAAAAAATAATTTTTTTTTTTTACTTTTTTCTGGCCTTAATAGTTTCCTTAGAAGACTTGAAGGTGCCTTCATCCAATCACTTGTGCTACACATGGTTAAAATGATCATCTGCTATGAGCGATGGCCAACGGGTAACGCTCATGGCAAATCGGCACATGATCATGCTAAAAAACAGATTGCAGTAAAAAAGAAAACTATTTAAGACATTCCCGTCCTTATTTGAATGAACTAATTTTGCATTGTATCTTTTCATTTTTTATCACCCCTAACAAATCCAAAAACAGTTATAACTACCAGACATGTGAACATAGCCTTACAATACAATGTAACGAATGATAGTCGTATTTAGTGCTTACGTTGGCTGCACCTCCTCCTCACTGTCGTCCTCAATAATCGGACGCTTTCTGCCTCTTATTCTGGACGTCCTTCCTAAAATATATAACAAAACTGATTATGATTCTCATTCACCTCCAGATTTACACATCATCAGAGAAGCAGTCTCCACCTCTCACCATGGAAGAAGCAGAACCTATTACACACTGTAGGGATAAAATTATTGGGACACATACACATTACTCCTGGAGGAAATTTTATGACATTGCTTTTTAAATCCAACATGGAGTTGATCTCCCTTTGCAGCTAATAAAGCTTCCACTCTAAAAAAAAAATTGGGGATATTTCTGTGCAATTTGTTGTCTATTCTTCCAGAAGAGCAGTTATCAGGTCAGACACTGATGTTGGACAAGGGGACCTGGCTTGTAATCTCTGGTTAATCCAAAAGGTATCTATCTGATGGAGTTGAGGTTAGGTCTCTTGAAGGGTCAGTCATGTTCTTCCACACCAAACTCACCCAGCCATGTCTTATTTGAACTTTCATGAACTGACTTGTGACAACATATGACAGCAAGATGCTGAATTCAGGGAGCTCTTTAGAACGAGCCATTTTATCACAACTGTTCGCACAGGCAGACTACATGCTTAGATGCTGGATTTTATACCCATGGCAATGAACCAAAAGAGAAAACCTTAATTCAATGATTAAGAGGTGACTTTTCATACTTGTTCACACAGTGTGTAAAGCTTCTGTAACGGGTCTGGGAGGCGGAACCTCTGAGCAACTTATACAAGGGGGCGGTCCTTGTAAGGAAGCGGGTGGCGACCAGGGAAGACAGGCAGGTAGTCACAGCAGGTGACCGGGACAGTCTATGGGTAAACGGGCAGGAGGTCACAGCAAGTGACCGGGGCAGTCTCTGGGTGAACGGGCAGGAGGTCACGGCAAGTGACCGGGACAGTCTCTGGGTGAACGGGCAGGAGGTCACGGCAAGTGACCGGGACAGTCTCTGGGTAAAGGGTAGGTACGACCTGTGACGGCTGAGCCTCCAGGTAGGCTAGCAGGCAGATGGCAGATGTGTGCTCCCAGGTGAGCAGGCGAGAGTCTCTGGATAAGCAGGTGGTCACAGCATGTGACGGCGGAGCCTCCAGGTAGGCTAGCAGGCAGATGGCAGATGTGTGCTCCCAGGTGAGCAGGCGAGAGTCTCTGGATAAGCAGGTGGTCACAGCATGTGACGGCGGAGCCTCCAGGTAGGCTAACAGGCAGGTAGCAGATGAGCGCTCCCAGGTGAGCGGGCAAGAGTCTCTGGACTGGCAGGTGGTCACAGCACGTGACGGCGGAGCCTCCAGGTAGGCTAGCAGACAGGTAGCAGATGAGCACTCCCAGGTGAGCGGGCAAGCTGGTCCATAGACAAACTGACAGGTGTCGGAAGGCAGACCGTCGGACCTCAGGCTAGCAAGCAGGTAAGCGGATAACAGGCAGGAATCAGACAGCAATCTGGCAGGAAACTGGCAGGTAACTGGAAACGGGACCTGAGGGCTGAAGCAGAGTAGTGAACAGTGCAACAACATTGCTCGGGCACCTCCATTTTGGAGGAGGTGCCTTACATATGGTGAAGTCCTCCAGCCATTGGCCGGGGACTCCTTAGGACTGCGCGCACGGCCCCTTTAAGAGGGGGGAGCGCGCGCGCCCTAAGCACGGCGGCCGGGAAGGAGCGCGCGCTGCCAGCAGAGCGGGAGGAGGACGCCGGGCTCGGAGCGGAGAGGTGAGGGGAACAGTGTCCCTGCCTACCAGAGGGCAGGGACGCCGACGCTACAGTACCCCCCCCCTTTAGGCCCCCCCTTTTTTACGCCAGACAGAAATTTAGCAAGGATGAGAGGGGCATGGATGTTCTCCCGGGGCTCCCACGTTCTCTCTTCAGGACCAAACCCCTTCCAATCTACTAGAAAAAAGGTCTTTCCTCTTACCCTTTTTGTGGCCAGAATGTTCTCTACCTCAAACTCGTTTTCAGCGGAAACCGGAGCAGGAGGCGTACCTGTAGACTTGGAAAAAGAGTTAAGTACCACGGGTTTGAGGAGAGATACATGGAAGGAGTTAGGGATCCGCAAGTTGGCCGGGAGTTTCAATTTATAGGCCACCGGGTTGATCTGACTGATGACCTCCAGAGGACCGATGAACCGAGGCCCTAACTTATTGGAAGGAATCATGAGCCGGACATACTTGGACGAGAGCCAGACATTATCCCCTGGACGGAATTGAGGAGGATCCAGACGTTTTTTGTCAGCATGTCTTTTCATACGCTCGGACGACTGAAGGAGTGCGGACCGGGTACTCTCCCACAAGGAGGAAAATTTGTTAACAAGAGACTCCGCAGCCGGATTATCCACCGAGGTGGAGACGGGAAATGGGATCCGAGGATGCTGACCGAAGACTACAAAAAACGGGGATTTGGAGGAAGATTCGCTCTCGTGATTGTTGTAAGAGAATTCGGCCCATGGCAGGAGATCCACCCAGTCAGAATGGTGGGCATTAACGAAGTGCCGGAGGTAACTGGTCAGGATCTGATTGATCAGCTCCACTTGACCATTAGACTGTGGGTGGTAAGCGGAGGAGAAGTCCAGGGTGACGTCTAGCAATTTACAAGTGGCTCTCCAGAAATGTGAGGTGAACTGTACCCCACGATCCGACACGATATGGAGGGGCAGGCCATGAAGACGGAAGATGTGGCGGATAAAGTCTTTAGCCAGCTCGGGTGCAGACGGAAGGCCTGGCAGGGGAATAAAGTGAGCCATCTTGGAAAGCGGTCAGCGACCACCCAAATGACCATACAACCGGCAGAGACGGGGAGATCAGTTATGAAGTCCATAGCAATATGCTGCTAGGGGGCAGCAGGCACAGGAAGCGGAAGGAGGCGACCGGCTGGCAGGTGTCTCGGGACTTTGTTGCGGGCGCAGGACACACAGGCAGAAACAAAGTCTGTTACGTCCTTGTGCAGGGTAGGCCACCAGTAGTGCCGGGTAATAAGCTGGAGGGTCTTTTTCTGACCGGCGTGGCCAGCTAGTTTAGACGAATGGCCCCAGTGTAGGATCTTCTCCCGATCAGGTACTGAAACGAACGTCTTACCGGGAGGGAGACGATTTAGACTCACGGGAGCCACTTGCATTACTCTGGCGGGATCGATGATATGTTTGGGTTCTTCCTCGAGATCGGACACCAGAAAGGATCGGGACAAGGCGTCTGCTTTGATGTTTTTGTCAGCCGGGCGAAAATGAAGAACAAAATCAAAGCGAGCAAAAAACAAGGACCACTGGGCTTGGCGCGGGTTAAGTCTCTGGGCATGCTGGAGGTAAGCCAAGTTCTTGTGGTCAGTGTAGATTATTACCGGGTGAAGAGCCCCCTCGAGTAGGTAACGCCACTCCTCCAATGCCAGCTTGATGGCCAATAACTCTCGGTCTCCTATGGAATAGTTGCGCTCAGAAGAGGAGAAGAGTTTGGAGAAGAAGCCACAAGTTACCATTCACCCGGAAGACGATTTTTGGGTAAGTACCGCTCCGGCTCCAGAGGAGGAGGCGTCAACTTCCAGGAAGAACTGCTTGTTGCCGTCCGGGCGATGCAGCACCGGGGCGGAAGAGAAGGCCTGTTTTAAGGAAAGAAATGCCTCCTCTGCTTCGGGCGGCCACTCTCTGGGATTAGTGCCCTTACGAGTGAGCGCGGAAATTGGGGCAGTCCGGGAAGAGAAGTGCGGTATGAAGAGGCGGTAGTAGTTGGCGAAGCCCAGGAACCGTTGAATAGCCTTCAACCCCTCCGGTCGAGGCCATTTCTCGATGGCAGACAGTTTCTCTGGATCCATTCGGAGGCCGGTCTGAGAAATAATGTAGCCCAAAAACGGAAGCGAGGTCTGCTCAAAGAGGCACTTCTCATATTTAGCGAAGAGGTGATTCTGCCTGAGCCTGAGCAGGACCTGACGAACATCCCTCCGGTGAGTCTGGAGATCCGGAGAGAAGACCAAGATGTCGTCCAGGTACACCACTACGCAGGAGTAGAGAAGGTCCCGGAAGATGTCATTGACCAACTCTTGAAAGACGGCAGGAGCATTACAGAGACCAAAGGGCATTACCAGATATTCATAGTGGCCGTCCCGGGTGTTGAATGCAGTCTTCCATTCATCCCCCTGACGGATACGGACCAGATTGTACGCCCCACGGAGGTCCAGTTTGGTGAAGATTCTAGCCCCCCTCAGACGATGAAATAACTCCGGAATGAGCGGAAGGGGGTACTTATTCTTCACCGTGATCTGGTTAACGCCTCTATAGTCTATACAGGGACGGAGAGAGCCGTCCTTCTTTTTAAAGAAAAACAAGCCTGCTCCCGCCGGGGAGGTAGATTTCCGGATGAATCCCCGGGCCAGATTCTCCTCAATATATTCGGACATCGACCGGGTCTCAGCAGCGGACA
Source organism: Phyllobates terribilis (assembly GCF_046119375.1). Classification (NCBI taxonomy): domain Eukaryota; kingdom Metazoa; phylum Chordata; class Amphibia; order Anura; family Dendrobatidae; genus Phyllobates; species Phyllobates terribilis. The sequence goes on along the minus strand of NW_027362765.1, from coordinate 340,755,671 downwards.
ATGGGTAAATACGCCCACGAGGAGGCGTAGTACCGGGTAACAGGTCGATAGGACAGTCGTATGGTCTATGAGGGGGTAATGTCTCTGCCTCCTTTTTATTAAAGACATCACAAATGACCAATAAGGAATCGGAAGTCCAGGTAGATTAGTTGGGGTAGGAGAAGGACGGACGGGATGAACGGGAACCAAACAAGTCTTATGGCAGTCCTGTCCCCAACGAAGGACTTCTCCGGTCTTCCAGTCAAGCACGGGTGCATGTCTCTGGAGCCAAGGTAGGCCTAGTAAGAGGGCGTGAGAGAGTCCAGGCAGAACATGAAAAGAGATGCTCTCAGAATGCAGCATTCCCACCTGCAGAGTAATGGATTTGGTGATGAGTTGGATGGGACGTGGTAAGAGGCCCCCATCCACGGCAGCGACAGATAAGGGTACAGCCAGAGGTTTGGTGGGAATGCGGTGTTTTTCTACCAGGGACTGTGAAATAAGATTCCCGGCTGCTCCAGAGTCAAGTTGGGCTAGTTCGAAAAAACGGTTCTCCCCGCAGATAATTGAGACTGACAGCAGCAGAGATGGAGAGGATTTATTCTTGTCTAGGTCGACCTCTCTGAGCGAACCTAGACACAGGCGTTTCCCGACCTCTCCGGGCAGGTACGGATCCGGTGCTCCTTGCTGCCACAGTAGAAGCAGCTCCCCTCGGCACGGCGTAAGTCCTGACGGGTTTTGACCATCTTGGTCTGGTCGACCTGCATAGGCTCAGGAGAGTGTACCTGGGGAGAAAAGGAGGTAGTGACGGGTTTCTGGAAGGTAGGAGCTAGACGTGGAAACCTCCTCTCACGGGTGACCTCTTTGGCACGCTCCTGGAACCGTAGGTCAATCCGGGTGGCAAGAGTTATTAAGTCATCGAGAGTGGTAGGAATGTCCCGACCGGCGAGTTCTTCTTTAATACGGCCGGACAGACCCTCCCAGAAGACAGACACCAGAGCGTCGTTATCCCAGGCCAGCTCCGAGGCAAGGGTACGGAACCGTATGGCATATTGGCCCACGGTGAGACTTCCCTGACGGAGGCGTAGCAGAGACGATGCGCATGAGGTCTTCCGTCCGGGTTCGTCGAAGACTTTCCGGAAAGCCGTGAGAAAGGCAGGCAAGTCGGACACCAGGGGGTCTCCTCTCTCCCATAGAGGATTTAGCCAAGCCAGTGCCTCCCCCGTGAGATGGGACATGATGAAGGCTACTTTGGCCCGGTCGGAGTTAAACTGGTGGGACAGGAGTTCAAAGTGCAGGGTGCACTGGTTTATGAAGCCCCGAACCAGAGCGGAGTCGCCTCCGAAGCGAGGAGGTGCAGAAAGCCGGGGTCCGGAGTAGGATACCATGGTATTAGTGGGCAGCGGAGCTGCCGGGTTGCGAGTCAAGACACTAGCGGTGGTTGCTGGTGGAGCAGTCAGAGTGTCCAGGCGAGAATTGACATTCCGCAGGTGACTCAGGATGGACTCCTGTTGGGACCTCTGACGGGACAGTTCATGACAAAGGTCCGAGAGCGAGGGAGCTTGGGTGCCACCGGGTTCCATGGCCCGAGCAAACTGTAACGGGTCTGGGAGGCGGAACCTCTGAGCAACTTATACAAGGGGGCGGTCCTTGTAAGGAAGCGGGTGGCGACCAGGGAAGACAGGCAGGTAGTCACAGCAGGTGACCGGGACAGTCTCTGGGTAAACGGGCAGGAGGTCACAGATAGTGACTGGGGCAGTCTCTGGGTGAAAGGGCAGGAGGTCACGGCAAGTGACCGGGACAGTCTCTGGGTGAACGGGCAGGAGGTCACGGCAAGTGACCGGGACAGTCTCTGGGTAAAGGGTAGGTACGACCTGTGACGGCTGAGCCTCCGGGTAGGCTAGCAGGCAGATGGAAGATGTGTGCTCCCAGGTGAGCAGGCGAGAGTCTCTGGATAAGCAGGTGGTCACAGCATGTGACGGCGGAGCCTCCAGGTAGGCTAGCAGGCAGATGGCAGATGTGTGCTCCCAGGTGAGCAGGCGAGAATCTCTGGATAAGCAGGTGGTCACAGCATGTGACGGCGGAGCCTCCAGGTAGGCTAACAGGCAGGTAGCAGATGAGCGCTCCCAGGTGAGCGGGCAAGAGTCTCTGGACTGGCAGGTGGTCACAGCACGTGACGGCGGAGCCTCCAGGTAGGCTAGCAGACAGGTAGCAGATGAGCGCTCCCAGGTGAGCGGGCAAGCTGGTCCATAGACAGACTGACAGGTGTCGGAAGGCAGACCGTCGGACCTCAGGCTAGCAAGCAGGTAAGCGGATAACAGGCAGGAATCAGACAGCAATCTGGCAGGAAACTGGCAGGTGACTGGCAGGTAACTGGAAACGGGACCTGAGGGCTGAAGCAGAGTAGTGAACAGTGCAACAACATTGCTTAGGCACCTCCATTTTGGAGGAGGTGCCTTATATATGGTGAAGTCCTCCGGCCATTGGCCGGGGACTCCTTAGGACGGCGCGCGCGGCCCCTTTAAGAGGGGGGGAGCGCGCGCGCCCTAAGCACCATGGCCGGGAAGGAGCGCGCGCTGCCAGCAGAGCGGGAGGAGGACGCCGGGCTCGGAGCGGAGAGGTGAGGGGAACAGCGTCCCTGCCTAGCAGAGGGCAGGGACGCCGACGCTACAGCTTCCTTCACATGTACATGTTTTCAGCACGTGTGGCATTCGCTTTCACATGCATTGAAGACACGTATCCACACATACCTATCATAATCTATGGAGATCTTTGCATGAGACCCGTCCGCATGGATTACAAGGGCCAATACACATTTCGGGCTCCGTGTGAAACATCCTTGTGACAACCGTGTGCTGTACATGTTTAACATTGCAAAGTATAGGAGAAGCTTTGGAATTGATATTTAAGTCATGGTGGAAAAAAAATGAATTGCACACGGATGGAACACTGATGGCACACGGACGGCACACTGATCCAAAATACTTATGACACCGGTACCATTTTTCCAGTACCGGTATTATATGGACATGTGAAGGGTGGTTTAGTCAAAGGAATCTGTTAAACATGTCGTCGGTCGGGTAACAAACCCTGAGCTGGAGGTTTTCAGGAGGCAGACACAGAGCTTTTCCCCAGGATATTGTAACTTAGTTTTTCCTCTCCTTGTAACAAGAACCATAACCTTTCTAATATTTCGACATAGCCGCAAGAGGGCTTGTTTTTTGCAGAACACCACTTATTCTATGAAATAAGTGGAAACGGTGAGGAGAAAAACTGTAATTCCACATTTTCTTTTTCAAGGTTTTGTACTAGCGCCGCTTACTTTGTGCTAATCTAGTGGTGATCTGTTACCTTTGCTCTATGGGTCAGTATGGTTACGGGAAACCAAATCTATATATTTCTTTTCATGATTTACTAATTAAAAAAAAAATAAAACATTTACAAAAACAATTTGGCTTTTGTCACCATATTCTGAGAGCCATATATATATTTTTTTAAAGTGGTCATCCGGCAGTCAAGGTAACCCTTCGTCAATCTGCATTCATACTGCACGGTGGCCCCATGTTCATTAGAACTGATGGCCATTATGTTAAAGTCTGTTACATGTCACCATCACACTTGACAGCGGTATTAACCCCATAACGCCCAATGACGGACACTGCACGGCATGAGCAGGTGTAAGTTAATGCTCCTTGCCGTGCAGTGTCCGTTATGGCTTTAAACTGTCACAGCGTGTAAACACGCAGTGACAGATAAGTGCGGACAGCTATCTGTGACAGCTGAGCAGCACAAAAAGGGGTGCAGGGAGCCATATGGTCGGTCCGCACACCTAGATTGCTGCGATCGGTCAGTCAATCTGACTGACCGATCTCAGCATGATCGTGCAGGAGATACTGAAATATCAGCGTCTCCAGCCCGATCAGTGTCGGAGTTCAGCGCCGCCAGTGGCTGAGCTCCGGCACTAAACAGCTAGTAGCCGTGTCAGCACCACCCCTGGCTGTTAAATCCGCTGACAGATCGGTGGCCCTGCGATGTCGTGGGGCCCAATCATTGCCATGGTGACCAGGGGTCGTCATGACGACCCCCTGGTCACCAAGCTACGGAAAGCTGCTGAAACCATGCTCACAGCATGGGCTCAGGAACTTTCACTAAAGGTATAATGAATGCACTGCAATCTAGTACATTGCAATACATTATATCTGTGATCAAAGAGAAACAAGTGAAGGTCCCATAAAGGGACTAAGTAAAAAAGTAAAAAATAAATGGCAAAAAATGTGTAAAAATAGGTAAAAAAATAAATAAATAAATAAATAATAATAATTAAAAAAAATATTCACTAATAAATACACATTTTTATGTAAAAAAAAAAAAAAATAAAATAAAAAAAGTACACATATTTGGTATTGCCGAGTCTGGAACAACCCGACCTATAAAAGTGTCACACTAGTTAACCCCTTCAGTGAACGCCGCACAAAAAAAACGTAAAAAAACGAGACTAACGATGCTTTATCATCATGCCACTGGGAAAAAAAAGTGGAATAAAACACGATAAAAAAAACAAATATAAATAAAATTAGTACCACTGAAAACGTCATCTTGTCCCACAAGAAACAAGCCGCCATACAGCCCCATCAGTGGAAAAATAAAAAAATTATAGCTCTCAGAATAACGCGATGCAAAAAATATATATATTTTTTGTATAAAAACGCTATTAATGTGGTACCGCTGTAAACGTACAGAGCTGAAGAATAACTCTGCCTTATCAATTTTACCACACGCAGAACGGTATTAAAAAAAAAAAAACACAATTCCTGAATTGCCAGTTTTTGTTTATTTTCCCTCCCCAAATTTAGAATAGAAAGCAATCAAAAAATGACATGTGACCAAAAATGGTACCAATAAAAACGTCAAATCGTCCCGCAAAAAACAAGCCCTTACATGACTGTCCCAGAGGACGATTCCCTAAAACAAGGCAGATGGCAACACTGGATGCCGTCTGGCCTGTGAGTTGGTATTGTCCGTCTTTTTAGGTGTGCATAAATGCGCGATCGGCCGCAGTTTTGGACACCTCTGAAAAGTAGGACAACGCTGAACAGAGGTAAGATGGAGCCCAGAAGAGTAACTCTGCTGCCTCATTATAATGAATGGATCCACTGGGGGGTGTCACCTGAATCACGTCACCCAGAGATTTTGATGGAAACCCCAAAATAAGTGCTCAGCATAGAGCACAGGATAAATATGATCCAAAATGTTATGTTAAATGTTCCCAATAAAAGCTTCAATTCTATCCACAAAACAAACAAAACACTCAGATCCATAGAATCATACAATTGTAGAGTTGGAAGGGACCTCCTGGGTCATCTGGTCCAACCCCCAGCTCAAAGCAGGATTCACTAAATCATCTCAGACAGATGTCTGTCCAGCCTCTGCTTGAAGACGTCCATTGAAGGAGAACTCACCACCTCTCGTGGCAGCCTGTTCCACTCGATGATCATCCTAACTGTCAAAAAGTTTTTTATAATATCTAATCTGTGTCTCCTCCCATTCAGTTTCATCCCATTGCTTCTAGTCTTTCCTTGTGCAAATGAGAATAAAGATGATCCTTCTACAATGTGACAGCCCTTGACATATTTGTAGACAGCTATTAAGTCTCCTCTCAGTCTTCTTTTTTGAAAGCTAAACATTCCCAAATCCTGCAACCGTTCCTCATAGGACATGGTTTGCAGACCGGTCACCATTCTGGTCGCTCTTCTCTGAACTTGCTCCAGTTTGTCGATGTCTTTTTTAAAATGTGGTGCCCAAAACTGGACACAGTATTCCAGATGAGGTCTCACCAAAGAGGAGTAAAGTCCGATAATGACTTCACGTGATCTAGACTGTATGCTTCTGTTAAAACATCCCAGAATTGTATTTGCCTTTTTTTGCTGCTGCATCACACTGTTGACTCATGTTCAGTCTATGATCTATTAGTATAACTAAGTATTTTTCACATGTACTGTTGCTTAGCTCTATTCCTCCCATTTTGTATATGCCTTTTTCATTTTTATTGCCCAGATGTAGTACTTTACATTTTTCCCTGTTAAAAAACATTCTGTTACTTGCTGCCCACTGCTCCAGATTATTTAGGTCTTTTTGAATCCTGTCTCTCTCTTCTCTAGTGTTAGCTATCCCTCCTAGCTTTGTGTCATCAGCAAATTTAATCAGTTTACCCTCAATTCCTTCATCTAAATCATTGCTAAAGATGTTGAACAATACAGGTCCCAGGACAGAGCCCTGTGGTACCCCACTTGAGACATTCATCCAGCCGGATGTGAAGCCATTTACGACCACCCGTTGAGTCCGATCACTAAGCCAGTTATGAATCCACCTAACAGTTGCCTTGTCCTTTCAATTCTTGATCATTTTTTCAATAAGGATGGTGTGAGATACTTTGTCAAATACTTTGCTGAAGTCAAGATATACTATATCTACAGCATTTCTGTTAGGCGTCGGGCGTTTGCTGGTTTCGAAAGGGGTTCAGAACCATCAGTGGATTCTGTAGTCTCCCATTCCAGTCCAGCCAGGGCTGATGCTGTTCAGCATCATCATCAGTCCCAACGCCTAGCTGGTGCACGAGATATACAGGTTGTCTCTTTGGTCTTTGTTCCTAGCAACATGAAGGATAGGTTGCGGAGGGAAACAGGGCTGCTAAAGCTTAAGTCCAGGATTCTCTGCACTGAGCATGCCCGTGACATGGTGGACCGTGATTGGTGGTTTGGGAGTCAGCTGATCCGGTGACCTGGCGCCGCCTGATTGGTTGCGGGTGACGTCACCTATAGTGCGACGGTGGGCAGGGCTTAATCTTTAAATAGCCCGCCCACAGATATGGCGGCGCGCTCTGATCATTGAGCTGTGATGGTGTTGTGTGGACGCTTGGTCTGTTGGGCTCCACGTGTGCTTTAGTTTCTGGCAGGCAGGTTTAGTGAAAATAGACAGGCTTAGATGAAATAGGCAGGTAGCTTCATCTGACAGTCTGGCTCCGACAAAGGGGTCGCCATACACCCCGAGCAGTCTGCAGACACCCTATTCCCGGCACCGCCTGTAAGCCACGTGGAGAGATACTCTTCAGTCCGGTAGCACGCCGGCTGGGAGCACGTATTCGCCGACGTGAGTCACACACGCATCCTAGCGTCTGCTGTGTAGTCCCTGTGCAGTTAACAGGGCTACAGATATATTATTTATCGCACATCTCTCGTGCTGTTAACGGAGATAGTGCGAATCCCTATTCCCGTTCCGGTGTGCAGTAACACGGAAGGGATTGTTATTTAAGTTGGTTGTTTTACCTTCTCACCCGGAAGGTGTTTGGCCGCAGTCCACCAGGCTGCATCGCGGACCCCGTGTAAGGTTGCTTTCCATTATTTAATAAAAGTTGTTTGCAACCGTCCCCTTAACAATTTCCCTGATCCACCCAGTCAGTGATTCTGTCGTAGAAGGAAATTAAGTTAGTCTGACATGACTTGTTAGTTACAAACCCATGCTGACTCTGGTTAATCACTTCATTCTTATCCAGGTACTTACATACATGTTGTTTAATAATTTGTTCAAAGATCTTTCCTGGTATAGAAGTCAGACTCACCGGCCTATAGTTCCCTGGGTCCACTTTCTTCCCCTTTTTGAAGATAGGAACAACATTTGCTCTTCTCCAGTCTTCTGGGACTTCTCCTGTTCTCCAAGAATTTTCAAAGATTATGGAGAGTGGTTCTAAAATTTCTTCTACGATCTCCTTCAGTACTCTGGGGTTTAATTCATCTGGACCTGTAGACTTGAACTCATTTATGTTAGCTAAATATTCCCTCACAATCTTTCTGTTTACAGATAACCTGGATTCTTCAATTCCTTTAATAGGACAGTGAAGATCAGTTGATGTTCCATTTTCTTTCTGAGAGAAAACAGATGCAAAATAGGAATTAAAAAGTTCGGCCTTCTCAACATCCTTTCTTACCATTTCACCATTTTCATCCTGTAAAAATCCTATAGCATCTTTGACTTTTCTTTTACTTTTGACATACCCCCAAAATCCTTTTTTATTGCTTTTGACATCTCTTGCAAGCCTTAATTCATTGTCAGCTTTAGCTGACCTGATACGTGCCCTGCAGGATCTGCAGACTGCATTATAATCTTCTTTAGATATGACTCCTTCTTTCCATTTGATAAACATTTCTTTCTTTCTTTTTAGCATGTGTTTAAGTGCTGTGTTCATCCATCCTGGTTTCCTTAAATGCTTCCCATTCTTCCTACTTTTCGGGATTGTTAACGATTGTGATTTGAGAATCTCATTTTTAAAAATTTCCCATCCTTCCTGGACATTTTTGTCCTTAAGGACATCCAGCCATTGGATCCCTCCTATTCTCTTTCTGAGTCTCTTAAAATCTGCCTATCTAAAATCTAACCTTGAAGTTTGAGTCTTCACATGTCTTCCTCCTCTAGTTATCCAAAATTCTATAATAGCATGATCGCTGCCTCCTAGGGTCACAGCCACTTTTATCTCCTCAACCATTTCATCCCTGTTTATAAGGATTAGATCCAAAGTAGCAGATCCCCTTGTTTTCTCCCCTACCTTTTGGAAGATAAAGTTGTCAGCAAGAGAGGATAAGAATTTGCTTGACCTGTTAGTTTTACTTGAGAGAGATTCCCAACAAATGTATGGATAGTTGAAATCTCCCATGACCACTACGTCATATTTTTTGGAGAACTTGGTCATTTGATACATAAAGAGTTCATCCATATCTTCAGCTTGCCCAGGTGGCCTGTAGTAAATGCCTACAATGGTGTCCTTTCCGTTGTTCTCTCCTTGTATTCTGACCCAAACACTTTCCACAGAACTCGAAGTCTCTGCTTCAATCTCTCTGCAGATATACGCTTTTCTAACATACAATGCAACACCTCCTCCTCGTTTATCAAGTCTGCTTCTTGCAAATAAGTTGTATCCTTTTAGCCTTGCATTCCAATCATGTGTATCGTCCCACCAAGTTTCAGTGATTCCAATGACATCATTTTTCTTTTCCTGCGTTAGTAGTTCCAATTCTCCTTGTTTCTTGCCCATGCTTTGTGCATTTGTATAAAAACATTTTAGTTTGTGATTGGTTTCTCTTCCTCCCATATTTTTATTACTTAGATTTTTTTGTCTTTGTTCTTCCTTTCCACTTCCAATAGCAGAGATCTCAATAGTATTTGTCAGCTGTATGGCTTTTTCTGGCCTTTTGCTTCCCTTCCCATATTGTTCTAGTTTAAAGCTCTCCTGATGAGTGTAGCAAGGCGACTTTCAAATACATGTTTTCCAGTCTTCGTAAGGGGCACCCCATCTCTAGCAAGTAGTCCATCATATAGGTAATTCATTCCATGATCCAGAAATCCAAATCCTTGTTGACAGCACCATCGACGTAGCCAGTTGTTTACCTGTAGAATCTTATTCCACCTCATTGCTCCATGGCCATCCACTGGGAGGATGGATGAGAAGACCACCTGCGCTCCCAATTCTTTCACTTTCTTGCCTAAGTTTTCAAAGTCACTGCAGATGGTTTCCAGGTCCTTTCTTGCGGTGTCATTTGTACCCACATGTATAAGCAGGAATGGGTAGTGATCTGTAGGTCTGAAAAGTCTTGATATTCTGTCAGACACATCTTTAATTTTTGCACCTGGCAGACAGCACATTTCTCTTGAGGTTATGTCTGGTCTGCAGATAGCGGCCTCTGTTCCTTTCAACAGGGAATCCCCCATGACCACCACTCTCCGTTTTTTCTTCACAACATTTTCTTTCTCTATCCAGGAGGATTCTGAGGGCTTACAAGGTTATTCATTGTGGGCAAAGTCTTATCTTGCTGTATTTCTTCATGGTTCTCCTGTGTGAGAGCCTGGTACTGGTTCCTGAGCAGTATGGGTGCTGACTGCCTCTCGATACTCCTGCTTCTCTGGGTCACATGCTTCCATTCCTCTGTTTCATCAGGTGCAGTTCGAATTTCTTCTCTTCCTGTATCATGAAGAGATAATTCTCCTCTGTCTTAAGAACTCTTCACCTTCCTTAATGATTTTCAAGGTAGTTAACCTCTCGTCTAGATTTTGCAACTTTTCCTCCAACAGGGACACAAGCTTGCATTTCTGGCATGTGAAGTTTGGCTTTTCCCTGGCAAGTATGTGAACATGTATCAGGATATGCAGCTCACCAAATGGCTCCTGGACTCTTCCATGTTCTTATTGTTAATGTGTTATGAAAACAGTGAAAAACGCTCCAAAATTCGGTTTACCGATATCCTCCTTTCAGCTCCAACGGCCAAAATCCAGTGTTCTTTGAGCTCGCGGAGACTCTTCACTTATCCCAAAATGCAGTGGGAATATGCAAATTATCTCCTCAAGACTCCTCCCCTGGTTTCATCTGTCAATGTAAATATAGGGTGCTTCCACGTTACTGGTAGCACAAGGGCACTGGAAAAGTGAAATAACTCCTCGCCCCCAAAAGAAATATAGCAAATTCTGTGCTCCTCGAAATTTTAATGCTACCCCCCCCCCCCCATCCCGCCCTCCAGAGCTCCAGTGTGTGCCTACATCAGATTTACCATCCACATGTTTGTCAGTGGTATAACTTACAAAATGGGGTCACTTGAGGGGGGGTATTCTGCTCTTTTAGCATTTAGGGTCTCTGTATATGGAGTCCGCAAACTATTCTAGGAAAACCTATACTCCAGCAGTCAAATAGCGCTCCGTCCTTCCCGAGTGTCGCCGTGTGGCTAAGCAGTACTGTACAGCCACATATGAGGTATTGCCACATTCAGCAGAAATTGTGGGCCACATTTTAGGGGCCAGTTTTATCCATTAACCCCATTTAAAACGTAAAATCTGGGGCTAAAACAAAATATTTGAGATAAAAATGTAATTATTTTTTCTTCACTGCCCAATGGTATAAAATTCTGTGACACACCCATGGTGTTAATATGATCATTGCACCCCTAGAAGAGTTCACTGAGAGGTGTACTTTGTAAAATGGGGTCCTCAGGCTGTTATGGCACCTTAGGGGTTCTCCCAGTGTATGATGGCACCTGATGCAGATCACGTAGGAGAGGGAGCCCTCTCCCTCCTCAAGCCTTCTAAATGCTGTTATTTCTATTGATAACGACATTTAAGGGGTTAAAAAGCTGGGAATGGTGAGGGCAATGCTCCTGACAGTGACAGCCGAGGCTTTGCTATCACTTAAGCCAAGCTCCCGACGATGATAGTGAGGGCAAAGCCCCTGGGCCCGGCACAATCGTCATGATGTTACTGTATGTCAGTGGTCGGGAATCCCTTCCCGATCAGGACGTATAGGTATGTCAAAGGTCATGAAGGGGTTACAATTTTAGCAGCAATTTTTCATATTTCCAAGGAAATTTAAAATAAACTGCATTTTTATGGACCTATTCACTTTTGAAGTGACTTTGAAGGGCCTTTTATTGTAACCCCCTAAAAATCACCCCAATTTAAAGAATGGAGGTTTCAAAGCATACAAGAAGTTTGCTATTCCTTGAGTTGCTTTGCATTAACGAAAATAGAAGAAAAAAAATTAATAATTCCATTTAGCCAAATTCCATTCAGCTAAAATGTTACTTCAGCCCTAATTTTTAGACTGCACAATTTATTACGCAATTTCTCCTGAATGCAGCATTACTCCTTGTATAGCAGACACTAATATTGTATAGCTACTGTACGGTTTGGTACTCACTCGGCTGCAGCTGAGGTAGGCACAGGAAGCATTTTCATTGAAATCCAGGCTAGTTTATTCAGACAGCATAAATTGCTCAGGTAGCAAAACAAAAACACCCTTTTCCGGCACAAAGTGGAAATACAAAGTAAAATGTCCATACAATGTTGCGGGTTCGCCCGCTCAGGTCAGTTTCCAATCCTTAGGTCTTTAGCACAGACCAGCATCCTGGAGATCCACACATCTCCAGACACAGAATGACACAATTGGTCTCCATTTTATTTACCAAACCACGCCCCTGGGTTGGGGAGATGTGAGCAGCCATTCCCACCCATCTCTTATGACTGCTCGTAAAAGCGGCCCTCATACGACCTATTAACCCTTTCAGTACTATATGTGCTGGAGCATGCTTTTCTGGGTTTACATCACCGAAGCTAACAACCTCGAGGACCTGTCCGGTGGCCATCTTACATACCCTCCTCTGCCCAAAGCTGGCGGGCTTGGCTATCAATAAGCAAAAAAGCTCAAAATTCGAAAATCACGATACACATGAAGATTAGAAGAAGAATAATCAGTTCTGAGAAGGAAATGCATTAAGTATAACACTGTGTGTGTGTGTATGTATGTATGTATACATGCATGCATGCATGTATGTATATATATATATACATACATACATACACTACCTAGTCAGGATGCATGTTTAAAAACGACTGTATAGACCAATCGGTAACGAAAACACAGAAAACCAATGATATAGAACCAAAAAGAAGACCAGAGTATGCTAAAATATAACAAATTTTAATGGATCAAGCTAAAATACGAATAGGGGTGGGAACAAAGCAACCAGGAGAAAGCGCTGAACAACATGTGTTTCCCACATGCAAATGTACAGTACAAATCAATGGAATATATACCATTGCCACCAGAATACATATATATACATACAGTGGGATTGGAAAGTATTCAGACCCCTTTAAATTTTTCACTCTTTGTTTCATTGCAGCCATTTGATAAATTCTAAAAAGTTCATTTTTTTCTCATTAAAGTACACTCTGCATCCTATCTTGACTGGAAAAAAAACAGAAATCTAGAAATTTTTGCAAATTTATTAAAAAAGAAAAACTGAAATATCACATGGTCATAAATATTCAGCCCCTTTGCTCGGTATTGAGTAGAAGCACCCTTTTGAACTAGTACAGCCATGAGTCTTCTTGGGTATGAAGCAACAAGTTTTTCACACCTGGATTTGGGGATCCTCTGCCATTCTTCCTTGCAGTTCCTGTCCAGTTCCGACAGGTTGGATGGTGAACGTTGGTGGACAGCCATTTTCAGGTCTCTCCAGAGATGCTCAATTAGGTTTAGGTCAGGGCTCTGGCTGGACCAGTCAAGAATGGTGACAGAGTTGTTGTGAAGCCACTCCTTTGTCATTATAGCTGTGTGCTTAGGGTCATTGTCTTGTTCGAAGGTGAACCTTCGGCCAAGTCTGAGGTCCAGAGCACTCTGGAAGAGGTTTTCACCCAGGATATCTCTGTACTTGGCCGCATTCATGTTTCCTTCAATTGCAACCAGTCGTCATGTCCCTGCAGCTGAAAAACACCCCCATAGCATGATGCTGCCACCACCATGTTTCACTGTTGGGATTGTATTGGGTAGGTGATGAGCAGTGCCTGGTTTTCTCCATTATCATCAAAAAGATCTATCTTCATCTCATCAGTCCAGAGAATCTTATTTCTCATAGTCTGGGAGTCCTTCATGTGTTTTTGAGCAAACTCTATGCGGACTTTCATTTGTCTTGCACTGAGGAGAGGATTCCGTCGGGCCACTCTGCCATAAAGGCCTGACTGGTGGAGGGCTGCAGTGATAGTTGACTTTGTGAAACTTTCTCCCATCTCCCTACTGCATCTCTGGAGCTCAGTCACAGTGATTTTGGGGTTCTTCTTTACCTCTCTCACCATGGCTCTTCTCCCACAATTGCTCTGTTTGACTGGATGGCCAGGTCTAGGAAGACTTCTGGTGGCCCAAACTTCGTCCATTTAAGGATTATGGAGGCCACTTTGCTCTTAGGAACCTTGAGTAATGCAGAAATTATTTTGTAACCTTGGCCAGATCTGTGCCTTGCCACAATTCTGTCTCTGAGCTCCTTGGGCAGTTTCTTTGAGCTCATGGTTTTCATTTGGTCTGACAAGCATTGTGAGCATTGTGAGCTGTGAGGTCTTATACAGACAGGTGTGTGCCTTTCCAAATCAAGTCCTATCAGTTTAATTAAACACAGCTGGACTCCAATGAAGGAGTAGAACCATCTCAAGGAGGATCACAAGGAAATGGAAAGCATTTGACTTAAATATGAGTGTCTGAGCAAAGGGTCTGATTATGATAATGTGATATTTCAGTTTTTCTTTTTTAATACATTTGCAAAAATTTCTACATTTGTTTTTTTTTTCAGTCAAGATGGGGTGCAGAGTGTACTTTAATGAGAAAAAAAAATGAACTTTTTAGAATTTACCAAATGACTGCAAAGAAACAAAGAGTGAAAACTTTGAAGGGGTCTGAATACTTTCCATACCCATTATGTATATGTGTGTATATATATATATAATACACATATAAATAAAACAATAAGAAACCAGGTGTATATCAATACAGACTATATGTAGTAGATATGGGGAAAACATATGTACTACCTCTATCAGGGTGTAAATAAATATTGTGCAAAAGAACCACAGGATGCAAGAGAGGGGCAATGATGGAAATAGCTCCTGACGTATAAACTATTCCATAATAATAAACCAATATAGGCGGGTATAGAATAGTCTATAAACCTGTGTACGAGTCTGGAGTAGAGGGGGCATACAGTGCAGCGTCTCCACCCCGACACGCTATCAAGCAGTGGACCCTCGACAGTGCGTCAGCATTGCCATGCAGTTTCCCGGGCCTATGCTCTGCATGGAAGCTAAAATCCTGAAGGGCTAGGGACCATCTGGTCACTCCGGCATCATTCCCCTTCTTGTCACTCATCCACCTTAGTGGGGCATGGTCTGACACTAGCCTGAACTTCCTGCCTAAGAGGTAGTATCTTGAAGTGTCCAACACCCACTTGATGGCCTTTTCCACTATGGAGTAATTCTTCCCACAGGATGTCACATTCTGACTTAAATACATTATGGGATGCTCTTCCCCGTTCACTTCTTGTGATAGGACAGCACCCAGCCCGACATCTGACATGTCTGTCTGGACCACAAACTTATTTGAGAAATCCGGTGCCACCATAACTGTCTGTTTACACAGAGCTACCTTCGAAGGCAGTCTCAGCTTCTGGAGATTACTTAGCCATAACCGACTTTGTCCCTGTAAGGAGGTCTGTCAAAGGGGCCGCTATCATGACGAAGTTAGGGATGAACCGGCGGTAATAGCCCACGATGCCTAGGAACGCTTTGACCTGTTTCCCTGAGAGGGGTAGTGGCCAACTCTTCTTGATCACGTCGACTTTATTTGGGGCTTTATTTCACCTCTCCCTACGACATAACCCAAGTATTTGGTTTCTTCAATGCCCATGGCACATTTCTTCAGGTTTATAGAAAACCCTGCCTTCTTTAAAGAATCAAGTATCGCCTGGACTTTGCTCAGATGGCTTCCCCAATCCTGGCTATAGATCACGATGTCATCCAAGTAGGCTGCTGCATACTTCTTGTGGGGAGCTAGAATCAAGTCCATGGTCCTCTGGAAGGTAGCCAGGGCTTCTTGCAACCCAAACAACATCCTTGTGTACTAGAATCAACAATCTGGCGTTGAGAAGACAGTCTTCTCCTTGGCATCTTGGGACATGGGTATTTGCCAATTCCTTTAGCGAGGTCAAGGGTGGTAATATACCTGGCTGGCCCCAACCTTTCAAACAGTTCATCTACACTGGGCATTGGGTAGGTGTCAAACTTCAAGAATTTGTTGAGTTTCCTATAGTCATTGCAAAACTGCCATTCTCTATTTGGTTTTGGCACTAAGACTATGGGACTGGACCAGCCACTCCTGGACTCCTCAATGACTCCCATGCTCAGCATCCGCTTCACCTCTTTTGCAATCACCTCTCGGTGGGCTTCGGGAATCCGATACGGCTTCATATTTACTTGGACATGATGACCCGGAAGAAACTCATGCTCTATGATCCGAGTACGCCCTGGTAGTTCTGAGAACAGGTCTCAGTTCCGCTATAGCAACTCTCGGCACTGTGGCATCTGGGCATGTGACAGCGACTCTGCCAGCTTGACTTCCTTCACGTGGGCTTTGGTCTTCGCCACCAAACAGGAGCTTCCACAAACTCCCTATGTCACCATGGCTTGATCAGGTTGACCTGGTACACCTGGTAGGGCTTCCTTTTCCCTGGTTAGTGGACTCTATAGTTGACATTGCCAAGCTTTTCAAGAACTTCATAGGGGCCCTGCCACTTGGTCAGGAATTTGCTCTCCACCGTAGGCACTAGTACCCAATTTCCAAGGTGGAAGTGTCTCACCCTCGCTGATCTTTAGTACACCCTTGACTGTGCCTCTTGTGCTTTGAGGAGGTGTTCTTTCACAATAGGCATCGCCTCAACAATCCTTTCTTGCATCTGGGCCACATGTTTGATTACATTCCTGTAGGGTGTAGACCCCGCCTCCGAAGTCTCCTTTGCTACATCCAGGAGTCCAAGGGGCTGTCAGCTATATAACAGCTCAAATGGTGAGAAGCCAGTAGAGGCCTGTGGGACTTCTCTAATAGAAAACAGAAGGTACGGCAGTAGACAGTACCAGTTCCGGCAGTCTTTCTCTACGACCTTCTTCAACATGGCCTTCAAGGTTTTATTAAACCTCTCCACTAAGCCGTCTGTCTGGGGGTGGTAGACTGAGGTCCTGAGTTGTGTGATTTGCAGGATTTTTCACAACTCCCTCATCCCCCTTGACATAAATGGGGTCCCTTGGTCCGTTAGGATCTCCTTAGGCAACCCCATTCTAGAAAAGATGTGGACTAGCTCCTGGACTATGCACTTGGCAGAGGAGTTTCGTGGTGGTACAGCCTCCGGGTAACATGTAGCATTGTCCAGTACCACCAAGATATACTGATGTGCTCTGGCGGACTTGACCAGGGGTCCCACTAGATCCATGGTGATGCGATCGATTGGGACCTCAATGACAGGTAGTGGCACTAAAGGGCTACGGAAGTGAGCCACAGGGGAGGTCAACTGATAGGTGTGACAGGACCTACAGTAATTCACAATCTCTCGGTGACAACTGGGCCAGTAGACCCTCTGGAAGATTCTTTCCTGGGCTTTTTCTACCTCCAGATGACCACCTAAGACATGTACATTGGCCATATCTAACACCCTGCGTCTGTACGGCCCTGGCACTAGTAACTGATCGATTACCTCTCTTCTGAGCTTCGTGACCTGACATAGTAACTCCCCAATTCCAGCAAAGTACGGATATCAGGTATCAGCCCTAGACTCTTGAGCAACACCATTCAGAACAGTGACATTATTAAACACACCTTTTAGAGTTCAGTCCCTGAGCTGGGCGTTTCCAAAGTATCCCCACCTCCAGCTCAGGGATGCTGCTTCATCCTCACCCCCAACAAGCACATGAAAGGGAAAACTGTCGGTTGCGGCCTGCGACGAGGTTTCTTTAGGAGCGACCTGGTTGTGGTCTGGACAACCCAGCTTCCTCCCTTTCTCCCACAAGTCCCAAAGCAAGGCAAAGTCCTGCCCTATTATAACAGGGTGCAACAGGTCCTTGACTACGCCCACCTCATGGGACTCGGTGCTACAGTTTGTGCCTATGACCACTAGGACCACAGGGTAGTCCTTAGCGTCTCGATGGATACAGCAGATGTCCACTTTTTTCTGCAGAATCAGACGATGAGGAATTATGGCCCTCACTAGGGTTACCAAACTCCCAGAATCGAACAGACCAGTCATTTGCGCTCCATTCACTGACACGGGGCATGCCTGTGGTCCCACGCCTCGTGGAGGGACAGCACTACAAGCAGGATATGCAAAGTAGCGCCGTCCTGTGCTGCAGTCTACTGGCTCGTTGGTCATAGGGCAACAGGCCACTATTAGACCCGGGGTGTGACATCGCCAACAAATTAAGTTATTGGATGGGGCCTTTGGTAGCAACTCGGGACCCCTCCTGAACTCTAGGATGCCCCCCAGATGTGGTTCTAGTTCCCCACTTTTGGGTGTCCATCCCCCCTGTTGGTAACCACAGTATGGAGATGCTCCCACCCCTTACTTCCCCAAAGCACTCTCGACCGCCTGGTACCTTTCTACCAACCTCACAAGGTCATTGGCATTATGGGGATCTCCCTGTGCAACCCAGGATGGCACCAGCCTTGGAAGGGAGTGTATGAACCTGTCCATCACAATCCTCGCCACTATATGTGCTGGAGAGGAAGATTCCGGTTGCTACCACTTTTGGACCAAGTGTAGGAGGTAAAACATTTGGGACCGGGAAGGTTTGTCACTGCAATAGGCCCAGTGGTACACCCGCATCATGTCAGTCAGAGTCACTCCTAAGCACGCCAAAATCTCAGTCTTCAACTTGATGTACTCTTTTGCATCTTGCAAGGCCAAGTTATAATAGGCCTTCTGCTGTTGCCCTGTTAAATATGGTGCCAGAACCTCCGCCCACTGCTCTGGAGGCAATATCTCTCGCTCCGCCACCCTCTCAAAAATTGTCAGAAACGCCTCGTCCTCATCACCCGGGATCATCTTTTGTAAGGCTCTTCTTAACGTCTTCCTGGCAAGTGAGTCATCACTTGGACTTGGGGGTGGGGCGATTGAACTGCCATGGATTAACTCGGCTAGGAGGTTTATCTGCTGCTTGTACTGCTGCTGCTGCCACTGCTGCGGTTGATGCTGCCGGAGATTAGCCTGCACCAGTTGCTTTATCAGCTCCTCCATGATGCCAGACGTCCCCTACTGGCTGACGGCCTTCACCCAAGACATAAAAGGTTTCCTGTAGCAGTCACACTGCCCCTTGGGATTTGTGACTGTGCTTCTAGCACCAATTGTAGGGTTTAATACTCACTCGTCTGCGGTTGAGGTAGACACAGGAAGCATTTTCATTGAAATCCAAACTGGTTTATTCAGACAGCATAAACAAAAATAGCGTTTTCCGGCACAAAGTGGAAGCACAAAGTAAAATGTCCACACAATGTTACCGGTTCGCCTGCTCAGGTCAGTGTCCAATCCTTAGTACAGACTAACGCCTTGGAGATCCACAGGTCTCCAGACACAGACACTGAATGAGACATTTGGTCTCTATTTTATTTACCAAACCACGCTCCAGAGGTGGGGATATGTGGGCAGCCATTCCCACCCATTTTTTATGACTGCTCTTAAAACCGGCCTGATACGCCCTATTAACACTGTCAGCAGTATACGTGCTGGAGCATGCTTTCTCGGGTTTACATCACCGAAGCTACCAACCTCGATGATACATATTTCCCCTCAAGGACCTGTCCGTCAGCCATCTTACACTATATACATGTCATTAAGGGTATACAAGTTTAAAGATTGCACATTTTTCAAAATTTTCAGAAAATTTGGAATATTTTCATGAACAAAGACAAAACAACAGATCTGAATTTACCGGTAGTAACAGGTAAAATGTTTTACAACAACAAAATCACAATCTCAGAATCACTGACAGAAGCATTTTAAAGTTATTACCGCAGAAAGTGACGTATCAGACTTGAAAAATGGGGCTATCAGGAAGGTTAATGCTGATTTACACGAGACAGGGTTAAGAAACATGGAATGGTATTGTGCAGTACATACCTATAGGTGAAGCATCATCTCCCTCAGAATCTTCCTCTGTATAGTAATGAAACACTTATTAGTAAGGGTGAAAAAATAATATATATATACATTATATATATACAGTACAGACAAAAAGTTTGGACACACCTTCCCATTTAAAGATTTTTCTGTATTTTCATGACTTTGAAAATTGTACATTCACACTGAAGGCATCAAAACTATGAATTACCACATGTGGAATTATGTACTTAACAAAAAAGTGTGAAACAACTGAAAATATGTCTTATATTCTAGGTTCTTCAAAGTACCCACCTTTTGCTTTGATGACTGCTTTGCACACTCTTGGCATTCTCTTGATGAGCTTCAAGAGGTGGTCACCGGAAATGGTTTTCACTTCACAGGTGTGCCCTGTCAAGTTTAATAAGTGGGATTTCTTGCCTTATAAAAGGGGTTGGGACCATCAGTTGTGTTGTGCAGAAGTCTGGAGGATACACAGCTGATAGTTCAACTGAATAGACTGTTAGAATTTGTATTATAGCAAGAAAAAAGCAGCTCTTCTAGGAGTGGAATAAACAACTTGGCGGCATAAAAGCAATCTTTTTAGAGACTGGATGCTGGATGCAGCGTGATGCTCAACTTATCTCTTCAGAATTTCTCCCATAGGTGTTTCATTTGGGTTCAGATTAGAAGACATACTCACTGAATCATTTTCAATCTGTTCTTCAGAAATGCAACATATGTGTGCTTTGGATCATAGTCATGTAGCTCCCGACATCAGCAGCACTCATGCAGCCTCACTTAAGGATACTGATGCAACCACCATGTTTTACTGTAGGCATCATGCATTTTTCTAATTTCATATTTGTAAATGCATAATGCCAACACTAAAACATGGTGGCAGCAGTATCCTTATGTGGAGCTCTATGAGTACTGCTGGTGCTGGGGAGCTATATTTCATTGAAGGTATCATGAGTTCAAAGATGTACTGCTCTATATTGAAAGAAAATCTGCAACCATAACTCTGTGCCCTTGGTAGACATGCAATTTCCAACATGACAATGATCCAAAACACACATAAGTTGCATTTTTGAAAAAGAACAAGTGAAAGAGATTCAGTCGCCAAGAATTAATCTGAGCCCAATCAAAAGACCTTCAGGGAATTCTGAAGAGACAAAATAAAGGGGTTTTCCCACAAACAATAGTACATTTTAATCAATATATCTTGGAATACTAATAATTTCCACAATTGGATATGTTTAAAAAATGTTCCTGTGCTGAGATAATCTTATAAATGTGCCCCTGCTGTGTACTGTGTAATGGCTGTGCCTGACCAGGAACGAACATGGTCTGATTATACCACAGCTCTTGGGCAGGGGGTAGAAAAAAAATGTGCACTGATATTACATCAGGGGATCGCAGATGATTCTTTCTTTGAAGTAAAACATTGTTTAAAAACAGGCAGGGAAATGTTTTACCTCACAAAAAGAATCAGTTGTGACCCCATGCTGTAATGTTTGTATATTCTTTTGCTTCCCCCTGCCCAGGAGCTATGGAATGATCAGACCAGGTCCCTGTACGATCAGACACGGCAATTACGCCATACATAGCAGGGGCACATTTATAACATCATCTCAACACAGGAACATTTTATTTAAACACATACAATTGTGGAACTTATTATTACAAAATCTATTGATTAAAATGTACTTTTTTTTGTGAGGAAAACCCCTTTAAGCATCACTCTTCATCCAGCATCCAGGCTCTAAAGAGGTTGTTCTTGAAGAAAGGGAAAAAATAGATGCTGCAGTATGTCTCCAACTTGTTCATTCCATGCCTAGAAAACTTGTTGCTGTCCTTAAAAGTCATGGCGGTCATACAAAACACTACAAGTAGTAGTTTTTGATGTGGGGTGTATACATTTTTGCATTAACAAATTTGAGAAAAACTGAAGATTTTGTAAAAAAAAAATCCTATTTTTATTCTTAATTTAACTGCTGGATACAGACAAAATCCAGGGATAAAAGATGGGAGGTAGCACAGGTGCAACATACTGATGAACAACCACTCACACCGACCATTCATAGGGAAAGGGGTGAATGATTAGAATTTAAATGCACATGAATAAAACCTGTATAATGTGCCAGTCACATAGATGCATGTAGTGCACCATGCTGGCTTATTATGTATAAGAACACACTACAGGGACAAGCATCCTATTTCCCCAACCAACACTACAGAGCCTGGTTGTATCCTGCAAAGATGAAAAATACTAGAGTTATTGGTTTATATTTTGATTATATTAAGAGGAATCTTTGTGTGTGTGAATGAATGCAGAATGGGATGGGGGCCTGGCTGGACACATGGGAGGGGGAGCCTCCCTGGACACATAAGGGGGGGGCCTGGCTGGACACACAAGGTGGGCCTGGCTGGACACACGAGGGGGAGCCTGGCTGGACACACAAGGGGGGGGGGCCTGGCTGGACACACAAGAGGGCCTGGCTGGACACACAACTGAGACCTGGCTGGACACATGGGAGGGGGAGCCTGCCTGGACACATAAGGAGGGAGCCTGGCTGGACACATAAGGAAGGAGCCTGGCTGGACACATAAGGAAGGAGCCTGGCTGGACACATGAGGGAGCCTGGCTGGACACACAAGGGGGTGCCTGGCTGGACACATGGGAGGGGTGGCTGGCTGGACACATAAGGGGGAGATTAGCTGGACACATAAGGGGGGAGCCTGGCTGGACACATGGGAGGGGAGGGAACCTGGCTGGACACATAAGGGGGAGCCTGCCTGGACACATAAGGGGGAGCCTGCTGGACACATAAGGGCGAGCCTGGCTGGACACATGGGTGAGGGGGCCTGGCTGGAAACATAAATGGGGGGGCTGGCTGGATACATAAGGGGGGGCCTGGCTGAACATGTAAGGATGGGGGGTTTGGCTGGACACATGGGAAGGGGGGCAGGATGGATATATGGGGGGGGCAGGTTGGATATATGGGGGGGCAGGCTGGACACATGGAGGCTAGGATGGATATATGGGGGGGCAGGCTGGACAGATGGAGACCAGGATGGATATATGGGGGGGGGAATGGACACAGAGGCCAGGATGGATATATGGGGGGCAGCTGGACACATGAAGGCCAGGATGGATATATGGGGGGGGCAGGCTCGACACATGGGGGCCAGGATGGATATATGGGGGGGGGGGCGCAGGCTCGATACACGTGGGCTAGGATAAATATAAAGGGGCCACGCTGGACATATGGGGAACAGAAGGGATATATGGGGGGGAGCCAGGCTGGACAAGCGACTTAATTACTGTTTATGGTGGCGAGTGGGGAACATAATTACTTTAGATTCCAATTATGAACATTATTACTTCTGTAATATAATTTACTTTTTAGGAAACTGTTTTCCATGGGAGGGACCAAAAGTGGGGTCCTGTTACTGTGCAGGGCGGCACTATGTCGCTTTTTTTTCTTCAACTGGTGTAGTGTAGAAGTCAGGGGGGAAAAAGTGGGAATGTGCTCTAGAAGAGATCAGTTATTGATAACTGTGTGTTATTTTCTGCAGAGATGATTCATGACTGGAAGAAGTGATGGCGGTCTGTACCAGATGAAGAAGAAAAGCGAAGATGAAGGACTTCACCTAGAGACATCATTGGTGAGTCAGTGTATTACATGAACACTTACACTATATAGTATATACAGAGCTCCTGTGTATAATGTCACTGGTGATCACTGTATTATCTGTACACTATACACAGAGCTCCTGTTTATAATGTCACTAGTGATCACTATATTATCTGTACACTGACACTACACTGTGTGCAGAATTATTAGGCAAATTGTATTTTAGAGGATTATTTTTATTATTGATCAACAACTATCTTCTCAATCAACCCAAAAGACTCAAATATCCAAGCTTAATATTTTTGGAAGTTGGAGTGGTTTTTTTTTTAGATCTTAGGAGGATATCTGTTTGTGCAGGTAACTATTACTGCGCAGAATTATTAGGCAACTTAATGAAAAAATGAAAAACAAATATAATCCCATCTCACTTGTTTATTTTCACCAGGTAAACCAATATCAGTGCACAAAATTTAGAAATAAACATTTCTGACATGCAAAAACAAAAAAATTAGGGATCAATATAGCCACCTTTCTTTATGATGACACTCAACAGCCTTCCATCCATAGTTTCTGTCAGTTGCTTGATCTGTTGTCGATCAACATTGCGTGCAGCAGTCACCACAGCCTCCCAGACACTGTTCCAAGAGGTGTACTCTTTTCCTTCCCTGTACATCTCACATTTTATAATGGACCACAGGTTCTTTATGGGGTTCAGATCAGGTGAACAATGGGGCCATGTCATTATTTTTTCTTCTTTTAGACCTTTACTGGCCAGCCACTCTGTGGAGTAGCTGAATGCATGTGATGGAGCATTGTCCTGCATAAAAATCATGTTTTTCTTCAACGATACCGACTTCTTCCTGTACCACTGCTTGAAGTGAAGAAGTTGTCTTCCAGAAACTGGCAGTAGGTCTGGGAGTTGAGCTTCACTCCATCCTCAACCCGAAAAGGTCCCACAAGTTCATCTTTGATGATACCAGCCCATACCAGTACCCCACCTGCACCTTGCTGGCGTCTGAATCGGAGTGGAGCTCTCTGCCCTTTACTGATCCAGCCTCTGGCCCATCCATCTGGCCCATCAAGAGTAACTCTCATTTCATCAGTCCATAAAACCTTTGAAAAATCAGTCTTAAGATATTTCTTGGCCCATTCTTGAAGTTTTATCTTATGTTTCTTGTTCAAAGGTGGTCGTTTTTCAGCCTCCCTTACCTTGACTATGTCCCTGAGTATCGCACACCTTGTGCTTTTTGATACTCCAGTAACGCTGCAGCGCTGAAATATGGCAAAACTGGTGGCGAATGGCATCTTGGCAGCTTCACGCTTGATTTTCCTCAATTCATGGGCACTTATTTTGCGCCTTTTTTGGCCAACATGCTTCTTGCGACCCTGTTGGCTATTTGCCATGAAACGCTTGATTGTTCGGTGATCACGCTTCAAAAGTTTGGAAATTTCAAGACTGCTGCATCCCTCTGCAAGACATCTCACAATTTTGGACTTTTCAGAGCCAAACAAATCTCTCTTCTGACCCATTTTGCCAAAGGAAAGGAAGTTGCCTAATAATTAAGCACACCTTATATAGGGTGTTGATGTCATTAGTCAACACCCCTCCTCATTACAGAGATGCACATCACCAGATTTACTTAATTGGTAGTTGGCTCTCAAGCCTATGCAGCTTGGAGTAGGACAACATGTATAAAAAGTATCTCGCGATCAAAATACTCATTTGCCTAATAATTCTGCACGCGGTGTATATACAGAACTCCTGTGTATAATGTCGCTGGTGGTAATAACAGTGTTGTTAGTATTGTGGTTTGTATTCATGATCAGCATTGTAGTATTTGGTCACTTTGTGGTGGTGGTAATATGTAGTCCGGTCATGGCGTGGCAGTATTTTTTCCTTGCATGTGGTATTATTGTCACTTTGTGGTGGTAATATGTGGTCTGGTCATGGTGTGGCCGTACTTGTTCTTTGTATGTGGTATTATTCGGTCAGTAAGTGGCGGTAATATGCAGGGCTGTGGAGTCGGTAAGCCAAACCTTCGACCCAGACTCTGATTCCTCAATTTCCATCTTTCCGACTCCGACTCCCTCATACATGGTTCATATTTAAGTGATGAATTTAAAAAAGTCTAGATCCTTAGAACAGGAATAGGACAGACATTTATAGAACATTTCATAACTTTCCCAAATTCTTATGAAAAAAATATTTTCCACAAACTGCATTGAACTACTGTACCCAATTTAGTATATATTTTAGGAGTTGTACCAGAGCGTCAGAGGTACACTTACAAGGGTCTCTGGTGAAAACAAGTAATCACCTCTCCACAGGATAAGTGATAAGTTACTGATTGGTCGGGTCCTGACTGCTGGCATACAATCGGCAGAATGTGAAGCTTTTCTCCCCATTAGACTGGAGCTCATGTGCGACTCGATCACTGATCCAATCATTCCCACAGTGGCTGCGAGCGCTGCTCTTTTTTTGGAAGCCCCCAAGAGAATGAATGGAGCTGCGGTCAGACATCCCATCTGTCACTGCATTTTAAAATGGGGATAAGTGTCCTGACAGGGATAAAACTTCCCCATGCTTCCGATGCTTTTCCAATGTTCGGACCAAAACGATCAATAAGTGATCACCTATCCTGTGGAGCCCATGGATCGGTGAAAACTTGCTTTAACCAAAGAACCCCTTTAATGCATACTATCGTAATTGTACATCCCAGTTATAGTATATGCACGGCAGATGTGCCGGAGCCGTCAGTCAATGCTCCACTATAACAGGGATAGCGGATAACAGATATTTGCATATTGCTGTAGGTGGGCACCTAGAGTCAATTACCCCTGTGGGCCCCAGACTCCCCAGTCTGATCCTGGACTACGTCTGGAGACCAGGCTTTTCTGAAATGGAAAACCCCTTTAATAAGTGTTATTTAGTAAAATCATCTTTGATGAATATTAGTATTCAAGCTATATCAAATGGACAGTCATATTTTCTGTGTCCTTCCAATCTCACCTTCTTTATAGCTCGCTCTCCTGCGGTTCGGAGACGTCTTTTCTAACAGCTTCCTAACCTGTCATGTAGAGAGGAGAAAATCTTCTAACATGGAGCACTTAGGCAGACTTTCTTTTTAATGAAACATGAATAGAACCAATCTATCACAACAAATATTGGCAGAATGTAAATTTAAATATAGACATCAACATGAAGGATGAAACAATGTAGTGCTTCACTTGGTCATGCCCATACCCAATACATTTAAATTATGCGTTGAAACAGTTCAAAATGCGTCACACAGACTATCATACACAGTATTTTACCTGCGGTATAAGGAATGGTTCTGGCAATTCGGGAGAGCTGTTCATATTCCCAAAATAAGGATCCGGGTCATCCTCCAGCATGTCAGGAAGTAAGTAGTGTCTAAATATGCACAAAATGTGTCACTATATAATGCAGAAACTAGTTTTACCTTCTATAAATACAGTATTTGCAACAACACATACTACATTAGGAAAAAATATTAGTAATTTAACTAACTACATGGAAAGGTATTATGCCATTCAATATGAGTGCTTTCATTTCCACATACAGTACAGACCAAAGGTTTGGATACACCTCATTTAAATATTTTTCTGTATTTTCTTGACTATGGAAATTGTACATTCACACTGAAGGCATCAAAACTATGAATTAACACATGTGGAATTATATACTTAACAAAAAAGTGTGAAACAACTGAAAATATGTCTTATATTCTAGGTTCTTCAAAGTAGCCACCTTTTGCTTTGATGACTGCTTTGCACACTCTTGGCATTCTCTTGATGAGCTTCAAGAGGTAGTCACCAGAAATGGTTTTCACTTCACAGGTGTGCCCTGTCAGGTTTAATAAGTGGGATTTCTTGCCTTATAAATGGGGTTGGGACCATCAGTTGTGTTGTGCAGAAGTCAGGTGGATACACAGCTGATAGTCCTACTGAATAGACTGTTAGAATTTGTATTATGGCAAGAAAAAAGCAGCTAAGTAAAGAAAAACGAGTGGCCATCATTACTTTAAGAAATGAAGGTCAGTCAGTCCAAAAAAATGGGCAAACTTTGAAAGTGTCCCCAAGTGCAGTTGCAAAAACCATCAAGCGCTACAAAGAAACTGGCTCACATGAGGAGCACCCCAGGAAAGGAAGACCAAGAGTCACCTCTGCTTCTGAGGATAAGTTTATCCGAGTCACCAGCCTCAGAAATCGCAGGTTAACAGCAGCTCAGATTAGAGACCAGGTCAATGGTACACAGAGTTCTAGCAGCAGACACATCTCTTCAACAACTGTTAAGAGGAGACTTTGTGCAGCAGGCCTTCATGGTAAAATAGCTGCTAGGAAACCACTGCTAAGGACAGGCAACAAGCAGAAGAGACTTGTTTGAGCTAAAGAACACAAAGAATGGACATTAGACCAGTGGAAATCTGTGCTTTGGTCTGATGAGTCCAAATTTGAGATCTTTGGTTCCAACCACCGTGTCTTTGTGCGACGCAGAAAAGGTGAATGGATGGACTCTACATGCCTGGTTCCCACCGTGAAGCATGGAGTAGGAGGTGTGATGGTGTGGGGGTGCTTTGCTGGTGACACTGTTGGGCATTTATTCAAAATTGAAGGCATACTGAACCAGCATGGCTACCACAGCATCTTGCAGCGGCATGCTATTCCATCCAGTTTGGATTTAGTTGGACCATCATTTATTTTTCAACAGGACAATGACCCCAAACACACCTCCAGGCTGTGTAAGGGCTATTTGACCAATAAGGAGAGTGATGGGGTGCTACGCCAGATGACCTGGCCTCCACAGTCACCAGACCTGAACCCAATCGAGATGGTTTGGGGTGAGCTGGACCGCAGAGTGAAGGCAAAAGGGCCAACAAGTGCTAAGCATCTCTGGGAACTCCTTCAAGATTGTTGGAAGACCATTTCTGGTGACTACCTCTTGAAGCTCATCAAGAGAATGCCAAGAGTGTGCAAAGCAGTCATCAAAGCAAAAGGTGGCTACTTTGAAGAACCTAGAATATAAGACATATTTTCAGTTGTTTCACACTTTTTTGTTAAGTATATAATTCCACATGTGTTAACTCATAGTTTTGATGCCTTCAGTGTGAATGTACAATTTTCATAGTCATGAAAATACAGAAAAATCTTTAAATGAGAAGGTGTGTCCAAACTTTTGGTCTGTACTGTATGTAATCCATGTCAATAAAGTATTAGAAGACAATAATACAGCTGAGACTGTGCACCACTAAAGTAGTGTTTTCTCCAATAGACAAATATGATTAAAAGTGCAGAACAGAGGCTCATTTTTAGGCACCGTGCTATGTAAGCGCATGACTGAGGACATAAACCAGCTTATTCCAACGCATTGTCTACTATACCTCATGGGTTATATATACTGAAAGTGAATGAAGTGAGGCTGAATGGCACCAGCCAAGACGTGGAGAGATGAAACCAAGACTAATTGCCCCAACTACTCCCCCATAAAGCCCTCTATGCTCTCCAGCTTAACCTGTCAGAATTTGCCACCACCAATACATGATTAGATTACAACTATTTAGTGAGGATGGCTAAACTGTCTTTATCTTCTTCATACATGTGTGCCAGGAGCAGTCTTATTCTCATCAGTAACTGTCATAGGTCATTTTGCTTTTCAGTGTAGATCTTGTGTGGTACAGACCATGCAATTCAATCAAATGCACTCATTTCTTGTGACCCTCCTCAGGAAAGACAAAGACATGTAATTCTGAAGGAGTCTCTATGAGAACAACTTAATAAATTAATACTAGCAAAATGATGTAGTCTGGTGGACAAGTGACCGAATGAATTAAAAAAAAAGTTTTACTAGTCTGCTACTTTTAGTTAAAAAATATCTACAAATTGTAAAACACTTACTGTACAGTAGGTGGTAAATCCAGGTGGGCTGTAGATAGAGGGGTGACAAAAAAGGGAAGGGATGGTCACTTCCTCTGAGAGATGAACAGATTTTTAAAGGATGAAAATGGCACAAATAAAACAGCAACAGGAGACATCAGAAAACATGTTTGAAATAAAAGAAAACTCTCTTCTAAACTCTAGCAGCTCTGGGCCTAGCTGGTTTGATTCACATCCCTTGCCTGGCGCATGTGCTGAATTTGGTGGTGTAGAGCTTCCTTAAAAATGACCCACATATGTCAGAGGTGCTGCTGAAAGTGAGGGCAGCATGTGCATGCTTTTGGCGTTCTCACCCTGCGGCTGCCGACCTGCCTGCGCTGCAGCATCACTTCTACCTTCACACTCACTGCCTCATATGCAATGTGCCAAGATGGAACTGCACCTTACATATGCTGGAGAGACTGTGTGAGCAGCAGCAGGCAATGGTGGAGTTTCAGCTGCAGCACGCACGGGGGTGGGATGCTGTGAAGAACAACACCACTTAACCACCAATGAATGGGCTTCCATGAAGGACGTTTGTGCCGTGTTGCGCTGCTTCGAATACTCCAATATAGCCAGTGCTGATGACACCATCATGAGCGTTACTATACCTCTTCTATTAAGAAATTGAAAAAACTGATAAATAGCCTATTTTGGGGAAAAGGGGTGGTTATGTGGGAGAGAATAATCGCCCTAGTAGTCTATATCCCAATCCACGTGTTAGTGGACCCCAGAAGGACAAAAGAGGGATTTAATTCCAAAAATATCAATTTTATTAGAAATTTTAAAAATTACATCATAATTCACAATATAAGAGAAGGGAAGAAGAAGAGGTGGTAGGTAAACCATAGGGGCAGGTTTTAAGGAATAAAATCCTGCCAGGAGACTAATATACCTAAACCAGCATAGAAGGTAAGCCAGGTACGCGTACTAGCTGCTATTTAAAAGATAATGGAAGGATCATATCAATCTATGTCCACACTAGTAATAACAGTGAGGTATAAAGCATGGTATACAAGATAATAATATTGATATGTGGGCATATGGCAGCATATATCAGATCATATAGCAGTGATATATGGGTAAGAGCATTAAACAAATAGCATTAGATAGATAGCATAAAACATGTACACCGGTGATACATAAGTGTAAATAGATCGATAGTGCTATTGATATAGTATTACTGTCTAGTCTGGAGCTGTCTAGTCTGGAGCTGCGGCTCTATAGAAAATCAATTACCTTATATGATCTGATATATGCTGCCATATGCCCACATATCAATATTATTATCTTGTATACCATGCTTTATACCTCACTGTTATTACTAGTGTGGACATAGATTGATATGATCCTTCCATTATCTTTTAAATAGCAGCTAGTACGCGTACCTGGCTTACCTTCTATGCTGGTTTAGGGATATTAGTCTCCTGGCAGGATTTTATTCCTTAAAACCTGCCCCTATGGTTTACCTACCACCTCTTCTTCTTCCCTTCTCTTATATTGTGAATTATGATGTAATTTTTAAAATTTCTAATAAAATTGATATTTTTGGAATTAAATCCCTCTTTTGTCCTTCTGGGGTCCACTAACACGTGGATTGGGATATAGACTACTAGGGCGATTATTCTCTCCCACATAACCACCCCTTTTCCCCAAAATAGGCTATTTATCAGTTTTTTCAGTTTTCTAGGGATTACTGACCATATATATATTCTTTATGGCCAGCTTGTAGGTTTTCATTCTATTAAGAAATTGACAGAGAAATTAATTGGGTATCTTGAAAATAATTTCATGTAAATATCATTATACCCTATTTACATTAATTTCAAGGATCACATTTAGAAGAAATTCATATTCAATTATATAAATATAATGAAAAAAATGGGGTGCTGACTTCATACAATGCTGGCCAAAAGTATTGGCACCCCTGCAATTCTGTCAGATAATACTCAGTTTCTTCCTGAAAATGATTGCAATCACAAATTCTTTGGTATTATTCTCTTCATTTAATTTGTCTTCAATGAAAAAAACACAAAAAGAATTGTCCTAAAGCCAAATTGGATATAATTCCTCACCAAACCTATAAATGGGGGTGGACAAAAGTATTGGCACCCTTTGAAAAATCATGTGATTCTTCTCTAATTCGTGTAATTAACAGCACCTGTAACTTACCTATGGCACCTAACAGGTGTTGGCAATAACTAAATCACACTTGCAGCCAGTTAACATGGATTAAAGTTGACTCAACCTCTGTCCTGTGTCCTTGTGTGTACCACATTGGGCATGGAGAAAAGAAAGAAGACCAAAGAACTGTCTGAGGACTTGAGAAACCAAATTGTGAGAAAGCATGAGCAATCTCAAGGCTACAAGTCCATCTCCAAAGACCTGAATGTTCCTGTGTCTTCCATGCGCAGTGTCATCAAGAAGTTTAAAGCCCATGGCACTGTAGCTAACCTCCCTAGATGTGGACGGAAAAGAAAAATTGACGAGAGATTTCAACGCAAGATTGTGCGGATGGTGGATAAAGAACCTCGACTAAAATCCAAACAAGTTCAAGCTGCCCTGCAGTCCGAGGGTGCAACAGTGTCAACCCGTACTATCACTCAGCGTCTGAATGAAAAGGGACTGTATGGTAGGATACCCAGGAAGACCGCACTTCTTACCCCGAGACATAAAAAAGCCAGGCTGGAGTGTGCCAAAACTTACCTGAAAAAGCCTAAAACGTTTTGGAAGAATGTTCTCTGGTCAGATGAGACAAAAGTAGAGCTTTTTGGGAAAAAGCATCAACATAGAGTGTACAGGAAAAAAAAAGAGGCTTTCAAGAAAAGAACACGGTCCCTACAGTCAAACATGGCGGAGGTTCCCTGATGTTTTGGGGTTGCTTTGCTGCCTCTGTCACTGGACTGCTTGACCGTGTGCATGGCATTATGAAGTCTGAAGACTACCAACAAATTCTGCAGCATAATGTAGGGCCCAGTGTGAGAAAGCTGGGTCTCACTCAGAGGTCATGGGTCTTCCAGCTGGACAATGACCCAAAACACACTTCCAAAAGCACTATAAAATGGTTTGAGAGAAAGCACTGGAGACTTCTAATGTGGCCAGCAATGAGTCCATACCTGAATCCCATAGAACACCTGTGGAGAGATCTCAAAATGGCAGTTTGGAGAAGGCACCCTTCAAATATCAGGGACCTGGAGCAGTTTGCCAAAGAAGAATGGTCTACAATTCCAGCAGAGCATTGTAAGAAACTCATTGATGGTTACCGGAAGCGGTTGTTCGCAGTTATTTTGGCTAAAGGTTGTGCAACCAAGTATTAGGCTGAGGGTGCCAATACTTTTGTCTGGCCCATTTTTGGAGTTTTGTGTGAAATGATCAATTATTTGATTTTTGCTTCATTCTCTTTTGTGTTTTTTCCTTGCAAGCAAATTAAATGAAGAGAGTAATACCAAAGAATTTGTGATTGCAATCATTTTCAGGAAGAAACTGAGTATTATCTGACAGAATTGCAGGGGTGCCAATACTTTTGGCCACCACTGTGTATACATGGATTGGTGGGGGGGAGGAAGCATATATACATGGATTGGTGGGGGGGGGGCAACATATATACATGGATTTTGGCATATACCAAGATGGGAGTGAGCACATTCTTTATTTCTGCAGTCTCATACCCTGCTCCTTTCTGTGGCTGCTCTATGCTGCCCTCACCAGCTCTCTGTACGAGTTGTTTTTCCTAAACTAAATCCTCAGTATTCGGGTTAATTTGCCATATTGGCACTTTACGATAAATAAGTGGGTTTTGGGTTGCAGTTTGGGCACTCGGTCTGTAAAAGGTTTGCCATCACTGCAATATACTGTTGAGACAGTTGACCCCCGAGAGCATGGATTGGGACACTCCGCTACCATCCCAGAAACAACAAAGGTGGGAGATATGGAAGAAGTCTCTGAAGGTCTTAGAGCATGTCCAAGTCTCACGCAGTTATTCCCTAAGCACCCTTTCAGCCTCCACCAGGAGAGAAATCCACATTTTCTCCGACGCATCTACAGAGGCCATAGCTGCAGTAGCCTACCTGAAAACCTCAGAAAGCAACAACAAGGTACATTGTGGATTCATCCTTGGCAAGGCAAAACTAACACTGAAACCGTCTCACTCTGTACCAATACTCAAACTTTGTGCTGCCGTACAGGCAGTGGAATTAGCTGAAGCTATAAAGGATGAAATTGACATTGTGATTGATTCATTTACATTCTACACAGACAGTAGAGCGGTACTTGGTTACATTTACAACCAAAAAAACAATTTTACGTCTACATCAGCAATAGAGTAGAGCGTATCAGAAGCTTTTCTATCCCTGAATACTGGCACTACGTCTCTACTGACCTGAACCCAGCTGACCGAGGGACAAGATTCACAGCCGCGTCTAAGCTCAATGACAACATGTGGCTGTCACCTCCAAGTCTCTTATATAAGGATTCTAGTTCAAAGGACATCAACAACACTTATAAGCTGGTGGAACCGGAGTCTGAAAAAGAGATCAGACCAATCACCTCTACTCGCTACACTTCTGTGATGCCAAAATCAAAACTAAGATCTCACCGCTTTGAAAGCTTCTCAAAATGGTCAGCTGTTGTGCGGGCCATAGCTCGTCTTGTTCACATCGCTCATTCCTTTGCCAGTGACAAATCATCAGTGTTGTGGCTGGCATATGTGTAGAGGATACCCTACTGTTGCTGACATCAGACATGCCGAGCAATTCAGCGGTGAGTGCAACAAGAATATGGTCACGAGATCGACAGTATCACAAAAGGGTACCAGCCTGTCCAAGAACAGTTTACTGCTTGAATTGAACCCAGTGGTCGATCATTACGGACTGTTAAAGGTGGATGGTCATATAGAGAAGTCTGATCTATGTAATAAGGAGCAGAATCGTATCATCATTCCGGGTCGGCACTACAATGCTACGCTATTGTTCCATCACCATCATGAAAAAGTGCAGCACCAAGGCAGACAGTTTACCGAAGGCATCATAAGGTCCGCTGGCCTCTGGATCGTGGGGATGAAGAGATGTGTCTCCTCAGAGCTCCATAAATGCTTTATGTGAGAAAAAGTAAGAAGAAAACACTAACATCTACAGATGGCAAATCTCCCAGCAGATCAGCTAAACACAGACCAGCCATGCACATATGTCGGAGTAGATGTTTTTGGACCATGGTCGGTTGTTACAAGAAGGACCCGTGGTGGAGCCGCAAAAAGTAAGTGGTGGGCTGTGCTTTTCACCTGTCTTAGCATCCAAGCAGTTCACATTGAGGTAATTGAATCCATGGATTCCTCTTGCTTCATAAATGCTCTCAGAAGATTCTTTTCTATCTGGGGACCAGCCAAATAGCTCAGATCTGACTGTGGCACTAACTTTGTGGGAGCGTGCAAGGAACTACAGTTAGACAACTTCTAGACTGACAATGGGTGCACTTGGGTGTTCAACCCTCCTCATTCATCGCATATGGGAGGATCCTGGGAACGCATGATTGGCATTGCTCGAGGAATCCTTGATTCGATGTTGCTGGATCATAAGCTACCTCTCACCCATGAAGTCCTGGTTACCTTCCTTGCTGAAGTGTCTGCTGTGATAAATGCAAGACCATTGGTACCATTATCATCGGACCCCAAAGCTCCAATGATTCTTACTCCTGCCACACTTCTTACTCAGAAGGTTGGAGATGCTGAAATCCCTCCAGGGAAGTTTGTGGACAGAGACATTTACAGGTGTCAGTGGAAACAGGTACAACACTTTTCTAATGTCTTTTGGCACCGCTGGAAGGCTGAATACCTGCACTTACTTCAAACCAGTCACAAATGGCAGACTGCAAAACCTAACCTCCAAGAGGGAGACCTCATCCTCCTTAAAGATAAAGAAGCTCATCGCAATGACTGGCCAATGGGTCTTATCACCAAGGTTACACCAAGCAATGATGGAAAGACTTGTAAGGTAGAAGGCAAGGTCATCTAGCGTTTTCTTTCGTCCAGTCACTGAACTTCTACTCCTTTTACAAAAGGAGGTCATCACATGAAAGACACTGCTTCAGGACACAGCTTACGACGGAGAGCCTACCGCCATATACTTCCAGCTGTGTTGGGACATTTGAACTTTTCCCAGTGGATTCTTAGGTTGGTGGAAGTGTTTGCACATTGCGGCTTCCCCAATCCGAAGATGGGTTTCTGTTTTGGACTCGGATTATCCGGCTGTTGAAGACTTCAATGGAAAATTGGACTACAACTATTACTGTTATTGTTGTTTGCTTGTGTATTTTCTTTTGTCTTTCAGGTCTACCATGACATTCCCAGAAAACATCACATTAAACGAATCATTAAAATCTAAAGATTTCAGACGGGGAGTGTTACGTCCCATGAATGGGAAATTTGCTGACTATATACTGAACTTTTTACAGTTGCTGTGTATTACTGTTTGATTGCATTGCTGCAAGGTTCACCTTCCTTGAAGTTTGTCCCTTCTCTCTCCCTGTCTCCCTCTTATGTGACTGTGATGTAGCTAGCCCCTCCCTTCTTCTTCCAGCCTTTCCTAATTCTCAATCTTGCAACAATTAGGAGCTCATGTGCTTACAGCCTGTCTCAGGAAAAGTTATTTTTACTTGCTGTTGATGCATGCATTCTTACAAGATTTCTCAAGATAAATAAAGCTTCTTCTGAATTCTTTACAACGTGCCTGCCTGCAGCCGAGTTAAAGCTATCTGTGTCCATCTCCCTTGTAAGTAAAGGTGAAGACACAGCACCCTATATTTACAGCACAGCCATGGGGACAGAATATTCCTCTTGGAGATTATTGTAGGTTTAATCGTTTTCTTTTTGTTTGACAGCTGTCACACACTAAAAGACGCTTTTTTTTTGGCATCACTATATTTTGAGAGCTATAATTTTTCCAGATTTTGTCCAACAGCGTCATGTGAGGGCTTGTTTTACGGAACGAGTTGACATTTTATTGGTATCATTCTCAGGCACATGACATTTTTTGATCGCTTTCTATTCTGATTTTTGGGGCGCCAATCCAAGGGCAGAGAGGGCTTCCTCCCTATACAAGCTCTCTAAATGCTCCGATCGATGTCTATCGCCATGAGGTATCCATACGTCCAAGTTTGTTAAAGTGAACCTGTCAGCAGGATTGTGCTTAGAAAACTACATACACTGTCAGGTGGGCGCCGTTAAACTGAGTAAAATGATACCTTGGATGTTGTAATACGTCCAGTGGTTCTTTTATCATCTTTAGTTTCAGTTCTGCTGCCATAATGATATGTATGTGCTCTGGTGCTCTGCTTCTGTATTCATGTATTCCTATCTCTTTCCTCTGACAGGTCACTGTGCTTTCAGTGACCTGCCTACTCTTTTACATACTGCCTGTGTAATTTCTCTGCCCATGTGAAATTTACATCCCCAACATGGATGCCCGCGCATGTGCAGTAGCATCTTTTGGTTGCCGAGAGATGCTACTGTGCACACGCGAGCACCATTTTACTCAAAAGTCTGAGCATAGGGAACATGGTACCATAGAGCAGGACTTGAAAGAAGAGCACCATGAATCTAGCACTCAAGGTTAAACGGCGCACACGCGAACAACATAATTAAAGAAATAGGGCATGGTAGATGTGTAGAATGAGTCAGAAGGATAAAACAGAGAAAAAGAAAGAATACAGAAAAGGGGAAATGGGATGGCAAACATAGACAAGAAAAGTAAGAGCCAAAAGTAAGTTTTTTTTTATACCTGGTGAAGCGTTCAAATGACCTAAAGGAAGACAAAAGGGGGAAAAAAACAATTAGGATATATATGTAGGAAACACATAAAATTACAGTACAGACCAAAAGTTTGGACACACCTTCTCATTTAAAGATTTTTCTGTATTTTCATGACTATGAAAATTGTACATTCACACTGAAGGCATCAAAACTATGAATTAACACATGTGGAATTATATACTTAACAAAAAAGTGTGAAACAACTGAAAATATGTCTTATATTCTAGGTTCTTCAAAGTAGCCACCTTTTGCTTTGATGACTGCTTTGCACACTCTTGGCATTCTCTTGATGAGCTTCAAGAGGTAGTCACCGGAAATGGTTTTCACTTCACAGGTGTGCCCTGTCAGGTTTAATAAGTGGGATTGCCTTATAAATGGGGTTCGGACCATCAGTTGTGTTGTGCAGAAGTCAGGTGGATACACAGCTGATAGTCCTACTGAATAGACTGTTAGAATTTGTATTATGGCAAGAAAAAAGCAGCCAAATAAAGAAAAATGAGTGGCCATCATTACTTTAAGAATTGAAGGTCAGTCAGTGCGAAAAATTGGGAAAACTTTGAAAGTGTCCCCAAGTGCAGTTACAAAAACCATCAAGCGCTACAAAGAAACTGGCTCACATGAGGACCGCCCCAGGAAAGGAAGACCAAGAGTCACCTCTGCTTCTGAGGATAAGTTTATCCGAGTCATCAGCCTCAGAAATCGCAGGTTAACAGCAGCTCAGATTAGAGACCAGGACAATGCCACACAGAGTTCTAGCAGCAGACACATCTCTACAACAAGTGTTAAGAGAAGACTTTGTGCAGCAGGCCTTCATGGTAAAATAGCTGCTAGGAAACCACTGCTAAGGACAGGCAACAAGCAGAAGAGACTTGTTTGGGCTAAAGAACATAAGGAATGAACATTAGACCAGTGGAAATCTGTGCTTTGGTCTGATGAGTGCAATTTGAGATCTTAGGTTCCAACCACCGTGTCTTTGTGCGACGCAGGAAAGGTGAACGGATGGACTCTACATGCCTGGTTCCCACCGTGAATTATGGAGGAGGAGGTGTGATGGTGTGGGGGTGCTTTGTTGGTGACACTGTTGGGGATTTATTCAAAATTGAAGGCATACTGAACCAGCATGGCTACCACAGCATCTTTCAGGGGCATGCTATTCCATCCAGTTTGCGTTTAGTTGGACCATCATTTATTTTTCAACAGGATAATGACACCAAACACACCTCCAGGCTGTGTAAGGGCTATTTGACCAATAAGGAGAGTGAAGGGGTGCTACGCCAGATGACCTGGCCTCCACAGTCACCAGACCTGAACCCAATCAAGATGGTTTGGGGTGAGCTGGACCGCAGAGTGAAGGCAAAAGGGCCAACAAGTGCTAAGCATCTCTGGGAACTCCTTCAAGATTGTTGGAAGACCATTTCCGGTGACTACCACTTGAAGGTCATCAAGAGAATGCCAAGAGTGTGCAAAGCAGTCATCAAAGCAAAAAGTGGCTACTTTGAAGAACCTAGAATATAAGACATATTTTCAGTTGCTTCACACTTTTTTGTTAAGTATATAATTCCACA
Organism: Phyllobates terribilis; assembly: GCF_046119375.1. Taxonomy (NCBI): domain Eukaryota; kingdom Metazoa; phylum Chordata; class Amphibia; order Anura; family Dendrobatidae; genus Phyllobates; species Phyllobates terribilis. The sequence goes on along the minus strand of NW_027362765.1, from coordinate 340,717,258 downwards.
TGTGTTAATTCATAGTTTTGATGCCTTCAGTGTGAATGTACAATTTTCATAGTCATGAAAATACAGAAAAATCTTTAAATGAGGTGTATCCAAACTTTTGGTCTGTACTGTATGTATTTAACAGTAAAATTATGTCAACAGATATCGCTAATCCACTGGTTAAATAACACAGAGGAAACAAAGGAATATGTTAATCAATAAGACAGTTCATACTCTGGATTGAGGCCATATGCCTGCCTCTCCTTCAATCTGTGTATTCTGTTGCCACCTCGCCTTTTCAAAGGAATAGACTCCAAGTAGCGTAATTGTGAAACGTTATGTCCGGCAGAAACAAGATGAAAGGGAACTGGCAGCATTGTCCTCTTACACCTAATGGTAGATTTATGCTGAGGTGCGCTTTTAAGGGGTTGTACACTAATATTTAAAATATGCCAAAGCGTTTTTATAATGAAAAGCAACTTCTTTATAATTACCTTCCTCTGTCAGTGAGCGGCGCTATCACTGGCCGCTCACAGGCAGCACGTGAACCCCCGCTGACGTCCCGTTTATTGAGGCGTGACTCAGCGCTGGGGTCCCCGTGGTGGCTTCTGGGTTGAAGGCGGGGTTACCCCACCGTGTCACACCCAGCATCCACCGCGCGTTTTCCCAATGAATGGGGAGAGGGACAGCATGCGGTGGATGCTGGGTATGACTTGAGGGGATAACCCCGCACACAACCCAGCAGCCACCATGGAACGCGGAAGAGAGAGATCCCCGGCAGCAGTCTGGACTTGTCGTGACATCAGCGGATGTCAGAGCCGGCTGCAGCCGGGGGTTAAGTGATGCCTGTGAGTGGTCAGTCATAGCGCCACTCACAGGCAGAAAAGGAAGAGGGAGGCAATTACAAAGAAGCAGCTTTTCAACATAAAAATGCTTTGCCATATTTTACATAGTAGTGGACAACCCCTTTAAGTACCAGGGACCTGGGTGTATGGATATGTCCAAATCCATAAAGGGGTTAATTAATGCAAAATGGAATGAAAGAATTAAAAATGCCATTAAGTCAAATTCCATTTAGCTAATATGTTACTTTAGACCCAAATTTTAGCCTGCACAATTTATTATGTAATTTCTCCTAAACGCAGCATTGCCCCATACATAGCAGACACTAATATTTTCTAGCTATATACAGTACATAGCATTAAGGGTAAACAATTAAAGCGGTTGTGCCACCATAAAGAATACAGTTAACCAACCAGAAAAGGTGGAAATAAATAGTTTTGTAATTTACAGTGATTCAAAATTATGCTTCATTCAAAAGTTACCAAGCTTTTACTTTTATGAATGCTGCTCTCTGGCGCCCCCTGGCGTTATTCCATTACATCCTGGTAGTGGGTGATCAGCTGGTCGGGTTTGGGCAGTTCCTGTCATAAGAGCTCCCAACCGGCAGTCTGCACAATGTATTGCAAGAAAAGAAATGAAAAATTCCATCTCCAAAAACGTTGTATTAAAAAATTCCAAGTTGTTATTACATCATTTTAACATCTGATGAGGTCACAAGGTACATGGGGATTCACATAGCAACGCGTTTCCAATGCCAACCAGCTTTCTTTGTCAAGCTACTATGACATGATTCTGTGATCTTTTAAATATTTCTGAAACCAATATGATGCAGTGACTGGGATTGTATACGAGGGATGTGATATATCCCCCAGAATGTGTACAGAGACCTATTAAATCCATTGGAGTGCATTGCAGTCACACGCTCACCTCCGGCTGCAATGCAGGAATGAAGGTGAGCATTGACCTGGTCAGGCTATCTGGCTAAGGCAGATTAAGTAAAACCCGGCAGGGCCTTCATTTCTTGGGGGAGGCTACAGGAAGGCAGTGGGGCGGCCTCCTCCCTCCAAGCCGGGTTTTCCAGTGGCTCTTGCCACAGGTCCTTTAAAAACCCTGCACTAAGGATTAGTGTGGTTCTATGTTGGAACCTGCTAGGAGCATAGCAGGAAAGCTCATCAGGATTGAGTGTGGCTGAACCCACGCCTGGGAAGGCTCTGCACCTGTCAGGCTCTGAGTGGCCCGGCGCGGCCGTTGCCTATGGCAACCGTTGTTTAAGGACTTGTGTTATCCCAGAGGACTTTTCTGTTTACCGGTGAGTTGCTGAATAAAGCTGTTTATATTGGACTTGCTTGGGTCACTGCCTCAGTTACTGCAGGTTGTGAACACCGCTGCCTTACAGCTTGGTGGAGAATGCGGGCATAGTGACTGAGGCATACCCCACTGGCCGCTGCATGACCACAATCCGGCCGGCCACCTTTCAGCCCCACCCCGTGGACAAAATGGAGGAGCTGTTAAAGCAGCTGGTACTTACCCAGCAGCAGCAGCTGCAGTCTCAGAGGTAGGAGCTGGAACAGCAGCATAATCAGCAGCAGCAGCTACTGTACCAGCAGCAGCAAAAACCAAAGAACTGTTGCTGCAACAGATTGCTGCCCTGCGGGAGACGCCGACGGCACCAGCCCCGGAACGTCGCGAGGCCAGGGACAAGGTTCGCTCAGCGTTGAGGAAGATGGGACCGGAGGACGATGTGGAAGCCTTCCTGACCATTTATGAGCGCACAGAGGAGCGGGAAAACCTACCGGATGGCCAGTGGGCAGAAGTGGTGGCTCAGTTTCTGGTCGGCGATGCCCAAAAGGCCTTCTTCGACCTAAGTCGGGAGGACGCCCAGGACGACCAGAGACTGAAAGGTGAGATCCTTGCCCGACTGGGAGTCAATACATACGTGAGGGCTCAGCATGTAATTTCATAGGCTTATGTGGAGACCCGACACGCCCGGTCTCAGGCTTATGAACTCCTGCAGCTGGTAAAGAGGTTGCTCCAGCCTGAGACTTTGTCTCCAGCCCAGATGGTGGAGAGGGTGGTGGTTGACCGGCTGGTGAGGACTCTGCCAGCCGCTATCCAAAGTTGGGTGGGGCAAGGGGACTCCAGCACACTCGACCAGGTGGTCAGCCTGATCGAGCGCTACTCGGCCATTCAGGACTTTATCCAGGACTCTGTCCCCTGTCACACCGATCCCTGCCAACTCAGGAACCTGGAAAGGGGTCGCGCCCCTCTGCTGAGGACAGTCAGCACCGTACCCGTGCTGAAGGGGTACCCCGAAATGAGAGTCGCAGGAGACCTGTTCCCTCCCAAACAGTCATAAGACCTAACAGTACCTCCACCATTAGGTGCTGACGGTGTCAGGGGAAGGGACATGTGGTTGCTAACTGCCCCCTAACTACGGAACCCATGGACTGCGGGATTATCCACCCGGTCTCAATGTACGCCCAGACTGTCTGCACTGCGAGCGCCGACCCCTCTGACAGTGAACCCCAACTGTGCCAGGTACTGGTTAATGGGTACCCCACAGAGGCCCTCCTAGATTCGGGGAGCCTAGTGACTTTGGTACATGGGTCGATGGTGGCAGGAGACAACCTCAGTGGACGGACTGTCGGGGGTTGTGTGCATCCATGGGGACCTCCGAGAGTACCCAACCACAGGTAGTTTTATCCAAGCCATGTGGAGACATAAAACATGTGGTGGGGGTGGTAAAAACTCTTCCCTATGGGACTGTGTTGGAAAGAGACTTGCCCCTGTTCTGGACTCTGTGGAAAAACAAAATCCACTCTCCCCCGATAAAATGTATTACATGCGCTGTACCCGACGAACCTGATTCAGGGGTACCTGCCGTAGTGGTATCCAACCTAGGGACAGAGTGTGACCCCGATAGGTTTCCCCTAGAGGTGCTGGCAGGAGAGGTCGAGGAGACCCCATCGATCCCCGAGCTGGAAGTGTCCCGGGACACGTTTGGGACAGTTCAGCTACAGGATGCCACTCTGACTCGCAGGAAAGGGTGTTAGAGGTAAATGGCGTAGCTCAACAGCCCCGTGCAGATACTGTATTTACACGCATGGTAGTCAAGAGTGAGTTGCTCTATAGGGTAGACAAAATCAGGGACCAGGTCGTGGAACAGTTAGTGGTATCTCAGTTGTACCATCTGCAGTTGGCACACACACACCAGCTGGGTGGACAATTGGGGGTTAAAAAGACGTAACAGCGTATCTTGCAGCGGTTCTTTTGGCTGGGGATTTACGCGGAGGTCCAAAAGTACTGTGAATCCTGCCCTGAATGTCAGTTGACCACACCCACCGCAAGTTTCCGTAGCTCATTGGTACCCCTGCCAGTAATAGAGGTACCTTTTGAACGGATTGCAATGGACTTGGTAGGGTCCATTGTAAAATCCGCTCGTGGCCACCAACATATACTGGTGGTCGTTGACTGTGCCACCCGGTGCCCGGAGGCTATACCGATACGCCACACCTTGGCATAACAAATTGCACAGGAGCTGTTTGCTATGTTCTGTCGCCTTGGACTACCTAAGGAGATCCTGATGGATCAGGGGACCCCTTTTAAGTCCAAAATCACAAGGGAACTGTGCAAACTGCTAAAAATTAAACAATTGCGCACCTCGGTGTACCAACCTCAAACCGACGGGCTAGTAGAACGGTTCAATAAAACCCTCAAGTTCATGTTAAAAAAGGTGGTTTCTAAGGACGGAAGGGATTGGGACATGTTGCTACCCTATTTGATGTTCGCCATCCGTGAGGTACCCCAGGCTTCCACAGGGTTCTCTCACTTTGAGTTATTGTACGGCAGACACCCTAGAGGTCTGTTGGACGTAGCCAAAGAGACGTGGGAACAAGAGCCGACTCCACATAGGAGTATAACTGAACACGTGGCTAGCATGCAGGACCGGATCGCGGCGGTCATGCCCATCGTGAAAGAACATTTTTTAGATGCCCAGGCAGCCCAGAGGTGCACATATATTAAAAGAGCCAGAGTCAGGTCTTTTAACAAGGGCGATTGGGTGTTAGTACTTGTACCCACAGCCGAGAGTAAGCTCATGGTCAAGTGGCAAGGGCCATATGAGGTTCGAGAAAAGGTGGGGGAGGTAAATTACCGGTGTATCAGCCCGGAAGGAGGAAACGGGAGCAGCTTTATCATGTAAACCTGCGAAAACCTTGGAAAGATCGAGAGTGGTTAGTTACAGACATCACTCCGGGCATATCACCAGAGAGTTCTCTACCTTCAGCAAGGGATGCGTCCGGGGGAGAGGTCAGGATAAGTGATGCTCTCACTAAACAGCAGCGACGGGCGGCTCGCTCACTGGTGCAGCAGAATACCGACGTGTTCTCAGAGCTACCGGGTAGGACTACAGTTCTCCAACATGACATTGTCACCGAACCTGGGGTAAGGGTGCGAATGAGACCGTACCGGGTACCCGAAGCCCGGAGGCAAGCCATCACGGCTGAGGTAAAACAGATGCTCCAGTTAGGCGTCATCGAGAAATGACGGAGTGGGCTAGCCCCATCGTACTGATTACGAAACCAGACGGATCGTTACGCTTCCGTAACGATTTCCGAAAACTAAATGAAGTGTCGAAGATTGACCTTTATCCAATGCCCAGGGTGGATGAACTGATTGAGAGACTGGGGTAGGCCCAGTACTTTACCATGCTCGATCTCACTAAGGGTTACTGGCAGGTACCTCTCACGAAATCGGAGGAGGAAAAGACCGCCTTCATAACTCCGGAGGGTCTATATCACTATGCGGTCTTACCTTTTGGGTTACATGGGGCCCTGGCTACATTCCAGAGGTTGATGGACATAGTGCTCAAGTCTCATCAGGAGTACGCCTCCGCATATCTAGATGATATTACCATCTTTAGCACCGACTGGCATACGCATCTATCCCAGGTACAAGCAGTGCTGGATTCTCTCAGAGCAGCGGAGTTAACGGCAAACCCGAAAAAATGTGCGATAGGGTTAGAGGAAGCCCGATATTTGGTGTATGTGATTGGCCGAGGATTTATCAAGCCCCAAATCAATAAAGTTGAGGCCATAAAAAATTGGCCTAAACCGTCAAGTACACAGCAGGTGAGGGCGTTCCTTGACATCCTTGGGTATTACCGCCGGTTTATACCTAATTTTGCTGGGAGAACGGCGGCCCTGACCGATCTCTTGAAAGGAAAAAAATCAGTAATGGTTCAGTCGAACCTTCAGGCAGAAGAAGCCTTTCAGTTCATGAAGTTGGCCCTGTATGGACAGCCGGTCCTCATCAGCCCCAACTTCAAGGAAACTTTCATTGTACAGACAGATGCCTCAGAAGTAGGCCCAGGGTGCCAGTGGCAACTTTGCCAATCCTGGTGTTATGTGGCAAATGCCAAGCGTCCTGCACGGTGTTGGGCTGTGAGCACAACCCCCATCTGTGGACGTCAGACCATCATACCACCCTCATGGAGTCGGTTTCCAACCGATTGTGCAGACACATGCACATTTGTGACCTGCTGGAGGTCATTTTGCACGGCTCTGGCAGTGCTCCTCCTGTTCCTCCTTGCACAAAGGCGGAGGTAGCGGTCCTGCTGCTGGGTTGTTGCCCTCCTACGGCCCTCTCCACGTCTCCTTTTGTACTGGCCTGTCTCCTGGTAGTGCCTCCAGCCTCTGGACACTACGGTGACAGACACAGCAAACCTTCTTGCCACAGCTTGCATTGATGTGCCATCCAGAATGAGCTGCACTACCTGAGCAACTTCTGTGGGTTGTCGAGTCCGTCTCATGCTACCACAAGTATGAAAGTACAACCAACATTCAAAAGTGACCAAAACATCAGCCAGAAAGCATTGGTACTGAGATATGGTCTGTGCTCCCCACCTGCAGAACCACTCCTTTATTGAGGGTGTCTTGAAAATTGACAATCATTTTCATCTATTGTCTATTCCATTTGCAAAACAGCATGTGAAATTGATTGTCAATCAGTGTTGCTTCCTAAGTGGACAGTTTGATTTCACAGAAGTTTGATTTACTTGGAGTTATATTCTGTTGTTTAAGTGTTCCCTTTATTTTTTGAGCAGTGTATTTGATATGTAACTTTCTATGTATTTGTCTCTACTTGTTCTTATTGGGGTGTGTTGTTAAGAGTTTTTTTTTAATATGGGTGTGATCTCATTGGTCATGTAATCGGTGTATTATTTGTAATTGGTTTCGGAAATATTTAAAAGATCACAGAACCATGTCATAGTAGCTTGACAAAGAACGGTGGTTGGCATTGGAAACGTGTTGCTATGTGAATCCCCATGTACCTTGTGACCTCATCAGATGTTAAAATGATGTAATAACAACTTGGAATTTTTTAATACAACGTTTTTGGAGATGGAATTTTTCATTTCTTTTCTTGCAATACATTGTGCAGACTGCCGGTTGGGAGCTCTTATGACAGGAACTGCCCAAACCCGACCAGCTGATCACCCACTACCAGAACGTAATGGAATAACGCCAGGGGGCGCCAGAGAGCAGCATTCATAAAAGTAAAAGCTTGGTAACTTTTGAATGAAGCATAATTTTGAATCACTGTAAATTACAAAACTATTTATTTCCACCTTTTCTGGTTGGTTAACTGTATTCTTTATGGTGGCACAACCGCTTTGTTTACCCTTAATGCCATGTACTGTATATAGCTAGAAAATATTAGTGTCTGCTATGTATGGGGCAATGCTGCGTTTAGGAGAAATTACATAATAAATTGTGCAGGCTAAAATTTGGGTCTAAAGTAACATATTAGCTGAATGGAATTTGACTTAATGGAATTTTTCACTTCTTTTTTTGCATTGATTCCAAGTGTGACCACACGTTGTTCCTGGCTTCAACACACTGAAATCCCTGGAGGGTGAGCTGACTTCCATTTGTTCTCTATTGTTATGCACCATGTACTCTTGGTCACAAGGCCCCCTGCTGTAAGCACAGAGTGTCTGTCATTCACCCCCTCCCCCTGTGCTCATAGCTGATCTCCAGGTGGGACACCTCCTCCCCCTGCTTCATAGCTGATCTCGGGGTGAGACACTCCCTCCCCATGCACTCACAGCTGATCAACGGGTGAGATACTCCACTGCCCTCACAGCTCATCTCCGAGTGAGATACCTCCCCCCCTGTGTTCACAGATGATCTCCAGGTGAGATACTCCCTCCCATTGTGCTCACAGCTTATAGCTCATCTCCAGGTTAGACACCCTCTCCCCCTGCGCTCACAGCTCATCTCCGGGTGAGATCATCTGCTTCACAGACTTGAGAGCCCGATAGCAGGGAAACACTTCCCATGCTTAGTCTGTGAAGCAGATGATCTCATCCAGAGCTGAGCTGTGAGCACAGGGGGAGGAGGTGTCTCACCCGGAGATCAGCAGTGAGCGCAGGGAAAGGGTTTATCTCACTCAGAGATGAGCTGTGAGGGCAGGGGAGTATCTCACTCGGAGATGAGCTGAGAGGGCAGTGGAGTATCTCACTCGGAGATGAGCTGTGAGGGCAGGGGAGTATCTCACTCGGAGATGAGCTGAGAGAGCAGTGGAGTATCTCACTCGGAGATGAGCTGTGAGGGCAGGGGAGTATCTCACTGGGAGATGAGCTGTGAGGGCAGGGGAGTATCTCACTCGGAGATGAGCTGAGAGGGCAGTGGAGTATCTCACTCGGAGATGAGCTGTGAGGGCAGGGGAGTATCTCACTCGGAGATGAGCTGTGAGGGCAGGGGAGTATCTCACTCGGAGATGAGCTGTGAGGACAGGGGAGTATCTCACTCGGAGATGAGCTGTGAGGGCAGGGGAGTATCTCACTCAGAGATGAGCTGTGAGGGCAGGGGAGTATCTCACTCGGAGATGAGCTGAGAGGGCAGTGGAGTATCTCACTCGGAGATGAGCTGTGAGGGCAGGGGAGTATCTCACTCGGAGATGAGCTGTGAGGGCAGGGGAGTATCTCACTGGGAGATGAGCTGTGAGGGCAGGGGAGTATGTCACTGGGAGATGAGCTGTGAGGGCAGGGGAGTATCTCACTCGGAGATGAGCTGTGAGGGCAGGGGAGTATCTCACTCGGAGATGAGCTGTGAGGGCAGGGGAGTATCTCACTCGGAGATGAGCTGAGAGGGCAGTGGAGTATCTCACTCGGAGATGAGCTGTGAGGGCAGGGGAGTATCTCACTCAGAGATGAGCTGTGAGGGCAGGGGAGTATCTCACTCGGAGATGAGCTGAGAGGGCAGTGGAGTATCTCACTCGGAGATGAGCTGTGAGGGCAGGGGAGTATCTCACTCGGAGATGAGCTGTGAGGGCAGGGGAGTATCTCACTGGGAGATGAGCTGTGAGGGCAGGGGAGTATGTCACTGGGAGATGAGCTGTGAGGGCAGGGGAGTATCTCACTCGGAGATGAGCTGTGAGGGCAGGGGAGTATCTCACTCGGAGATGAGCTGTGAGGGCAGGGGAGTATCTCACTAAGAGATGAGCTGAGAGGGCAGTGGAGTATCTCACTCGGAGATGAGCTGTGAGGGCAGGGGAGTATCTCACTCGGAGATGAGCTGTGAGGGCAGGGGAGTATCTCACTCGGAGATGAGCTGTGAGGGCAGTGGAGTATCTCACTCGGAGATGAGCTGAGAGGGCAGTGGAGTATCTCACTCGGAGATGAGCTGTGAGGGCAGGGGAGTATCTCACTCGGAGATGAGCTGTGACGGCAGGGGAGTATCTCACTCGCAGATGAGCTGTGAGGACAGGGGAGTATCTCACTCGGAGATGAGCTGTGAGGGCAGGGGAGTATCTCACTCGGAGATAAGCTGTGAGGGCAGGGGAGTATGTCACTCGGAGATAAGCTGTGAGGGCAGGGGAGTATGTCACTCGGAGATGAGCTGTGAGGGCAGGGGAGTATCTCACTCGGAGATGAGCTGTGAGGGCAGGGGAGTATCTCACTCGGAGATGAGCTGTGAGGGCAGGGGAGTATCTCACTCGGAGATGAGCTGTGAGGGCAGGGGAGTATCTCACTCGGAGATAAGCTGTGAGGGCAGGGGAGTATGTCACTCGGAGATGAGCTGTGAGGGCAGGGGAGTATCTCACTCGGAGATGAGCTGTGAGGGCAGGGGAGTATCTCACTCGGAGATGAGCTGTGAGGGCAGGGGAGTATCTCACTCGGAGATGAGCTGTGAGGGCAGGGCAGTATCTCACTCGGAGATGAGCTGTGAGGGCAGGGGAGTATCTCACTCGGAGATGAGCTGTGAGGGCAGGGGAGTATCTCACTCGGAGATGAGCTGTGAGGGCAGGGGAGTATCTCACTTGGAGATGAGCTGTGAGGGCAGGGGAGTATCTCACTCGGAGATGAGCTGTGAGGGCAGGGGAGTATCTCACTCGGAGATGAGCTGTGAAGGCAGGGGAGTATCTCACTCGGAGATGAGCTGTGAGGGCAGGGGAGTATCTCACTCGGAGATGAGCTGTGAGGGCAGGGGAGTATCTCACTCGGAGATGAGCTGTGAGGGCACGGGAGTATCTCACTCGGAGATGAGCTGTGAGGGCAGGGGAGTATCTCACCTAGAGATCAGCAGTGAGCGCAGGGGGAGGGGGTATCTCACTTGGAGATGAGGTGTGAGTGCAGAGGGAGGCCATGTCTCACCTGGAGATCAGCAGTGAGCTCAGGGGGAGGGGGTATCTCACCCGGAGATTAGCTATGAGCTCAGGGGGAGGGGGTATCTCACCCGGAGATCAACTGAGAGCTATGAGCAGAGGAGGAGGGGGTTTTCTGACCCAGAGGTGAGCTGTGAGTGCATTGGGAGGGGGTATCTCACCCGGAGATCAGCTGTGAGCTATGAGCACAGGGGGAGGGGGTGAATCACACACACTCTGTGCTTACAGCAGGGAGTGTTGTGACAGAGAATACATTTTGCATGCTGCGGGTAGAGAGCTCTTACGCAAGGAACTGCGCAAACCCGACCAGCTGATCACCTACTACCAGGACGTAGTGGAATAACGCCAGGGGGCGCCAGAGAACAGCATTTGAAAAATAAAAGCTTAGTAACTTTTGAATGAAGCATAATTTTGAATCACTATAAATTACAAAACGATTTATTTCCACCTTTTCTGGTTGGTCAATTGTATTCTTTATGGTGGCACAACCGCTTTAAGTTTAAAATTTCACATTTTTCTAAATTTTTAGAAAATCTGGGATATTTTCATGAATAACAACAAAACGTATTAATTTAAAATTTACCAGCTGCAACAGGTACAATTTGTTCCAAAAAGAAGATCAGAAATATCAGACTGACTAGCAGAAGCATTTCAAAGTTATTACCAAATAAAGTGACGTTTCAGATATGAAAAATGGGGCTGTCAGAAAGGTTAATACTGATTACCATGAGACAGGGTTAAGAAACATGAAATGGTAATGTGCAGTACATACCTATGCTCAAAAGTGCAGGCATATCATGCCAGTAATAAAAGGAAATACTGATTAGTCAGGGTGATAAAACAATGTATGTAACATGTAGGTGTGTGGTATGTATAAATATCTTTTTTTTTTTCAGTGCCCAGCATAAAGTGACTACAAGAAGTAGGATTTTAGTTAATACCTCACTGAACACAAGAACAGTTTCCAAAATACTGACAAGACGGAGTTTCACAGAACATTTTTTTCACCCATAGCATGAAAGTAATGTTAATATTATAACTTTCATTACAAAATCTTCAGTTTTACCCAAATTCAGTGATGCACCCTACACCAAAACTACTACATGTAGTATTTTGTATGACCTCTATGATTGTTAAGGACAGCACCAAGTCTTCTACACATGGAACGAATAAGTTGGTGACATAAAGTAACATCTATCTCTTTCTATTCCTCCAGAACGACCATTTTAGAACCTGAATGTAGAGCCATTCTAACTTGTCTCTTCAGAATTCCTCGGTATGTCCTGCACTTCTGTGATGCGTGTTGGAGTACTTGTAAGATGTGTGCAGCTTATTCTTGTGATCTTTCTGATATGTGCACATCTACTTGTGTGATTTGTGCACTGTGCTTGTGTGACATCTCTCAAGTCTGCGCTGTGCTTGTGTGACATCTCTCAAGTCTGCGCTGTGCTTGTGTGACATCTCTCAAGTCTGCGCTGTGCTTGTGTGACATCTCTCAAGTCTGCGCTGTGCTTGTGTGACATCTCTCAAGTCTGCGCTGTGCTTGTGTGACATCTCTCAAGTCAGAGCTGTGCTTGTGTGACATCTCTCAAGTCAGAGCTGTGCTTGTGTGACATCTCTCAAGTCTGCGCTGTGCTTGTGTGACATCTCTCAAGTCAGAGCTGTGCTTGTGTGACATCTCTCAAGTCTGCGCTGTGCTTGTGTGACATCTCTCAAGTCTGCGCTGTGCTTGTGTGACATCTCTCAAGTCAGAGCTGTGCTTGTGTGACATCTCTCAAGTCAGAGCTGTGCTTGTGTGACATCTCTCAAGTCAGAGCTGTGCTTGTGCGATTTGTCTGGTGTGTGACAAGTGATTTTTTGATTTGTGCCTAACATGTTTTTATTGCATCAAATAATGTTGCTTAAAGTGAATTTCTGTTTTAATTCTTTTACTGCCCTTAGGCTTGCCCTAGAGAAAAACAATAAAATCAGGGATACTCTCAGGGTCAGCAATTCCTCTTCCGCTACTGCCCTGGTCTTTGTTTTCAGGCTGCAGCCGTGATGTCCTGACTAAAACACGTGACTGCTGGAGCTTAAAGGGGTTTTCCCAGAAACAAAAGTTCATTTTAAAAATGGTCTGTGTCTGACCGTGTATGGAAAATACCACAGCTCCTGAGCGGAGGAGGAAGCCAAAGACAATACAGACATTACATCAGGGGATCACAAAGGATTCACATAGGATTCATTTTGAGAGGTAAAATATTGTTTAAACACAGGCAGTGAAATATTTTACCTCACAAAATGAATCAATCCTATGCGATCCCGTGCTGTAATGTCTGCATTGTATTTTGCAGCCTTCCTTGGTAGATGGAACAAGCTGCTGACCCTATGATTGGCTACAGTGGTCACATGAGATATTACCACTGCAGCCTGTAAACACGGACAGGCCAGGAGCACAAAGACATCAATAGACTAGGTGAAAATGAGTAACTCTGATTTTATTATTTTTAGACCAGGTGAAAATGAGTAACTCTGATTTTATTATTTTTAGACCAGGTGAAAATGAGTAACGCTGATTTTATTATTTTTAGACTAGGTGAAAATGAGTAACTCTGATTTTATTATTTTTAGACTAGGTGAAAATGAGTAACTCTGATTTTATTATTTTTAGACCAGGTGAAAATGAGTAACGCTGATTTTATTATTTTTAGACTAGGTGAAAATGAGTAACGCTGATTTTATTATTTTTAGACTAGGTGAAAATGAGTAACTCTGATTTTATTATTTTTAGACTAGGTGAAAATGAGTAACGCTGATTTTATTATTTTTAGACTAGGTGAAAATGAGTAACGCTAATTTTATTATTTTTAGACTAGGTGAAAATGAGTAACTCTGATTTTATTATTTTTAGACTAGGTGAAAATGAGTAACGCTGATTTTATTATTTTTAGACCAGGTGAAAATGAGTAACTCTGATTTTATTATTTTTAGACTAGGTGAAAATGAGTAACTCTGATTTTATTATTTTTAGACTAGGTGAAAATGAGTAACTCTGATTTTATTATTTTTAGACTAGGTGAAAATGAGTAACGCTGATTTTATTATTTTTAGACTAGGTGAAAATGAGTAACGCTGATTTTATTATTTTTAGACTAGGTGAAAATGAGTAACGCTGATTTTATTATTTTTAGACTAGGTGAAAATGAGTAACGCTGATCTTATTATTTTTAGACTAGGTGAAAATGTGTAACTCTGATTTTATTATTTTTTTTCCCTAGCGCAAGCCGATGAGCACAAAAATAATTAAAATGAAAGTCCCCTTTAAGAAGGGGGGGGGCATACACAATTCTTGCACAGGGACCCTTTGGTCTCAGTGCCCGCCCCTGCATGAGACGTTATAATAATTCATAAATCATATGGTTTTGATTGGCTGCTCCTAGTAAGAACACAATAAAATAAGCTCTAGTGGGCTGTGTGCCCACTATGCATTTTTTAAGCGTTTCCGCAGCGGCATCTTTAGCACCGACTGGCATACGCATCTATCCCAGGTACAAGCAGTGCTGGATTCTCTCAGAGTCGCTGAGTTAACGGCAAACCCAAAAAAATGTGCGATAGGGCTAGAGGAAGCCCGATATTTGGGGTATGCGATTGGCCGAGGAGTTATCAAGCCCCAAATCAATAAAGTTGAGGCCATAAAAAATTGTCCTAAACCGTCAAATACACAGCAGGTGAGGGCGTTCCTTAACATCCTTGGGTATTACCGCCGGTTTATACCTAATTTTGCTGGGAGAACGGCGGCCCTGACCGATCTCTTGAAAGGAAAAAAATCAGTAATGGTTCAGTGGAACCTTCAGGCAGAAGAAGCCTTTCAGTCCATGAAGTTGGCCCTGTGTGAACAGCCGGTCCTCATCAGCCCCAACTTCAAGGAAACTTTCATTGTACAGACAGATGCCTCAGAAGTAGGCCCAGGGTGCCAGTGGCGACTTTGCCAATCCTGGTGTTATGTGGCAAATGCCAAGTGTCCTGCACGGTGTTGGGCTGTGAGCACAACCCCCATCTGTGGACGTCAGACCCTCATACCACCCTCATGGAGTCGGTTTCCAACTGATTGTGCAGACACATGCACATTTGTGACCTGCTGGAGGTCATTTTGCACGGCTCTGGCAGTGCTCCTCCTGTTCCTCCTTGCACAAAGGTGGAGGTAGAGGTCCTGCTGCTGGGTTGTTGCTCTCCTACGGCCCTCTCCACATCTCCTTTTGTACTGGCCTGTCTCCTGGTAGTGCATCCAGCCTCTGGACACTACGGTGACAGACACAGCAAACCTTCTTGCCACAGCTTGCATTGATGTGCCATCCAGAATGAGCTGCACTACCTGAGCAACTTCTGTGGGTTGTCGAGTCCGTCTCATGCTACCACAAGTATGAAAGTACAACCAACATTCAAAAGTGACCAAAACATCAGCCAGAAAGCATTGGTACTGAGATATGGTCTGTGCTCCCCACCTGCAGAACCACTCCTTTATTGAGGGTGTCTTGAAAATTGCCAATCATTTCCATCTATTGTCTATTCCATTTGCACAACAGCATGTGAAATTGATTGTTAATCAGTGTTGCTTCCTAAGTGGACAGTTTGATTTCACAGAAGTTTCATTTACTTGGAGTTATATTCTGTTGTTTAAGTGTTCCCTTTATTTTATGAGCAGTGTATTTGATATGTAACTTTCTATGTATTTGTCTCATTGGTCATGTAATGGGTGTGATCTCATTGGTCATGTAATTGGTGTATTACTTGTAATTGGTTTCGGAAATATTTAAAAGATCACAGAATCATGTCATAGTAGCTTGACAAAGAAAGCTGGTTGGCTTTGGAAACGAATTGCTATGTGAATCCCCATGTACCTTGTGACCTCATCAGATGTTAAAATGATGTAATAACAACTTGGAATTTTTTAATACAACTTTTTTGGAGATGGAATTTTTCATTTCTTTTCTTGCAATACATTGTGCAGACTGCCGGTTGGAAGCTCTTATGACAGGAACTGCCCAAACCCGACCAGCTGATCACCCACTACCAGGACGTAGGATAATAACGCCAGGGGGCGCCAGAGAGCAGCATTCATAAAAGTAAAAGCTTGGTAACTTTTGAATGAAGCATAATTTTGAATCAATGTAAATTACAAAACTGTTTATTTCCACCTTTTCTGGTTGGTTAACTGTATTCTTTATTGTGGCACAACCGCTTTGTTTACCCTTAATGCCATGTACTGTATATAGCTAGAAAATATTAGTGTCTGCTATGTATGGGGCAATGCTGCGTTTAGGAGAAATTACATAATAAATTGTGCAGGCTAAAATTTGGGTCTAAAGTAACATATTAGCTGAATGGAATTTGACTTAATGGAATTTTTCACTTCTTTTTTGCATTGATTCCAAGTGTGACCACACATTGTTCCTGGCTTCAACACACTGAAATCCTGGAGGGTGAGCTGACTTCCATTTGTTCTCTATTGTTATGCACAATGTATTCTTTGTCACAAGGCTCCCTGCTGTAAACACAGAGTGTCTGTCATTCACCCCCTCCCCCTGTGCTCATAGCTGATCTCCAGGTGGGACACCTCCTCCCCCTGCTTCATAGCTGATCTCGGGGTGAGACACTCCCTCCCCCTGCACTCACAGCTGATCAACAGGTGAGATACCTCCCCCCTGTGTTCACAGATGATCTCCAGGTGAGATACTCCCTCCCATTGTGCTCACAGCTCATAGCTCATCTCCAGGTTAGACACCCTCTCCCCCTGTGCTCATAGCTGATCTCCGGGTGAGATACCTCCCCCCTGTGTTCACAGATGATCTCCAGGTGAGATACTCCCTCCCATTGTGCTCACAGCTCATAGCTCATCTCCAGGTTAGACACCCTCTCCCCCTGCGCTCACAGCTCATCTCCGGGTGAGATCATCTGCTTCACAGACTTGAGAGCCCGATAGCAGGGAAACACTTCCCATACTTAGTCTGCGAAGCAGATGATCTCACCCAGAGCTGAGCTGTGAGCACAGGGGGAGGGGGTATCTCACTCGGAGATCAGCAGTGAGCGCAGGGGGAGTATCTCACCTAGAGATCAGCAGTGAGCACAGGGGGAGGGGGTATCTCACCTAGAGATCAGCAGTGAGCGCAGGGGGAGGGGGTATCTCACTCAGAGATGATCTGTGAGTGCAGGGGGAGGGGGTATCTCACCCAGAGATCAGCTGTGAGTGCAGGGGGAGAGGGTATCTCACTCGGAGATGAGCTGTGAGTGCAGGGGGAGTATCTCACCTAGAGATCAGCAGTGAGCGCAGGGGGAGGGGGTATCTCACTCGGAGATGAGCTGTGAGTGCAGGGGGAGGGGGTGTCTCACCTAGAGATCAGCAGGGAGCGCAGGGGGAGGGGGTATCTCACCCGGAGTTGAGCTGTGAGTGCAGGGGGAGAATCTCACCTAGAGATCAGCTGTGAGTGCAGGGGGAGGGGGTATCTCACCTAGAGATCAGCAGTGAGCGCAGGGGGAGGGGGTATCTCACCTAGAGAGCAGCAGTGAGCGCAGGGGGAGGGGGTATCTCACCTAGAGATCAGCAGTGAGCGCAGGGGGAGGGTGTCTCACCTAGAGATCAGCAGTGAGCGCAGGGGGAGGGTGTCTCACCTAGAGATCAGCAGTGAGCGCAGGGGGAGGGTGTCTCACCTAGAGATCAGCAGTGAGCGCAGGGGGAGGGTGTCTCACCTAGAGATCAGCAGTGAGCGCAGGGGGAGGGGGTATCTCACCTAGAGAGCAGCAGTGAGCGCAGGGGGAGGGGGTATCTCACCTAGAGATCAGCAGTGAGCGCAGGGGGAGGGTGTCTCACCTAGAGATCAGCAGTGAGCGCAGGGGGAGGGTGTCTCACCTAGAGATCAGCAGTGAGCGCAGGGGGAGGGAGGTATCTCATTTGGAGATGAGCTGTGAGTGCAGGTGGAGGGGGTATCTCACCTAGAGATCAGCAGTGAGCGCAGGGGGAGGGTGTCTCACCTAGAGATCAGCAGTGAGCGCAGGGGGAGGGAGGTATCTCACTTGGAGATGAGCTGTGAGTGCAGGTGGAGGGGGTATCTCACCTAGAGATCAGCAGTGAGCGCAGGGGGAAGGGGTATCTCACCTGGAGATCAACTGAGAGCTATGAGCAGAGGAGGAGGGGGTTTTCTGACCCAGAGGTGAGCTGTGAGTGCATTGGGAGGGGGTATCTCACCCGGAGATCAGCTGTGAGCTATGAGCACAGGGGGAGGGGGTGAATCACACACAGGTTGTGCTTACAGCAGGGGGCCTTGTGACAGAGAATACATTTTGCATGCTGCGAGTAGGGAGCTCTTACGCCAGGAACTGCGCAAACTCGACCAGCTGATCACCCACTACCAGGACGTAATGGAATAACGCCAGGGGGCGCCAGAGAACAGCATTTGAAAAATAAAAGCTTGGTATCTTTTGAATGAAGCATAATTTTGAATCACTATAAATTACAAAACGATTTATTTCCACCTTTTCTGGTTGGTCAATTGTATTCTTTATGGTGGCACAACCGCTTTAAGTTTAAAATTTCACATTTTTCTAAATTTTTAGAAAATCTGGGATATTTTCATGAATAACAACAAAACGTATTAATTTAAAATTTACCAGCTGCAACAGGTACAATTTGTTCCAAAAAGAAGATCAGAATATCAGACTGACTAGCAGAAGCATTTCAAAGTTATTACCAAATAAAGTGACGTTTCAGATATGAAAAATGGGGCTGTCAGAAAGGTTAATACTGATTACCACGAGACAGGGTTTAGAAACATGAAATGGTAATGTGCAGTACATACCTATGCTCAAAAGTGCAGGCATATCATGCCAGTAATAAAAGGAAATACTGATTAGTCAGGGTGATAAAACAATGTATGTAACATGTAGGTGAGTGGTATGTATAAATATCTTTTTTTTTTTCAGTGCCCTGGATAAAGTGACTACAAGAAGTAGGATTTTAGTTAATACCTCACTGAACACAAGAACAGTTTCCAAAATACTAACAAGACGGAGTTTCACAGAACATTTTTTTCACCCATAGCATGAAAGTAATGTTAATATCATAACTTTCATTACAAAATCTTCAGTTTTACCCAAATTCAGTGATGCACCCTACACCAAAACTACTACATCTAGTATTTTGTATGACCTCTATGATTGTTAAGGACAGCACCAAGTCTTCTACACATGGAACGAATAAGTTGGTGACATAAAGTAACATCTATCTCTTTCTATTCCTCCAGAACGACCATTTTAGAACCTGAATGTAGAGCCATTCTAACTTGTCTCTTCAGAATTCCTCGGTATGTCCTGCACTTCTGTGATGCGTGTTGGAGTACTTGTAAGATGTGTGCAGCTTATTCTTGTGATCTTTCTGATATGTGCACATCTACTTGTGTAATTTGTGCACTGTGCTTGTGTGACATCTCTCAAGTCTACGCTGTGCTTGTGTGACATCTCTCAAGTCTGCGCTGTGCTTGTGTGACATCTCTCAAGTCTGCGCTGTGCTTGTGTGACATCTCTCAAGTCTGCGCTGTGCTTGTGTGACATCTCTCAAGTCTGCGCTCTGCTTGTGTGACATCTCTCAAGTCTACGCTGTGCTTGTGTGACATCTCTCAAGTCTGCGCTGTGCTTGTGTGACATCTCTCAAGTCTGCGCTGTGCTTGTGTGACATCTCTCAAGTCTGCGCTGTGCTTGTGTGACATCTCTCAAGTCTGCGCTGTGCTTGTGTGACATCTCTCAAGTCTGCGCTCTGCTTGTGTGACATCTCTCAAGTCTACGCTGTGCTTGTGTGACATCTCTCAAGTCTGCGCTGTGCTTGTGTGACATCTCTCAAGTCTGTGCTGTGCTTGTGTGACATCTCTCAAGTCTGTGCTGTGCTTGTGTGACATCTCTCAAGTCTGGGCTGTGCTTGTGTGACATCTCTCAAGTCTGCGCTGTGCTTGTGTGACATCTCTCAAGTCTGCGCTGTGCTTGTGTGACATCTCTCAAGTCTGCGCTGTGCTTGTGTGACATCTCTCAAGTCTGCGCTGTGCTTGTGTGACATCTCTCAAGTCTGCGCTGTGCTTGTGTGACATCTCTCAAGTCTGCGCTGTGCTTGTGTGATGTGTCTGGTGTGTGATGCACTCATGTTACTTGTATGACAAGTGATTTTTTGATTTGTGCCTAACATGTTTTTATTGCATCAAATAATGTTACTTAAAGTGAATTTCTGTTTTAATTCTTTTACTGTCCTTAGGCTTGCCCTAGAGAAAAACAATAAAATCAGGGATACTCTCAGGGTCAGCAATTCCTCTTCCGCTACTGCCCTGGTCTTTGTTTTCAGGCTGCAGCCGTGATGTCCTGACTAAAACACGTGACTGCTGGAGCTTAAAGGGGTTTTCCCAGAAACAAAAGTTCATTTTAAAAATGGTCTGTGTCTGACCGTGTATGGAAAATACCACAGCTCCTGAGCGGAGGAGGAAGCCAAAGACAATACAGACATTACATCAGGGGATCACAAAGGATTCATTTTGAGAGGTAAAATATTGTTTAAACACAGGCAGTGAAATATTTTACCTCACAAAATGAATCAATCCTATGAGATCCCGTGCTGGAATGTCTGCATTGTCTTTTGCAGCCTTCCCTGCCCAGGAGCTGTGGTATGATCAGACCATGTTCCGCACACGGTCAGACACAGCCAATTTATAAAATTAACTTTTGTTTGTAGGAAAACCCTTTTAATGACTGAGCTCAGCAGTAATGCCAAGGTAGATGGAACAAGCTGCTGACCCTATGATTGGCTACAGTGGTCACATGAGATATTACCACTGCAGCCTGTAAACACGGACAGGCCAGGAGCATAAAGACATCAATAGACTAGGTGAAAATGAGTAACTCTGATTTTATTATTTTTAGACTAGGTGAAAATGAGTAACTCTGATTTTATTATTTTTAGACTAGGTGAAAATGAGTAACTCTGATTTTATTATTTTTAGACTAGGTGAAAATGAGTAACTCTGATTTTATTATTTTTAGACCAGGTGAAAGTGAGTAACGCTGATTTTATTATTTTTAGACTAGGTGAAAATGAGTAACTCTGATTTTATTATTTTTAGACTAGGTGAAAATGAGTAACTCTGATTTTATTATTTTTAGACTAGGTGAAAATGAGTAACTCTGATTTTATTATTTTTAGACTAGGTGAAAATGAGTAACGCTGATTTTATTATTTTTAGACTAGGTGAAAATGAGTAACTCTGATTTTATTATTTTTAGACCAGGTGAAAATGAGTAACTCTGATTTTATTATTTTTAGACTAGGTGAAAATGAGTAACTCTGATTTTATTATTTTTAGACTAGGTGAAAATGAGTAACTCTGATTTTATTATTTTTAGACTAGGTGAAAATGAGTAACTCTGATTTTATTATTTTTAGACTAGGTGAAAATGAGTAACTCTGATTTTATTATTTTTAGACTAGGTGAAAATGAGTAACTCTGATTTTATTATTTTTAGACTAGGTGAAAATGAGTAACTCTGATTTTATTATTTTTAGACTAGGTGAAAATGAGTAACTCTGATTTTATTATTTTTAGACTAGGTGAAAATGAGTAACTCTGATTTTATTATTTTTAGACTAGGTGAAAATGAGTAACTCTGATTTTATTATTTTTAGACTAGGTGAAAATGAGTAACTCTGATTTTATTATTTTTAGACTAGGTGAAAATGAGTAACTCTGATTTTATTATTTTTAGACTAGGTGAAAATGAGTAACTCTGATTTTATTATTTTTAGACTAGGTGAAAATGAGTAACTCTGATTTTATTATTTTTAGACTAGGTGAAAATGAGTAACTCTGATTTTATTATTTTTAGACTAGGTGAAAATGAGTAACTCTGATTTTATTATTTTTAGACTAGGTGAAAATGAGTAACTCTGATTTTATTATTTTTAGACTAGGTGAAAATGAGTAACTCTGATTTATTATTTTTAGACTAGGTGAAAATGAGTAACTGATTTTATTATTTTTAGACTAGGTGAAAATGAGTAACTCTGATTTTATTATTTTTAGACTAGGTGAAAATGAGTAACTCTGATTTTATTATTTTTAGACCAGGTGAAAGTGAGTAACTCTGATTTTATTATTTTTAGACTAGGTGAAAATGAGTAACTCTGATTTTATTATTTTTAGACTAGGTGAAAATGAGTAATTCTGATTTTATTATTTTTAGACTAGGTGAAAATGAGTAACTCTGATTTTATTATTTTTAGACTAGGTGAAAATGAGTAACTCTGATTTTATTATTTTTAGACTAGGTGAAAATGAGTAACTCTGATTTTATTATTTTTAGACTAGATGAAAATGAGTAACTCTGATTTTATTATTTTTAGACTAGGTGAAAATGAGTAACTCTGATTTATTATTTTTAGACTAGGTGAAAATGAGTAACTGATTTTATTATTTTTAGACTAGGTGAAAATGAGTAACTCTGATTTTATTATTTTTAGACTACGTGAATATGAGTAACTCTGATTTTATTATTTTTAGACTAGGTGAAAATGAGTAACTCTGATTTTATTATTTTTAGACTAGGTGAAAATGAGTAACTCTGATTTTATTATTTTTAGACTAGGTGAAAATGAGTAACTCTGATTTTATTATTTTTAGACTAGGTGAAAGTGAGTAACTCTGATTTTATTATTTTTAGACTAGGTGAAAATGAGTAACTCTGATTTTATTATTTTTAGACTAGGTGAAAATCAGTAACTCTGATTTTATTATTTTTAGACTAGGTGAAAATGAGTAACTCTGATTTTATTATTTTTAGACTAGGTGAAAATGAGTAACTCTGATTTTATTATTTTTAGACTAGGTGAAAATGAGTAACTCTGATGTTATTATTTTTAGACTAGGTGAAAATGAGTAACTCTGATTTTATTATTTTTAGACTAGGTGAAAATGAGTAACTCTGATTTATTATTTTTAGACTAGGTGAAAATGAGTAACTGATTTTATTATTTTTAGACTAGGTGAAAATGAGTAACTCTGATTTTATTATTTTTAGACTACTTGAATATGAGTAACTCTGATTTTATTATTTTTAGACTAGGTGAAAATGAGTAACTCTGATTTTATTATTTTTAGACTAGGTGAGAATGAGTAACTCTGATTTTATTATTTTTAGACTAGGTGAAAATGAGTAACTCTGATTTTATTATTTTTAGACTAGGTGAAAATGAGTAACTCTGATTTTATTATTTTTAGACTAGGTGAGAATGAGTAACTCTGATTTTATTATTTTTAGACTAGGTGAAAATGAGTAACTCTGATTTTATTATTTTTAGACTAGGTGAGAATGAGTAACTCTGATTTTATTATTTTTAGACTAGGTGAAAATGAGTAACTGATTTTATTATTTTTAGACTAGGTGAAAATGAGTAACTCTGATTTTATTATTTTTAGACTAGGTGAGAATGAGTAACTCTGATTTTATTATTTTTAGACTAGGTGAAAATGAGTAACTCTGATTTTATTATTTTTAGACTAGGTGAAAATGAGTAACTCTGATTTTATTATTTTTAGACTAGGTGAAAATGAGTAACTCTGATTTTATTATTTTTAGACTAGGTGAAAATGAGTAAGTCTGATTTTATTATTTTTAGACTAGGTGAAAATGAGTAACTGATTTTATTATTTTTAGACTACGTGAATATGAGTAACTCTGATTTTATTATTTTTTGACTAGGTGAGAATGAGTAACTCTGATTTTATTATTTTTAGACTAGGTGAAAATGAGTAACTCTGATTTTATTATTTTTAGACTAGGTGAAAATGAGTAACTCTGATTTTATTATTTTTTTTCCCTAGCGCAAGCCGATGAGCACAAAAATAATTAAAATGAAAGTCCCCTTTAAGAAGGGGGGGCCATACACAATTCTTGCACAGGGACCCTTTGGTCTCAGTGCCCGCCCCTGCATGAGACGTTATAATAATTCATAAATCATATGGTTTTGATTGGCTGCTCCTAGTAAGAACACAATAAAATAAGCTCTAGTGGGCTGTGTGCCCACTATGCGTTTTTTAAGCGTTTCTGCAGCGGCAATTACGCTTAAAAAACGCTTGGTAGGAGGTCTGCAATGTTCCCCAATGATAATCCACATGTGCTGTGCACATGCTGCGGAAATATCCGCTGCGGATTATTATTACAGAAAAAAGCGCAGCACTACCAACTATTTTGCGTAAGCGCAGCGTTTTTGCCGCCATTGACTTGCATTGAATCGCATAATATCTGCATGACTACATGTACACATGCGGAAATTAAGCAATTCAATGTGCGGATGCAGAAGAGGAGACTCTCATCCAGACCCGGGTACCATAGTACCTGTAAAAAAAAAATTTAAATTAAAAAAAACATTATACTCACCTTCTGATGGCCTGCGGTCTTCTCTCCGGTGTGTCTTGGCTCCCCGGTGGCTCGTCAACGTCAGCGGTCATGTGACCTGTCACCTGACTAAATTACATCATGGAAGGTCCTTTTACACCACCACGGGCCACCAGGGAGACCGGAGAAGGAGACCGTGGGCCATCGGAAGGTGAGTATAATGGATTTTTTTAGAGTTTTTACCATTTTTATTCTTTTTTTTAACTAACTTGGTCACACGGTTGCATGGATTTATATAGTGTGACCAAGTTGTCAAGCACTTTTCCAAGCCAAAATCTTTTAGAAAACGCTTGACAACCCGCATGGGAAATCGCATGTGCTAAACGCGTGACAAACGCTTGTCCCGGGCTGAAAATACGCATGTAAAATCTGCATGAGTTTTTTCTGCCAGGGAGATGCAGAAAAGCTCAGGAAAAATCCGGAGCGTTTCTGCATTGTGGGCACATTGCCTAATAGTGGCAGTGGATCAACATACTTAATTCTCATCAATAGTAAGCAGTATAAATTAATATAACTTTGCTTAATATTTCCACTAATATTCTTAAATTCAGTGTGTTGGTTTAGCCCTGCACTACAGTCACAGTATTTCATGTGAGCCCTTGAGAAAACTAATTGCCGACCCCCGATCCATGCTCTGTTAACCCCTTTACACCTCTTTACAGCATTACTCACTGTTTCCGGCAATGTGATTGCCGGAAACAGAGGAGCACCGATCCTAGGCTGCAGATCAAAGAGCACCGATCCTAGGCTATTGCTAGGACACCCCAGCCCTGGCCCCAGACTGCTATGATCGGTGCGATCGCCGATCACATCGATCGCACCGATCGTAGCGCGACAACAGGACGGACATGGGGCGGTGACCGGCTTGTGACCTGCCTGTCACTGCCCCATGACCCCCTGTAATGTAATCAAAGTCCCCAGACTGCTGTGATTGGAGCGATCGATGATGACATCGATCGCTCCAATCAGAGTTCCTGAATACAGATGACCGGGCTGTCATAGGGAGGTGTCACCTCTCTGTGACCCCCTGTGGTGCGTGCTCTGCTACAGCCATGTCTGATTGGTGCAATCAATGTCACCAATCAGATGGCTAGGGCACAGCATGCACCACAGGGGGTCACAGAGAGGTGACACCTCCCTGTGACCGCCCGGTCACCTGTATTCAGGAACTCTGATTGGAGCAATCATTGATGACATTGATTGCTCCAATCAGATTATCTGACTACCTCCACCTGTCACCACCCCATCATCACCCTGTGACCGCCCTGCAGACCCTCACACTTGGTGAGGATTTCTACAGAGCGGTCACATCTGATGTGTGTGTGCTGAGCCTTGTAGTGCCACAGAATATTCTGTGACACCACAAGACCATCTTCTCTCCTGTTCCAGTCGCTGCTGCTGCTCCTGGATCTTCTGCTCCAGCGTCCTGGGTATCCTGCTCCAGAGCCTGCTGCTGATCCTGCTGCTGATCCTGCAGAGAAGACTTTGGTAAGTCTGTTCTCCCCTCATCCACCCCAATCCCCCCTCCCCCCTCTTTTTACCCCCCTTTACCACCATTCTTTTTTCTGCGTCCTGCAGCGGTCTCCAGCTCCGGTCCGAGTCTCCAGCTCCGCTCCCGGTCACCAGCGCCAGGCTCCGGCACCGGGCTCCCGGTCACCAGCGCCGGGCTCTCGTTCCAGGCTCCCGGTCACCAGCTCCGGTCTCCTGCTCCGGGCTCCGTCTCCTGTTCCGGTCCTGCTGCTGATCCTGTTGACCCCTTGGTAAGTCCATCTCTGATCTCCCCTCATCCACCCCAATCCCCCTCTCCCCACTCCCCCATCTTTTTACCCCCCTCACCCCAGTGTCCCTGTTAATTCTCTTGGTTCTGTTCTCCAGCTCCAGTACCGGTCTCCTGCTCCGGGCTCCCGGTCTCCTGCTCCGGGCTCCCGGTCTCCTGCTCTGGGCTCCCGGTCACCAGCGCCGGTCTCCTGCTCCGGGCTCCCGGTTTCCTGCTCCGGGCTCCCAGTCTCCTGCGCCGGGCTCCTGGTCACCAGCGCCGGGCTCCCGGTCCAGGCTCCTGATCCTGAAAGAAGAACAGAGAGGACTTTGGTAAGTCATCTCTGATCTCCCCTCAACCACCCCAATTTCCCTCTTCCCACTCCCCACACATCCGTGCGCACATCCAGCAGCCGCCGAGTATTGATCGGTGACATCGTTGCTGTTTGCACCACATACAGAATTTCCTTTTTCCACACACTCTAAACAAAGTATTGACACACACACACTCTAAATAAAGTATGAACACACACGCACCACATACATAAAAAACAATGTCCCGCTCATCCCAAACTCGCTATTCAGCGGAGGAGGCATACGCTATTCTTGCCACCGACACTGACAGCGAGGGCGAGGATCCCACATTTATTTAATTTTCCGACTCGTCTTCCTCTTCTTCCTCCTCTTCCTCCGGTTCTGCTGGACTGCCCCGCCATCGCCGCAGGAGAGACAATGATCCAGCGCTCCCCACTACTGATCCTATATGGACCTCGCCCCCCGAAAATGATGCACCACTGATTACTGATTTTGTGGCGGAATCAGGAATCAAGTTTGACACCACCGGCCTCACAGAAATAGACTTTTTCAAAGTCTTTTTCTCTGAGGATTTTGTAAACCTCATGGTGGGCCAAACTAATTTATACGCTCATCAATTTTTGGAACAAAACCCCTCTTCATCATTTTCTAACTGGTCTCCTGTAGACACAGTAGAAATGATGAAGTTTTGGGGCCTGGTCCTTCTTATGGGGATCCTGAACAAGCCCGAACTTCGGCAATACTGGAGTGTTGACGTTTTGTATAACACTCCAGTGTTCCGAATGGCCATGATCTGGAGACGCTTTCAGGCCATCCACAAGTTCTTGCATTACCAAGATAATGCAAGGTGTCCTGCACGCGATGACCCGAACTTTGATCGTCTTTTCAAAGTTCGGCCGGTCATCGAACACTTCAACAACAAGTTTGCTGAAGTGGACGTGCCCCAAAGGGACATCTGCGTGGATGAGTCCTTAATCTCTTTTAAAAGGCGGCTTGGATTCCGGCAGTACCTGCCCAGTAAGAGGTCCAGGTACGGGATCAAGCTGTATAAACTTTTTCAGAGTACCTCAGGGTACACTCACAAGTTTAGAGTTTATGAAGGGAAGGACTCCCAGATTGAACCCCCTGAATGCCTCCCCGTTCTGGGAGTGAGTGGGAAAATTGTGTAGGACTTGGTGCACCCACTGCTGGATAAAGGTTATCACCTCTTTGTGGATAACTTTTATACAAGTATCCCGCTCTTCAAGTCCCTCTCTGCGCGACGTACTGCAGCCTGCGGTACTGTCCGCAAAAATTAGAAAGGCCTCCCAAAGACGCTAATTGGGCAGCTGCTCAGAAGGGGTGAGAGCAGAGCCCAATGTAGCGACCACCTGCTGATGGTCAAGTACAAGGACAAGAGGGATGTCCTTTTGTTGACCACCATACATGGTGATGGCAGCACCCTCAGCTCTGTAAGAGGTTCCACTACACAGGTCGCCAAACCAGACTGTGTAGTGGGGTACAAGTACATGGGGGGAGTTGATCTTTCAGAAAGGCCAAGGTATGGTATAAGAAGCTGGCCGTGCACATTGTACAGATGGCAATGCACAACGCTTTCCTTCTGTCACAATGTGCAGGCCAGACTTCTACGTCGTACCTTCACTTCCAGGAGACTGTTATCAAGGCCCTGATATTTGGCAGCGGTGACAGAGCAGGCCCTAGTAGTTCCGGAATTGAAGGACTGAGAATTGTACCAGGCCAGCATTTCCCAGGGCAGATCCCTCACAGCGGAAAAAAAGGAAAGTCACAAAAGAGGAGCCGAGTGTGTTATAAAAGTGGAATACGCAAGGACACCATTTATCAATGTGACAACTGCCCTGACAAACCTGGCCTGTGTATGAAAGACTGCTTCAAAAGGTACCATACTTCGATGGACTATTAAATTAATTTCTGACGTATGAGAACCTGACAAACACTACACAACTGACGTAGTGTTCGTCAGGTTGTCATACATCAGTTGTGTAGTGTTCATCAGGTTGTCCTACACAACTGATGTATAACACTACTGTTAGGTGTCGGTCTGGTGCTGGATTCGAAATGGGTCCAGGACCTTCTATGGTCTCCCATTTCAGTCCAGCCAGGGCTGATGCTGCTCAGAATCACCGTCAGCCCCAACGCCTAGCTGGTCCGCGAGCACTGTTTATCTCCCAGGTAGTTGTGCCTAGCAATGTTAAGCATAGGTTGCAGAAGGAGACAGGGCTTGTGGAATCTAAGTCCAGGATTTGCCGAACTGAGCATGTCCGTGACCTGGCGGATCATGATTGGTGGGTTGGCACTCACCTGACCCGGTGACCTGCCACCGACTGATTGGTCCACGGGTAACATCACCAATGGCGCGTGGGTAAGGGCTTAGTCTTTAAAAGGCCCCCCCACAAACATGGCGCAGCGCTCAGATCATTTTGCAAGTGTTGTTTGTGTGGACGAGTGTATTCCACGTGCTCTCTAGCTGCTCTCTCCGTGACCTGCCGATGCCAGAGTTAGCTTGGCTAATTAGCGTAGGTCACTCAGGCAGGCTTAGATTTGCTTAGGCAGGTAGCTACGTCTAGCAGCCTAGCTCAGCCAAAGGAGTCTCCTAATACCTCGAGCAGCCTGCAGACACCCTGTCCACGGCTATCGCCTGTCAGCCACGTGGAGTAGTAACCTTCTGTCAGGTGGCACGCCGGCTGGAGGCACGTGTACCCGTCGCGTAGTCATACACGCATCTAGCGCCAATCCCTACGGCGTAGCGCCTGTATCGAAGACAGGGCTACTGCTTTCCCTCCAGTCGCACGTCTCCCTGCAGGTCTTGGAGATTGTGTGAACCGCTGAAGCCAGCTCCGTGTGCATTAACACGGAGTGGTTCTTCAGTTAAGTAGGTGCTATCCCGGTCACTCTTCTCCCGTGCAGTTAACGGAGATAGAGCGAACCGCTATACCCGTTCATGTGTGCGGTAACACGGAAGGGTTTAACATTTAAGTTGGTTGCGTACCTTTCCACCCGGAAAGTGTTCGGCAGCAGTCCTCCAGGCTGCATCGCGGACCCCGAGGTCGGTTGCGTTCCATTTTAATAAAGTTGTCTGCAACCGCCCTCCTAACAACTACATTATAAAATTCAAAAATCAACTACCACTACCAAAAAGGGGGCACTTGTTGGGCATTTCCACTGTTTAGGCACATCAGGGGTTCTGAGAACGTGACATCACGCCCACAGACCATTCCATCAAAGTCTGCGTTCAAAAGCGTCACTCCTTCCCTTCCGAGCCCTGACATGCGCCCAAACAGTAGTTTTCTCCAACACATGGGGTATCTGCATACTTAGGAGAAATTGCACAACAACTTATGGGGTGCAATTTCTCCTGGTACCCTTGTGAAAATACAAAAATTGGGGTCTAAAATAAAATGTTAGTGAAAAAAAGTTAAATGTCCATTTATTCCTTTCACGTTCAATTAATTGGTGTGAAGCACCTGAAGGGTTAATAAAGTTCTTGAATGTGGTTTTGAGCACTTTGAGGGGTGCAGTTTTTAGAATGGTGTCACTTTTGGGTATTTTATGTCATATAGACCCCTCAAAGTGACTTCAAATGTGATGTGGTCCCTAAAAAAATTGTTTTTGTAAATTTTGTTGTAAAAATGAGAAATCGCTGGTCAACTTTTAACCCTTATAGCTCCCTAACAAAAAAAAAATGTTGGTTCCAAAATTGTGCTGATGTAAAGTAGACATGTGGGAAATGTTATTTATTGCAAAATTTTCAAAATTTTCGCCAAATTTCCATTTTTTTCGCAAATAAACGCAAGTGATATCGAAGAAATTTTACCACAATCATGAAGTACAATATGTCACGAAAAAACAATCTCAGAATCAGGGGGATCCGTTGAAGCGTTCCAGAGTAATTACCTCATAAAGTGACAGTGGTCAGAATTGTAAAAATTGGCCTGGTCATTAACGTGCAAACCACCTTGGGTTGTAAAGGGGTTAAAGGGAATCTGTCAGCAGGTTTTTGCTATGTAATCTGAGGACAGCAGGAGATAGGGGCTGAAACACAGAATTCAGAGATGTGTCACTTGTCAAAGTGCGTGCGGTGTTGCTTAGTAATTGTCAAGGATTTATCACGAAGAGATTAACATTGCCGGACAACACTAGTCCAGCAACGCCCCCTGCTGTGATAAGCAGCACACCGTCTATGGACTTTGTACATGGAGAGCCTGGTGTGGGTGGGGACAGCTTTCTCAGCTCTGCTTCATTCTAAATCTAAAAGCTCTGATTGGGTCAGAACTGCTGCACCCAGTAATCTAAGTGATACATTGATAGATTCAGCTTCTATTTGTCTACATTACGCTCCTCTCAGATGAGAAGTAAAACCTGCCGACAAATTCCCTTTTAGATTTTATTGCCGGTGTCAAGCTATTATTTATATGTACATTTTATAAAACCTATAAAAAGTTTGGAATCAATAAAATATAAAGTCATAGATTTCATTATACCTTCTGAATGCTCGTAGAGTTGTCCGCTAGGCCCACTTGCACTGCAGATTTAAGAAAAAAAAAGACATTACTACATGCATGTAAGAATTATTAACTACAATAAAAAATGGTTCTTTCCTTAAAGGGAACCTGTCACCTGAAAAAAACACAATCAGCCTGCAGATATGGGGATAATCTCCAGATTAACCCTGCTCTGAACTTTATTTCTCCCGGCATCCATTGGATTCAGTCACCGCTCTGCGTATAGTGAGAAGTGGCTGCAAACACTCCCCCTGCACTGACTTACAGCAGCTCAGCAGTAGGGCCGGCTGTCAATCACTGGCGGGGACGAGGTTACAGCCGCCGCTCTCTATACAGAGAACGGTGACTGAACCCGCGCCGGCGCCACCCGTGACTGAAACCAGAATGCTAAAAGGAGGAATAAAGATCATTTCCTCATGACAGTAGGGGTCTAAGTGCTGGGCAGGTTCAGAACGCTATTAATCTGCAGATTAACCCCATATATGCAGAAAAATAGCTTCTTTCATGTCACAGGTTCCCTTTAAGGAAAGAAAAAGTAATATTACATCAGTTGAGACCCTAGAAAGACCTAGGTGCATTCTGACCATAGGAAGAATCACCAAATACCAAGGTTCAGGAAGAACCAAATAGAGGACAATATACAGTAGGTACAGAAAGTATTCAGACCCCTTTAAATTTTTCACTCTTTGTTTCATTGCAGCCATTTGGTAAATTCTAAAAAGTTCATTTTTTTCTCATTAAAGTGCACTCTGCATTCCATCTTGACTGAAAAAAAAAACAGAAATGTAGAAATTTTTGCAAATTTATTAAACAAGAAAAACTGAAATATCACATGGTCATAACTATTCAGCCCCTTTGCTCGGTATTGAGTAGAAGCACTCTTTTGAGCTAGTACAGTCATGAGTCTTCTTGGGAATGATGCAACAATTTTTTCACACCTGGATTTGGGGATCCTCTGCCATTCTTCCTTTCTCCAGTTCTGTCAGGTTGGATGGTGAACGTTAGTAGACAGCCATTTTCAGGTCTCTCCAGAGATGCTCAATTGGGTTTAGGCCAGAGCTCTGGCTGGACCAGTCAAGAATGGTCACAGAGTTGTTCTGAAGCCACGCCTTTGTCATTATAGCTGTGTGCTTAGGGTCATTGTCTTGTTCGAAGGTGAACCTTCGGCCAAGTCTGAGGTCCAAAGCACTCTGGTAGAGGTATTCATCCAGGATATCTCTGTACTTGGCCACATTCATGTTTCCTTCAATTGCAACCAGTCGTCATGTCCCTGCAGCTGAAAAAGACCCCCATAGCATGATGCTGCCACCACCATGTTTCACTGTTGGGATTGTATTGGGCAGGTGATGAGCAGTGCCTGGTTTTCTCCACACATACCGCTTAGAATTATCACCAAAAAGTTCTATCTTCATCTCATCGGTCCAGAGAATCTTATTTCTCATAGTCTGGAGTCCTTGATGTGTTTTTCAGCAAACTTTATGCAGGCTTTCATATTTCTTGCACTGAGGAGAGGCTTCCATCGGGCCATTCTGCCATAAAGGCCCAACTGGTGGAGGGCTACAGTGATAGTTGACTTTGTGGAACTTTCTCCCATCTCCCTACTGCATCTCTGGAGCTCAGCCACAGTGATCTTGGGGTTCTTCTTTACCTTTCTCACCAAGGCTCTTCTCCCATGATTGCTCTGTTTGGCTGGACGGCCAGGTCTAGGAAGACTTCTGGTGGTCCCAAACTTCTTCCATTTAAAGATTATGGAGGCCACTTTGCTTTTAGGAACCTTGGGTAATGCAGAAATTCATTTGCAACCTTAGCCAGATCTGTGTCTTGCCACAATTCTGTCTCTGAGCTCCTTGGGCAGTTCCTTTGAGCTCATGATTCTCATTTGGTCTGACATGCACTGTGAGCTGTGAGGTCTTATACAGACAGGTGTGTGCCTTTTCAAATCAAGTCCTATCAGTTTAATTAAACGCAGTTGGACTCCAATGAAGGAGTAGAACCATCTCAAGGAGGATCACAAGGAAATGGACAGCATGTGACTTAAATATGAGTGTCTGAGCAAAGGGTCTGAATACTTATGACCATATGATATTTCAGATATTATTTTTTAATAAATTTGCAAAAATGTCTACATTTCTGTTTTTTTTTCAGTCAAGATGGGGTGCAGAGTGTACTTTAATGAGAAAAAAAATGAACATTTTAGAATTTACCAAATGGCTACAATGAAAAAAAGAGTGACAAATTTAAAGGGGTCTGAATACTTTCCGTACCAGCATCTGTTTGCACTTAGCAGTGAGAGATGTCACCAGTAGCAGAAGAGGAAGGATTGTGAAATCTGGAGACAGATCCACTTTAACCATTCACATACACATACATGAAACCATACATAGCCTCCGGTCCCGGGTCTCATATCGGCAAATCCCCATAGCGCAAAGTGCCTGTGCTAGGGGGATTCATGAGTCTGCAGTCACACAGTGTGACTGCAGACTTATCCATTTTGACCGGACAACCCCTTCAAGATTTAGAACTTCAGGATATATGAGAAAAGAGGACAGCTTCTTGAGTAATAAATTACAAAGAGAAGAAAAAGTAACAGCACTGAAGGGGTTCACTATAAAGGGATGCTCATGTACAGTACCAATACAAAGTTTGAACACAACAGTTGATGAAATAGTTTACCTTCATTTTATTGGAATGGGCTCATAGGTCGCTTCACGGGTCACTCCCGGTCATGTCTCATTAAAATGGGGGACCCCCCAAAAAAATGACGTGGGGTCCCCCCTTTTTTAATAGCTAGCAAAGGCTAGGCAGACAGCTGGGGGCTGATATTAATAGCTCAGGAAGGGTGCCATGAATATTGGCCCCCTCCCAGGCTAGAAACACCAGCCGTCAGCCGCCTCAGAAATGGCGCATAAATAGAATGCGCCAATTCTGGCACTTAGCCTCGCTCTTCCCACTGCCCTGTAGCGGTGGCAGTGGGGTAATAGGGCTGGGGTTGATGTCAGCTTATAATGCCAGCTGACATCAAGCCCAGGTTAGTAATGGAGCATAGTCAAAGTTAAAAAAAAAACATAAACACCCAGAATAAAGTCCTTTAATTGAAATAAAGACACAATTCTTTATTGTTCTAAATTAAACCATACTTACCATCACGCCCATTCCGACTGAAGCCAACGATCTCCTGCAATAAAAGTAAAATAATAAAGCAACATCATCCTTACCTTTCCATGGTTCCCACGACAGCTTCAGCTCTGCTACATTCACATGACAGGCTGGATCGCTGCAGAAAGCTGCCATCCAGCTTGCCATGCAGCAGACACTGAGAAGCGCAGGCATGCTTGCGCTCCTCAGTGTCTGGCTGTGACGGCATCCAGATGAGCCGAGTTCATGTTCAATGAACTCAGCTCATCTCATGCACGTCACTGACAGCGTGGGAGAATTCTCCTGCTGACGCGCTGAGTGCAGGAGAATTTTCCCACGCTATCAGTGACGTGCATGAGATGAGCTGAGTTCATTGGACATGAGCTCACCTCATGCACGTCACTGACAGCGTGGGAAAATTCTACTGTACTCAGCGCTTCAGAGTGAGAAATTTCCCACGCTGTCAGTGACGTGCATGTCCAATGAACTCAGCTCACCTCATGCAGCGTGGGAGAATTCTCACGCTGAAGCGCTGAGTGCAGGAGAATTTTCCCACGCTGTCAGTGACGTGCATGAGGTGAGCTGAGTTCATTGGACATGACCTCGGCTCATCTTTGTGCCGTTACAGCCAGACACTGAGGAGCGCAAGCATGCCTGCGCTTCTCAGTGTCTGCGTCATGGCAAGCTGGATGGCAGCTTTCGGCTGCGATCCAGCCTGTCATGTGAATGTAGCAGAGCTGAAGCTGTCCTGGGAACCATGGAAAGGTAAGGATGATGTTGCTTTATTATTTTACTTTTATTGCAGGAGATCGTTGGCTTCAGCTGGAATGGGCGTGATGGTAAGTATGGTTTAATTTAGAACAATAAAGAATTGTGTGTTTATTTCAATTAAAGGACTTTATTCTGGGTGTTGTGTTTTTTGAAATACTTTACTAGAAATTCATGGCGGTCATGTCTAATATTGGCGTGACCCCATGAATTTCGGGCTTAGGGCCAGCTGATAATACCAAGCTGGCCCTAACCCCTTTATTACCCAGTGAGCCACCGCACCAGGGCCCTGGATGAGTTGGGTACAGCGCCAGAAGATGACGCTTCTATGAACGCGCCATTTTCCGGGGTGGCTGCGGACTGCAATTTGCAGCGGGGGTGGGGGGGGGGGGGGGGCAGAAAGCTTGGGCCTCCCTGCACTGCAGATTCCAGCCCCCAGCTGCCTAGTTGTACCTGGCTGGACACAAAAATAGCGCGAAGCCCCACGTATTTTTTTTTTAATTATTTCATGAAATTCATGAAACAATTAAGAAAAAAAGGGCTTCCCTATATTGTTGTGTCCGGCCAGGTAAAAATAGGCAGCTGGTGGTTGGGGGCTGCCCCTTCCTGCCTGCTGTACCTGGCTGGACACAAATATAGTGCGAAGCCCCATGTCAATTTTTAAAAAATTATTTCAGGAAATTCACGAAATAATTTTAAAAAAAAATTGACGTGGGGCTTCGCACTATATTTGTGTTCAGCCAGGTACAACTAGGCAGCTGGGGGCTGGTATCCGCAGAGCAGGGAGGCCCAAGCTTTCTGCCCCCCCCCCCCCCCCCGCAGCAAATTGTAGTTCACAGTCACCCCGGAAAATGGCACGTTCATAGAAGCGCCATCTTCTGGCGCTGTACCCAACTCATCCAGGGCCCTGGTGCGGTGGCTCACTGGGTAATAAAGGGTTTAGGGCCAGCTTGGCATTATCAGCTGGCCCTAAGCCCGAAATTCATGGGGTCACGCCATTATTAGATATGACCGCCATGAATTTCTAGTAAAGTATTTAAAAAAAACACAACACTCAGAAAAAAGTCCTTTAATTGAAATAAACACACAATTCTTTATTGTTCTACATTAAGCCATACTTACCATCACGCCCATTCCAGCTGAAGTCAATGATCTCCTGCAATAAAAGAAAAATAATAAAGCAACATCATCCTTACCTTTCCATGGTTCCCACGACAGCTTCAGCTCTGCTACATCGAGATGACAGGCTGGACCGCAGCAGAAAGCTGCCATCCAGCCTGTCATCCCGCAGACACTGAGAAGAGTACGCATGCTTGCGCTCTGCAGTGTCTGGCTGTGACGGCATCCAGATGAGCCGAGGTTATGTCCAATGAACTCAGCTCACCTCATGCACGTCACTGACAGCGTGGGAAAATTCTGCTGCGCTAAGCGCTTCAGCGTGAGAATTCTCTCAAGCTCGCCGCATGCGCAGGAGAATTCTCCCACGCTGTCAGTGACGTGCATGAGGTGAGCTGAGTTCATTGTCGGCTCATCTGGATGCCGTCACAGCCAGAAACTGAGGAGCGCAAGCATACCTGCGCTTCTCAGTGTCTGCGGGATGACAGGCTAGATGGCAGCTTTCTGCTGCGGTCCAGCCCGTCATCTCGATGTAGCAGAGCTGGAGCTATCCTGGGAACCATGGAAAAGTAAGGATGATGTTGCTTTATTATTTTTCTTTTATTGCAGGAGATCGTTGGCTTCAGCTGGAATGGGCGTGATGGTAAGTATGGTTTAATTTAGAACAATAAAGAATTGTGTGTTTATTTCAATTAAAGGACTTTATTCTGGGTGTTTGTGTTTTTTTGTAACTTTGACTATGGGGTTAGCAATGGGGGTGTATTATAGACGCCTCTCCATTACTAACCTGGGCTTGATGTCAGCTGGCATTATAAGCTGACATCAACCCCAGCCCTATTACCCCACTGCCACCGCTACAGGGCAGTGGGAAGAGCGAGGCTATGTGCCAGAATTGGCGCATCCTATGGATGCGACATTTCTGGGGGCGGCTGACGGCTGGTGTTTCTAGCCTGGGAGGGTGCCAATATTCATGGCACCCTTCCTGGGCTATTAATATCAGCCCCCAGCTGTCTGCCTAGCCTTTGCTAGTTATTAACATAGGGGGGACCCCACGTCATTTTTTTGGGGAGGTCCCCCATTTTAATAGCTAGAAAAGGCTAGGTATTCAGCTGGGGGCTGATATTAGTAGCCTGGGAAGCTCCGTGGGTATTACCCCCTTCCCAGACTTCAAACATCTGCCCCAGCCATGTGCTTAACCTCCGCTAGAGCCTAAAATTACGGGGAACCCCACGCCAATTTTTTTTTTAATAAATCCTTTATTTTAACACTAAATGACAAGTACAGTAACCAACACTATCACTGTACTTAGAAACATGTCAGTCACATACATAATATCTATCTAATCTATGTGTGATGGTCTATCTTTCTGTTCTAAATTGTCGGGTACCGCTGCTGAATTGCCGGCCAGCTTTTTTAAAGAGACAGTGCATGAAAACACTATTTTTTTAAATAAATCCTTTACACTAAATGACAAGTACAGTAAGCAACACTGTCACTGTACTTATTATATATGTGACTGACATGTTTCTATCTATCTAATCTATGTGTGAAGCTCTATTCTTTCTGTTCTAAATTGTCGGGTACCGGTGTATGCCGCTGCTGAATTGCCGGCTTTTCATGTTTCACTGTGAGCACTGTTCCCATCGATTTGGGCAACCACCTCCCCCAATACATTCTACATTATTGTCAGTTGTTTTCCTTCATGTAGAATTAACCTACAAGGAAAGAAAGGGTTTATTTTCATTCCGATATTTGTGTCCCATTGACTTGCATTGGTTTCCGGTATCGGAATCGGCGATATCCGATACTTTTTGAGTATCGGCCCGATCCAATCCGATCCGATATTTCCTGATATCGGAAGGTATCACTCAACACTACTCATGAGCGATGACATTACTAAGTTACTGACGTTATCGGTTGTGAGACATAACCGGGAGTGACCTATGAAGCATGGTTCTCAAAACGACGCTCCATAGCTTGCTGTACAGAATCGTTAGATGTCGTGGGAACCCCAATGGGTCACGTCGCAGGTGCAGAGATTGTAATTTAAAAATAAATTGGCGAATGAGCGAGAGTTTCTTCCTTTTATTTATTTAACTTTCCTTTTATGTCTTTCAGGTTCCCATTTTTGGACTTCTTCTGATTGGCTGGATTACGTTGGATCTTCATGGTTTTTTTTTTGCTTTTTAATAAATAGGTGAACGAGGTGTGGGGGAGTGTTCTTTAAAATAAACTATGTTTTCCTGTGTGTGTGTGTGTTTTTGTTTTTTTTTATTACTGGGTTAGTAATGGGGATGTCTGATACACACCATTCCATTACTAACCCTTGGTTTTGATGCCAGCTGACATTACAAGGCTTAAAATGATGAATCCCGTCACTCACGTGGTTGATTAAAAGTTCTTTTTAATGGAGGTCCACATACAAAACATTTCAGCCCATCCCAGACTTTTGTCAATCATTACATTACAAAGCTGACATCAACCTGATAAAACTACTACCCCAATTGCCACTGCACCAACGCAATCAGGAAAAGCCAGCAAAGAGCCTGAGTTGGCGCATCTCATTGATGCGCCAATTCTGGGGTAACTGCAGGCTTTTATTTTTAGGCTGGGAAAGGGCCAATATCTATGGACCTTCCTATCTTGTTAATACAAGAGCACACCTCTGTTCTTTACAAAGGCTGGTTATAAAAAGAAGGGGGGAACCCACATCATTTTTTTTTATTTATTTATGATATGCATGTGTCTTTGGGTGCATTTGCGCTGTGAAAACACACGTTACAAAGTGTGTTCTTTTTTTACTGCAGTGCTGTGGGAAAGTTCTCACCGCACATGCGTTAATGTTAGTGAGGTGAACAGAGTTCATTGGATAAGGACTCCGATGACCTTTCTGCCAGCACACTGAGGTGCGCAAGCTTGCACAGCTAATTGTCTCTGCAGGATGGCAGACTGTATAGTCGTATCTTGCGACAATACAGCCTGCCATCTTGATGTAGCAGACCTAGACCTGTCGTGCAACAAATGGATGATTTTATTCACGTCAGGGACAGGTGAGGATGATGATGCTTTGTTATTTTATTTCAATTGACATCGGCTTCAATGGAATGGGTGTTATGTTATTAGTTAAATTTAGATTTATTAAAGGAGTCTGTGTGTTTCTTTCAAATAAATTAACTGATTCTGGGTATTTAAAAATTGAACGGCACTCGCAAGGTCCGAGAGCCGTGTGATTTTTTTTTCTCGCACCCATTGACTTGCGATTTTTTTTCTAAGTCCGATTTCAGCTGTGAAAAAAATCACAGATGAGCGGTAACTCATAGATTAATATTGGTCAAAGTAGAATCCAATTTTTTATCGGATTGCACTCGTTCGTTTTCCTTGAAAATGAATGTGAGATAAAACATTTCCCTGCCTGGTTTTAAAAAATGTTTTACCTCAAAGAAAGAATTTTTTGTGATCCAGTCCTGTAATGTCTGTATATTCTTTTGCGTCTCCCCCTTCCCAGGAGCTGTGGAATTATCTGTCCATGTCCCTGTACCGTCAGACAAAGCCATTACACACTACACAGCAGGGGCCCATTTATAAGATTATCTCAGCACAGGAACATTTTATTTAAACACATCTAATTGTGGAATTTATTATTATCAAGATCTATTGATTAAAATGAACTTTGCAGGTAAACCCCTTTAAGTTTTACTTTGGCTGTGTTCACACATGTTGTGTTTTTCAGCTTCAGAAAACTGCATCAAAACACAATCTCTGGCAGGAAATCAGCTGCGTCAAAAACGTTTTGCTGCGTTTTTTGATGCATTTTTTGTGAGTTTTTTCAGCGATTTTTTTCATTGTCCTGTCTCTATTTATGCATGTACATAAAGTTCTGTTAAAAAAAAAACCCCATTCTATTTCACCATCAAAAACGCTGCTGCAAATTTTGGTGCATTTTTTCAGCATTTTTTTCACCATTGTATAAGGATGTGATTTTCCTCCAAAATATCAGTAATTAATGGGGGCACTCTCCTACACCTCTACTGAGGTCTGATATTAACTATTAACATCAAACTTGACTATTAATAATTAATTTCCACTAACGTTATCTGTGCCTTATACTATATACCAACTGAGACAAAACCGTGTGCTAATAAAAGGTATTTATTACACAAAAGTCTACAGTTAATATACTACTAGGTATCACACTAACACAGTACACAAAACGGATTCACAATTTCCAATTACCTAATATATTTTCCACCCACGTTTGCTAATCACTCATGCAATATCGGCCCACCCAACTATACCAACTTTGCCTATATATATCTATCAATATCTAGGAGGGTTAGTACAGGGTATGTAGGGCTAGTAAGTAAAGAAGTTACAGGGGAAGAGAGATACTCAGCCATGTGTTGTTATGTCCATCCTCAAGAGTCTAAGGGGCCTTAGCACATGTGCATTCTGGGTTTTTAAGTCCAGCCAGTGTCCAGCTTCATGTCACAGGAAATGATGTATTATTCCCTGCCCACTGGCTAAGATCTTTGTTCATGTCCAACCATACTCGCAAAACCTGATTTAGCACATGGCTGGACATTCTATTGAAACCTCCTCCAGCAGCAAACAGACTGAAACACATGGGGAGATGTGGGG
The DNA here is from genome assembly GCF_046119375.1 of Phyllobates terribilis. NCBI lineage: Eukaryota > Metazoa > Chordata > Amphibia > Anura > Dendrobatidae > Phyllobates > Phyllobates terribilis. The sequence goes on along the minus strand of NW_027362765.1, from coordinate 340,677,065 downwards.
CCAATATATACATGTATACTTATCTGCAAGCATGGCTAGCATGTATATACATGTACAACCTGGGACACTTCCCTTTACAACTACCCATTATTTCCCATGGGTGAAAAAACACTGACAAAAATGCTGAAAGTGACATGCTCTATTTTCCAAAAACCCAACCAAGGCACAAAATACACAACAACAAAAAAGCATGATGTGTGAACAGAGAATTCTGGTTTCTCATAGACTTTGCTGGTACTGCAAAACACAGCTGAAAATTTGCATAAAAATCTGCAGCAAAAAATGCTAAAAAAACACAACATGTGTGAACATAGCTTTTAAGTGAAGTTTAACTTATACTTATTATATGTTGTCAAAATTACTCACAAAACGTCGATTTCAAAAGCCACAAAAGACGACGGAGGGGTTTCCTCATTTCTTGTGAATTTCTTTCTGTAGAAACATACAAATCAAGGTCTGTGTTAAGAGTCAAAGTGAAAAGAAAAATACTATTTTAAATGATAAAACCATCAAGGTAGAGGGAGTTGTACTTGCAAATGTGGAGTGAAGAAATGTTCATTGTTCTCATGGGTCTTAATTCACCAACAACTACTTGGATATTGCATTTTACCTAACCAGGTGGGTGTCAAAAAGGGCAGATAGACACCTACACCATCACAAGACCCTACAATTACCATGTAAGGCAGCACCCACCACTTCCTCACTGATACCTCAGATGCCTCTCCTAGATAAGAGCAGTCTATGCGGTATGCAATGTATCGTCCTTCAGGGAGCGCTTCTTCCCAGACCATTTCAAGGTCTCCAGCATATCCAACTCCTTTTGAGTACCAGCCTACTGCTCCAATCATGCATTCCCCGTCACCTCTTTTGCCATACTTACGGATGCAAAGTCTGCTTCCAATATCACGGGCTGGAGTGACTTGTAAGTTTCGTAATTGTGAGATCACAGATGTCTATGCAAGCACCGTGTAACGCATGTTACACGAGTCTTGAATGGTGGCTCAAAAAAAGATGAAGAAGCATCGACTTCAATATCATCATAAGAAGCGTCGACACAAGTTTGCAAAAAGGTATGAAAAGTGAACTGTAGAAGATAGGAAACGGGTGGTTTGCAGCTATGGGACAAAAGTCAATAGACTAGGCTATGATGGGTGAAAATGGGTCTGGAAGAAACAAAGGAAAATGGGGCTAAAGGATGGAGAAATTGAAGGAACTGTCAAGTTCGGTGAAGGAAGTCTGATGATATGGGGTTGTTTCACAGCTAAAGGCGTTGGATACTTTACCAGAATCGATGGTGGTCTCAATGCTGAGCTATATGTGAGTATCCTACAAGACTAATTACTTTGTACACTCGAGTACCATCGGTATGAAAAGGACAACATAGTGTTCCAGCAGGACAACGACCCAAAGCATATGTTGAGATTGGCAAATAAATGGTTCAATGACAATGAAGTCGAAGTGCTGGATTGGCCCCCACAGACCTCAGACCTTAATCCAATTTAACACTTGTGGGTAGAATGGAATAAAAAACTATATACATATCCAAGCGAGTCGAAGAGCATGCACCAACTGGGAACATGTAAAAGAGACCCGGAATTAGATGTCGGTCAAGACATGTTTGAATCTGATCGAGAGCATGCCCAGAAGGATTCAGGCAGTGTTGAAAGCCAAAGGTGGATTTACAAAATACTAATAAAATAATAAAAAATTGTACTTAGATTTTTAGGAGCAAAACAGTAACAGTGCAGTGACATGACAAGAATCTGCATAATTAATCATATGCCAAATAGTTGCAACTCAAGTTTATATATGAGATAGACAAGATGATTGTCTATAAAATGAGGGTAGTCTCACAATAAAATAAGTAGTGGATGGTGAGATATGGAGCCTGAAAGTCAAAAGTTCAAAAGATTGATACTCTTTTGCTCTTCACTGTATTCATGTGCAGTTGGTGGTTCTGGCGATGTATTCAATTAATAATGATGGTCCCAGTGCTATATTCAATTACCGATTATGGTTCTAATAATGAATTAGTGTATTAATGGTTGTTTTGGTGCTGTATCTAAGTACTAATGAGGATGCTGGTGCCATTCATGTACTGATGGAATGTTCTGGTGATGTATTCATTTAATGATCATGGATCTGGTGCGGTCTTCCCTCATTAAACACAAATTAAACAATTAAAGAAAATTTGGTATGTCCACATCCTTAAAAGTCTGATCTATCAAAATATAAAAAGAACTAACATATGCAGTAAAGAGAAAAAAAAATAGAAGAACTACTTTTTTTTGTCACCACACCTCTTACAGCAAAAAGCCATCCAAATGTATGCACCCTGAATTGATAGTAATAAATATTTCAACTTACTGTGCAAAAAACAGCCCTCACATAGCTTCATAGATATATTTTTATTGTTCTAACAGGTCCTTAAAAAAGCATCACAAGCTAAATGTTGTTTTTTTTAACAAAAATAAGAATCTCTGAACGTTTAGGATTACTGTAATCACAAAGACCTGGAGAATCATGTTCACACGTCACTTTTACCACATAATGAATATCTTAAAAGCAAAACCTAAAAAACAATGATGGGATTGTGTTTATTCACTGCAGGTATACCATGAACTGCTGGGAGGGGTGCCACTTGAATTTTCGCCTTGGGCACCAAAAAAAAAAGCTAGAATCAGGCCTGTCCCCACAGACGTTAGGAAGCTAACCGATTCAAGCCAAAATCACCGGGTTTAGCCAACTTCTATCTCATGAGTCTGAGGGCATTTAGAATTAAATAACTCTTTGATCGCTGGGCATCAAAACAGCTCAGACCCCAAGTGATAAAGTCACAATATGATGCTGTTTTTCAGTTACAGTATGGTGGTTCTAAAATCATGTTATAAAAGTATAATTTAGTAACTATATGGCAGTATTAGTTACGGTATTAACCACACATGGTATAGAGAGATTCAGTAATGCTATGGTGGTATGTGGTGGTACTGTTCAATCACTATAGTTGAGGATTTCTGTCCTTTAACCCTTTCACGACCTTGGGATTTTCCGTTTTTCGCTCCCCTTTTTCCCAGAGGCATAACTTTTTTATTTTTTAATATGTCCCTGTGATGGTTTATTTTTTCTGGGACGAATAGTAATTTTGAACGACATCATTGGTTTTACAATGTCGTGTACTGGAGAAAAAGGAAAAAATTCAAAAGTGCGTCAAAATTGCAAAAAAAGTATAATTCTACACTTGTCTCTTGGTTGTTGTTTTTTTTTACCATGTTCACTAAATGCTAAAACTGACCTGCAATTATGATTCTCCAGGTCATTATGAGTTTGCAGATACCAAACATGAATAGGTTATTTTTTTTAAAGTGGTGAAATAAATTCTAAAGTTTGTAAAAAAAATTATAATGGCGCCATATTCCGAGACCCGTAGCGTCTCCCTTTTTCAGGATCTGGGGCTGGGTGAGGGCTTATTTTTCGCACGCTGAGCTGAAGGTTTTATTGATAATATTTTTAGGTAGATATAATGTTTTAATTGCTTGTCATTACGTTTTATTGCGATGTTGCAGCGACCAAAATAACTTAATTCTGGTGTTTTGTTTTTTTTTCTCGTTACACAGTTTACCATTTGGATTAATTCTTTTTATATCTTGATAGATCGGGCGATTCAGAATGCAGCAATATATGTATATTTTAGTTTTATTATTCATTTTTTTTGAATGGGGCAAAAGGGGGGTGATTTGAACGTTTATATTTTTAAAAAAAAACAAACATTTTTTTTTTACTTTTTTCTGGCCTTAATAGTTTCCTTAGAAGAATTGAAGGTGCTTTCATCCGATCACTTGTGCTACACATGGTTAAAATGATCATCTGCTATGAGCGATGGCCAACGGGTAACGCTCATGGCAAATCGGCACATGATCCTGCTAAAAAACAGATTGCAGTAAAAAAGAAAACAATTTAAGACATTCCCGTCCTTATTTGAATGAACTATTTTTGCATTGTATCTTTTCATTTTTTATCACCCCTAACAAATCCAAAAACAGGTATAACTACCAGACATGTGAACATAGCCTTACAATACAATGTAACGAATGATAGTCGTATTTAGTGCTTACGTTGGCTGCACCTCCTCCTCACTGTCGTCCTCAATAATTGGACGCTTTCTGCCTCTTATTCTGGACGTCCTTCCTAAAATATATAACAAAACTGATTATGATTCTCATTCACCTCCAGATTTACACATCATCAGAGAAGCAGTCTCCACCTCTCACCATGGAAGAAGCAGAACCTATTACACACTGTAGGGATAAAATTATTGGGACACATACACATTACTCCTGGAGGAAATTTTATGACATTCCTTTTTAAATCCAGGGTCATTAACATGGAGTTGATCTCCCTTTGCAGCTAATAAAGCTTCCACTCTAAAAAAAAAAATTGGGGATATTTCTGTGCAATTTGTTGTCTATTCTTCCAGAAGAGCAGTTATCAGGTCAGACACTGATGTTGGACAAGGGGACCTGGCTTGTAATCTCTGGTTAATCCAAAAGGTATCTATCTGAGGGAGTTGAGGTTAGGTCTCTTGAAGGGTCAGTCATGTTCTTCCACACCAAACTCACCCAGCCATGTCTTATTTGAACTTTCATGAACTGACTTGTGACAACATATGACAGCAAGATGCTGAATTCAGGGAGCTCTTTAGAACGAGCCATTTTATCACAACTGTTCGCACAGGCAGACTACATGCTTAGATGCTGGATTTTATACCCATGGCAATGGAACCAAAAGAGAAAACCTTAATTCAATGATTAAGAGGTGACTTTTCATACTTGTTCACACAGTGTGTAAAGCTTCCTTCACATGTACATGTTTTCAGCACGTGTGGCATTCGCTTTCACATGCATTGAAGACACGTATGCACACATACCTATCATAATCTATGGTGATCTTTGCATGAGACCCGTCCGCATGGATTACAAGGGCCAATACACATTTCTGGCTCCGTGTGAAACATGCTTGTGACAACCGTGTGCTGTACATGTTTAACACTGCAAAGTATAGGAGAAGCTTTGGAATTGATATTTAAGTCATGGTGGAAAAAAAATGAATTGCACACGGATGGAACACTGATGGCACACGGATGACACACTGATCCAAAATACTTATGACACCGGTACCATTTTTCCAGTACCGGTATTATATGGACATGTGAAGGGTGGTTTAGTCAAAGGAATCTGTTAAACATGTCGTCGGTCGGGTAACAAACCCTGAGCTGGAGGTTTTCAGGAGGCAGACACAGAGCTTTTCCCCAGGATATTGTAACTTAGTTTTTCCTCTCCTTGTAACAAGAACCATAACCTTTCTAATATTTCGACATAGCCGCAAGAGGGCTTGTTTTTTTGCAGAACACAACTTATTCTATGAAATAAGTGGAAACGGTGAGGAAAAAAACTGTAATTCCACATTTTCTTTTTCAAGGTTTTGTACTAGCGCCGCTTACTTTGTGGTAATCAGGTGGTGATCTGTTACCTTTGCTCTATGGGTCAGTATGGTTACGGGATCCCAAATCTATATATTTCTATTCATGATTTACTAATTAAAAATAAAATAAAATAAAAACATTTACAAAAACAATTTGGCATATTCTGAGAGCCATATATATATTTTTTTAAAGTGGTCATCCAGCAGTCAAGGTAACCCTTCGTCAATGTGCATTCATACTGCACGGTGGCCCCATGTTCATTAGAACTGATGGCCATTATGTTAAAGTCTGTTACATGTCACCATCACACTTGACAGCGGTATTAACCCCATAACGCCCAATGACGGACACTGCACGGCATGAGCAGGTGTAATTTAATGCTCCTTGCCGTGCAGTGTCCGTTATGGCTTTAAACTGTCACAGCGTGTAAACACGCAGTGACAGATAAGTGCGGACAGCTATCTGTGACAGCTGAGCAGCACAAGATGGGGTGCAGGGAGCCATATGGTCGGTCCGCACACCTAGATCGCTGCGATCGGTCAGTCAATCTGACTGACCGATCTCAGCATGATCGTGCAGAAGATGCTGAAATATCAGCGTCTCCAGCCCGATCAGTGCCGGAGTTCAGCACCGCCAGTGGCTGAGCTCCGGCACTAAACAGCTAGTAGCCGTGTCAGCACCACCCCTGGCTGTTAACCCCCTGACAGATCGGTGGCCCTGCGATGTCGTGGGGCCCAATCATTGCCATGGTGACCAGGGGTCGTCATGACGACCCCCGGGTCACCAAGCTACGGAAAGCTGCTGAAACCATGCTCACAGCATGGGCTCAGGAGCTTTCACTAAAGGTATAATGAATGCACTGCAATCTAGTACATTGCAATACATTATACCTGTGATCAAAGAGAAACAAGTGAAAGTCCCATAAAGGGACTAAGTAAAAAGTAAAGAATAAATGGCAAAAAATGTGTAAAAATATGTAAAAAAATTAAATTAATAATAATAATTTAAAAAAAATATTCACTAATAAATACACATTTTTATGTAAAAAATAAATAAATAAATAAAATAAAAAAAAGTACACATATTTGGTATTGCCGAGTCTGGAACAACCCGACCTATAAAAGTGTCACACTAGTTAACCCCTTCAGTGAACGCCGCACAAAAAAAACTTAAAAAAACGAGGCTAACGATGCTTTATCACCATGCCACTGGGAAAAAAAGGGGAATGAAACACGATAAAAAAAACAAATATAAATAAAATTAGTACCGCTGAAAACGTCATCTTGTCCCACAAGAAACAAGCCGCCATACAGCCCCATCATTGATAAAGATGTTAAACAATACAGGTCCCAGGACAGAGCCCCGTGGTACCCCACTTCAGACATTTATCCAGCTGGATGTGAAGCCATTTACAACCACCCGTTGAGTCCGATCACTAAGCCAGTTATGAATCCACCTAACAGTTGCCTTGTCCTTTCAATACTTGGTCATTTTTTCAATAAGGATGGTGTGAGATACTTTGTCAAATACTTTGCTGAAGTCAAGATATACTATATCTATGGCATTTCTGTTAGGCGTCAGGTGTTTGCTGGATTTGAAATGGGTTCAGAACCATCAGTGGATTCTGTAGTCTCCCATTCCAGTCCAGCCAGGGCTGATGCTGCTCAGCATCATCATCAGTCCCAACGCCTAGCTGGTGCACGAGATATACAGGTTGTCTCTTTGGTCTTTGTTCCTAGCAACATGAAGGATAGGTTGCGGAGGGAAACAGGGCTGCTAAAGCTTAAGTCCAGGATTCTCTGCACTGAACATGCCCGTGACATGGTGGACCGTGATTGGTGGTTTGGGAGTCAGCTGATCCGGTGACCTGGCGCCGCCTGATTGGTTGCGGGTGACGTCACCAATAGTGTGACGGTGGGCAGGGCTTAATCTTTAAATAGCCCCCTCACAAACATGGCGGCGCGCTCTGATCATTGACCTGTGATGGTGTTGTGTGGACGCTTGGTCTTTTGGGCTCCACGTGTGCTTTAGTTTCTGGCAGGCAGGTTTAGTGGAAATAGGCAGGCTTAGATGAAATAGGCAGGCTTAGATGAAATAGGCAGGTAGCTTCATCTGACAGTCTGGCTCCGACAAAGGGGTCGCCATACACCCCGAGCAGTCTGCAGACACCCTATTCCCGGCACCGCCTGTAAGCCACGTGGAGAGATACTGCTCAGTCCGGTAGCACGCCGGCTGGGAGCACGTATTCGCCGACGTGAGTCACACACGCATCCTAGCGTCTGCTGTGTAGTCCCTGTGCAGTTAACAGGGCTACAGATATATTATTTATCGCACATCTCTCGTGCTGTTAACGGAGATAGTGCGAATCCCTAATCCTGTTCCGGTGTGCAGTAACACGGAAGGGATTGTTATTTAAGTTGGTTGTTTTACCTTCTCACCCGGAAGGTGTTTGGCCGCAGTCCACCAGGCTGCATCGCGGACCCCGTGTAAGGTTGCTTTCCATTATTTAATAAAAGTTGTTTGCAACCGTCCCCTTAACAATTTCCCTGATCCACCCAGTCAGTGATTCTGTCATAGAAGGAAATTAAGTTAGTCTGACATGATTTGTTAGTTACAAACCCATGCTGACTCTGGTTAATCACTTCATTCTTATCCAGGTACTTACATACATGTTGTTTAATAATTTGTTCAAAAATCTTTCCTGGTATAGCAGTCAGACTCACCGGCCTATAGTTCCCTGGGTCCACTTTCTTCCCCTTTTTGAAGATAGGAACAACATTTGCTCTTCTCCAGTCTTCTGGGACTTCTCCTGTTCTCCAAGAATTTTCAAAGATTATGGAGAGTGGTTCTAAAATTTCTTCTACGATCTCCTTCAGTACTCTGGGGTTTAATTCATCTGGACCTGGAGACTTGAACTCATTTATGTTAGCTAAATATTCCCTCACAATCTTTCTGTTTACAGATAACCTGGATTCTTCAATTCCTTTAATAGGACAGTGAAGATCAGTTGATGCTCCAGTTTCTTTCTGAGAGAAAACAGATGCAAAATAGGAATTAAAAAGTTCGGCCTTCTCAACATCCTTTCTTACCATTTCACCATTTTCATCCTGTAAAAATCCTATAGCATCTTTGACTTTTCTTTTACTTTTGACATACCCCCAAAATCCTTTTTTATTGCTTTTGACATCTCTTGCAAGCCTTAATTCATTGTCAGCTTTAGCTGACCTGATACGTGCCCTGCAGGATCTGCAGACTGCATTATAATCTTCTTTAGATATGACTCCTTCTTTCCATTTGATAAACATTTCTTTCTTTCTTTTTAGCATGTGTTTAAGTTCTGTGTTCATCCATCCTGGTTTCCTTAAATGCTTCCCATTCTTCCTACTTTTCGGGATTGTTAACGATTGTGCTTTGAGAATCTCATTTTTAAAAATTTCCCATCCTTCCTGGACATTTTTGTCCTTAAGGACATCCAGCCATTGGATCCCTCCTATTCTCTTTCTGAGTCTCTTAAAATCTGCCTATTTAAAATCTAACCTTGAAGTTTGAGTCTTCACATGTCTTCCTCCTCTAGTTATCCAAAATTCTATAATAGCATGATCGCTGCCTCCTAGGGTCCCAGACACTTTTATCTCCTCAACCATTTCCTCCCTGTTTATAAGGATTAGATCCAAAGTAGCAGATCCCCTTGTTTTCTCCCCTACCTTTTGGAAGATAAAGTTGTCAGCAAGAGAGGATAAGAATTTGCTTGACCTGTTAGTTTTACTTGAGAGAGATTCCCAACAAATGTCTGGATAGTTGAAATCTCCCATGACCACTACGTCATATTTTTTGGAGAACTTGGTCATTTGATACATAAAGTGTTCATCCATATCTTCAGCTTGCCCAGGTGGCCTGTAGTAAATGCCTACAATGGTGTCCTTTCCGTTGTTCTCTCCTTGTATTCTTACCCAAACACTTTCCACAGAACTCCCAGTCTCTGCTTCAATCTCTCTGCAGATATACGCTTTTCTAACATACAATGCGACACCTCCTCCTTGTTTATCAAGTCTGCTTCTTACAAATAAGTTGTATCCTTTTAGCCTTGTATTCCAATCATGTGTATCGTCCCACCAAGTTTCAGTGACATCATATTTCTTTTCCTGCGTTAGTAGTTCCAATTCTCCTTGTTTGTTGCCCATGCTTTGTGCATTTGTATAAAAACATTTTAGTTTGTGATTGGTTTCTCTTCCTCCCATATTTTTATTACTTAGATTTTTTTGTCTTTGTTCTTCCTTTCCGCTTCCAATAGCAGAGATCTCAATAGTATTTGTCAGCTGTATGGCTTTTTCTGGCCTTTTGCTTCCCTTCCCACATTGTTCTAGTTTAAAGCTCTCCTGATGAGTGTAGCAAGGCGACTTCCAAATACATGTATTCCAGTCTTCGTAAGGGGCACCCCATCTCTAGCAAGTAGTCCATCATATAGATAATTCATTCCGTGATCCAGAAATCCAAATCCTTGTTGACAGCACCATCGACGTAGCCAGTTGTTCACCTGTAGAATCTTATTCCACCTCATTGTTCCATGGCCATCCACTGGGAGGATGGATGAGAAGACCACCTGCGCTCCCAATTCTTTCACTTTCTTGCCTAAGTCTTCAAAGTCACTGCAGATGGTTTCCAGGTCCTTTCTTGCAGGGTCATTTGTCCCCACATGTATTAGCAGGAATGGGTAGTGATCTGTAGGTCTGAAAAGTCTTGATATCCTGTCAGACACATCTTTAATTTTTGCTCCTGGAAAACAGCACATTTCTCTTGAGGTTATGTCTGGTCTGCAGATAGCGGCCTCTGTTCCTCTCAACAGGGAATCCCCCATGACCACCACTCTCCGTTTTTCCTTCACAACATTTTCTTTCTCTATCCAGGAGGATTCTGAGGGCTTACAAGGTTATTCATTGTGGGCAAAGTCTTATCTTGCTGTATTTCTTCATGGTTCTCCTGTGTGAGAGCCTGGTACTGGTTCCTGAGCAGTATGGGTGCTGACTGCCTCTCGATACTCCTGCTTCTCTGGGTCACATGCTTCCATTCCTCTGTTTCATCAGGTGCAGTTCGAATTTCTTCTCTTCCTGTATCATGAAGAGATAATTCTCCTCTAAGAACTCTTCACCTTCCTTAATGATTTTCAAGGTAGTTAACCTCTCTTCTAGATTTCACAACTTTTCCTCCAACAGGGACACAAGCTTGCATTTCTGGCATGTGAAGTTTGGCTTTTCCCTGGCAAGTATGTGAACATGTATCAGGATATGCAGCTCACCAAATGGCTCCTGGACTCTTCCATGTTCTTATTGTTAATGTGTTATGAAAACAGTGAAAAACGCTCCAAAATTCGGTTTATCGATGTCCTCCTTTCAGCTCCAACGGCCAAAATCCAGTGTTCTTTGAGCTCGCGGAGACTCTTCACTTATCCCAAAATGCAGTGGGAGTATGCAAATTATCTCCTCAGGACTCCTCCCCTGGTTTCATCTGTCAATGTAAATATAGGGTGCTTCCACGTTACTGGTAGCACAAGGGCACTGGAAAAGTGAAATAACTCCTCGCCCCCAAAAGAAATATAGCAAATTCTGTGCTCCGAAATTTTAATGCTACCCTCCCACCCCCGCCCTCCAGAGCTCCAGTGTGTGCCTACATCAGATTTACCATCCACATGTTTGGCAGGGGTATAACTTACAAAATGGGGTCACTTGAGGGGGGGTATTCTGCTCTTTTAGCATTTAGGGTCTCTGTATATGGAGTCCGCAAACTATTCTAGGAAAACCTATACTCCAGCAGTCAAATAGCGCTCCGTCCTTCCCGAGTGTCGCCGTGTGGCTAAGCAGTACTGTACAGCCACATATGAGGTATTGCCACATTCAGCAGAAATTGTGGGCCACATTTTAGGGGCCAGTTTTATCCATTAACCCCATTTAAAACGTAAAATCTGGGGCTAAAACAAAATATTTGAGATAAAAATGTAATTATTTTTTCTTCACTGCCCAATGGTATAAAATTCTGTGACACACCCATGGTGTTAATATGATCATTGCACCCCTAGATGAGTTCACTGAGAGGTGTACTTTGTAAAATGCGGTCCTCAGGCTGTTATGGCACCTCAGTGGATCTCCCAGTGTATGATGGCACCCGATGCAGATCACGTAGGAGAGGGAGCCCTCTCCCTCCTCAAGCCTTCTAAATGCTGTTATTTCTATTGATATCGACATTTAAGGGGTTAAAAAGCTGGGAATGGTGAGGGCAATGCTCCTGACAGTGACAGCTGAGGCTCTGCTATCACTTAAGCCAAGCTCCCGACGATGATAGTGAGGGCAAAGCCCCTGGGCCCCGCACAATCGTCATGATGTTACTGTATGTCAGTGGTTGGGAATCCCTTCCCGATCAGGACGTATAGGTATGTCAAAGGTCATGAAGGGGTTACAATTTTAGCAGCAATTTTTCATATTTCCAAGGAAATTTAAAATAAACTGCATTTTTATGGACCTATTCACTTTTGAAGTGACTTTGAAGAGCCTTTTATTGTAACCCCCTAAAAAACACCCCAATTTAAAGAATGGAGGTTTCAAAGCATACAAGAAGTTTGCTATTCCTTGAGGTGCTTTGCATTAATGAAAATATAAGAAAAAAAAATTAATAATTCCATTTAGTCAAATTCCATTCAGCTAAAATGTTACTTCAGCCCTAATTTTTAGACTGCACAATTTATTAAACAATTTATCCTGAATGCAGCATTACTCCTTGTATAGCAGACACTAATATTGTATAGCTATTGTACGGTTTGGTACTCACTCGGCTGCGGCTGAGGTAGGCACAGGAAGCATTTTCATTGAAATCCAGGCTAGTTTATTCAGACAGCATAAACTGCTCAGGTAGCAAAACAAAAACACCCTTTTCCGGCACAAAGTGGAAATACAAAGTAAAATGTCCATACAATGTTGCGGGTTCGCCCGCTCAGGTCAGTTTCCAATCCTTAGGTCTTTAGCACAGACCAGCATCCTGGAGATCCACATATCTCCAGACACAGAATGAGACAATTGGTCTCCATTTTATTTACCAAACCACGCCCCCGGGGTGGGGATATGTGAGCAGCCATTCCCACCAATCTCTTATGACTGCTCGTAAAAGCGGCCCTCATACGACCTATTAACCCTTTCAGTACTATATGTGCTGGAGCATGCTTTTCTGGGTTTACATCACCGAAGCTAACAACCTCGAGGACCTGTCCGGTGGCCATCTTACATACCCTCCTCTGCCCAAAGCTGGCGGGCTTGGCTATCAATAAGCAAAAAAACTCAAAATTCGAAAATCACGATACACATGAAGATTAGAAAAGGAATAATCAGTTCTGAGAAGGAAATGTATTAAGTATAGCACTGTGTGTGTGTATGTATGTATGTATGTATGTATGTATGCATGCATGTACAGTACAGACCAAAAGTTTGGACACACCTTCTCATTTAAAGATTTTTCTGTATTTTCATGACTATGAAAATTGTACATTCACACTGAAGGCATCAAAACTATGAATTAACACATGTGGAATTATATACTTAACAAAAAAGTGGGAAACAACTGAAAATATGTCTTATATTCTAGGTTCTTCAAAGTAGCCATCTTTTGCTTTGATGACTGCTTTGCACACTCTTGGCATTCTCTTGATGAGCTTCAAGTGGTAGTCACCGGAAATGGTTTTCACTTCACAGGTGTGCCCTGTCAGGTTTAATAAGTGGCATTTCTTGCCTTATAAATGTGTTGTGCAGAAGTCTGGTGGATACACAGCTGATATAGTCCTACTGAACAGACTGTTAGAATTTGTATTATGGCAAGAAAAAAGCAGCTAAGTAAAGAAAAATGAGTGGCCATCATTACTTTAAGAAATGAAGGTCAGTCAGTCTGAAAAACTGGGAAAACTTTGAAAGTGTCCCCAAGTGCAGTTGCAAAAACCATCAAGCGCTATAAAGAAACTGTCTCACATGAGGACCGCCCCAGGAAAGGAAGACCAAGAGTCACCTCTGCTTCTGAGGATAAGTTTATCCGAGTCACCAGCCTCAGAAATCGCAGGTTAACAGCAGAGACCAGTTCAATGCCACACAGAGTTCTAGCAGCAGACACATCTCTACAACAACTGTTAAGAGGAGACTTTGGGCAGCAGGCCTTCATGGTAAAATAGCTGCTAGGAAACCACTGCTAAGGACAGGCAACAAGCAGAAGAGACTTGTTTGGGCTAAAGAACAGAAGGAATGGACATTAGACTAGTGGAAATCTGTGCTTTGGTCTGATGAGTCCAAATTTGAGATCTTTGGTTCCAACCACCGTGTCTTTGTGCGACTCAGAAAAGGTGAACGGATGGACTCTACATGCCTGGTTCCCACGATGAAGCATGGAGGAGGAGGTGTGATGGTGTGGGGGTGCTTTGCTTGTGACACTGTTGGGGATTTATTCAAAATTGAAGGCATACTGAACCAGCATGGCTACCACAGCATCTTGCAGCGGCATGCTATTCCATCCGATTTGTGTTTAGTTGGACCATCATTTATTTTTCAATAGGACAATGACCCCAAACACACCTCCAGGCTGTGTAAGGGCTATTTGACCAAGAAGGAGAGTGATGGGGTGCTACGCGAGATGACCTGGCCTCCACAGTCACCAGACCTGAACCCAATCGAGATGGTTTGGGGTGAGCTGGACCGCAGAGTGAAGGCAAAAGGGCCAACAAGTGCTAAGCATCTCTGGGAACTTCTTCAAGATTGTTGGAAGACCATTTCCGGTGACTACCACTTGAAGCTCATCAAGAGAATGCCAAGAGTGTGCAAAGCAGTCATCAAAGCAAAAGGTGGCTACTTTGAAGAACCTAGAATATAAGACATATTTTCAGTTGTTTCAGACTTTTTTGTTAAGTATATAATTCCACATGTGTTAATTCATAGTTTTGATGCCTTCAGTGTGAATGTACAATTTTCATAGTCATGAAAATACAGAAAAATCTTTAAATGAGAAGGTGTGTCCAAACTTTTGGTCTGTACTGTATGTATATATATTATATATATAAACATATATATATATATATATATATATATACACACATACATACATACATACACTACCTAGTCAGGGTGCATGTTTAAAAAGGACTGTATAGACCAATCGGTAACTAAAACACAGAAAACCACTCATACAGAACCAAAAAGAAGACCAGACTATGCTAAAATATAACAAATTTTAATGGATCAAGCTAAAATACGAATAGGGGTGGGAACAAAGCAACCAGGAGAAAGCGCTGAACAACATGTGTTTCCCACATGCAAATGTACAGTACAAATCAATGGAATATATACCATTACCACCAGAATACATATATATACATACAGTGGGTACAGAAAGTATTCAGACCCCTTTAAATTTTTCACTCTTTGTTTCATTGCAGCCATTTGATAAATTCTAAAAAGTTCATTTTATTCTCATTAAAGTACACTTTGCATCCTATCTTGACTGGAAAAAAAACAGAAATCTAGAAATTTTTGCAAATTTATTAAAAAAGAAAAACTGAAATATCACATGGTCATAAATATTCAGCCCCCTTGCTCGGTATTGAGTAGAAGCACACTTTTGAATTAGTACAGCCATGAGTCTTCTTGGGTATGAAGCAACAAGTTTTTCACACCTGGATTTGGGGATCCTCTGCCATTCTTCGTTGCAGTTCCTGTCCAGTTCCGACAGGTTGGATGGTGAACGTTGGTGGACAGCCATTTTCAGGTCTCTCCAGAGATGCTCAATTAGGTTTAGGTCAGGGCTCTGGCTGGACCAGTCAAGAATGGTCACAGAGTTGTTGTGAGGCCACTCCTTTGTCATTATAGCTGTGTGCTTAGGGTCATTGTCTTGTTCGAAGGTGAACCTTCGGCCAAGTCTGAGGTCCAGAGCACTCTGGAAGAGGTTTTCACTCAGGAAATCTCTGTACTTGGCCGCATTCATGTTTCCTTCAATTGCAACCAGTCGTCATGTCCCTGCAGCTGAAAAACACCCCCATAGCATGATGCTGCCACCACCATGTTTCACTGTTGGGATTGTATTGGGTAGGTGATGAGCAGTGCCTGGTTTTCTCCACACATACCGCTTAGAATTATCATCAAAAAGATCTATCTTCATCTCATCAGACCAGAGAATCTTATTTCTCATAGTTTGGGAGTCCTTCATGTGTTTTTGAGCAAACTCTATGCGGACTTTCATTTGTCTTGCACTGAGGAGAGGATTCCGTCGGGCCACTCTGCCATAAAGGCCTGACTGGTGGAGGGCTGCAGTGATAGTTGACCTTGTGGAACTTTCTCCCATCTCCCTACTGCATCTCTGGAGCTTAGTCACAGTGATTTTGGGGTTCTTCTTTACCTCTCTCACCATGGATATTCTCCCACGATTGCACTGTTTGACTGGATGGCCAGGTCTAGGAAGACTTCTGGTGGTCCCAAACTTCTTCCATTTAAGGATTATGGAGGCCACTGTGCTCTTAAGAACCTTGAGTAATGCAGAAATTATTTTGTAACCTTGGCCAGATCTGTGCCTTGCCACAATTCTGTCTCTGAGCTCCTTGGGCAGTTTCTTTGAGCTCATGGTTTTCATTTGGTCTGACATGCATTGTGAGCTGTGAGGTCTTATACAGACAGGTGTGTGCCTTTCCAAATCAAGTCCTATCAGTTTAATTAAACACAGCTGGACTCCAATGAAGGAGTAGAACCATCTCAATGAGGATCACAAGGGGTCTGAATACTTTCCATACCCATTATGTATATGTGTATATACATATATATATATATATATAATACACATATAAATAAAACAATAAGAAACCAGGTGTATATCAATACAGACTATATGTATTAGATATGGGGAAAACATATGTACTACCTCTATCAGGGTGTAAATAAATATTGTGCAAAAGAACCACAGGACGCAAGAGAGGGCAATGATGGAAATAGCTCCTAACGTATAAACTATTCCATAATAATAAACCAATATAGGCGGGTATAGAATAGTCTATATACCTGTGTATGAGTCTGGAGTAGAGGGGGCATACGGTGCAGCGTCGCCACCCCGACACGCTATCAAGCAGTGGACCCTCGACAGTGCATCAGCATTGCCATGCAGTTTCCCGGGCCTATGCTCTGCATGGAAGCTAAAATCCTGAAGGGCTAGGGACCATCTGGTCACTCCGGCATCGTTCCCCTTCTTGTCCCTCATCCACCTTAGTGGGGCATGGTCTGACACTAGCCTGAACTTCCTGCCTAAGAGGTAGTATCTTGAAGTGTCCAACACCCACTTGATGGCCTTTTCCACAATGGAGTAATTCTTCCCACAGGATGTCACATTCTGACTTAAATACATTATGGGATGCTCTTCCCCGTTCACTTCTTGTGATAGGACAGCACCCAGCCCGACATCTGACATGTCTGTCTGGACCACAAACTTATTTGAGAAATCCGGTGCCACCATAACTGTCTGTTTACACAGAGCTACCTTCAGTTCCGCGAAGGCAGTCTCAGCTTCTGGAGATTACTTAGCCATAACCGACTTTGTCCCTGTAAGGAGGTCTGTCAAAGGGGCCGCTATCATGACGAAGTTAGGGATGAACCGGCGGTAATAGCCCACGATGCCTAGGAACGCTTTGACCTGTTTCCCTGAGAGGGGTTGTGGCCAACTCTTGATCACGTCGACTTTATTTGGGGCTTTATTTCACCTCTCCCTACGACATAACCCAAGTATTTGGTTTCTTCAATGCCCATGGCACATTTCTTCAGGTTTATAGAAAACCCTGCCTTCTTTAAAGAATCAAGTATCGCCTGGACTTTGCTCAGATGGCTTCCCCAATCCTGGCTATAGATCACGATGTCATCCAAGTAGACTGCTGCATACTTCTTGTGGGGAGCTGGAATCAAGTCCATGGTCCTCTGGAAGGTAGCCAGGGCTTCTTGCAACCCAAACGACATCCTTGTGAAGTAGAATCAACCATCTGGCGTTGAGAAGAAAGTCTTCTCCTTGGCATCTTGGGACATGGGTATTTGCCAATTCCTTTAGTGAGGTCAAGGGTGATAATATACCTGGCTGGCCCCAATCTTTCAAACAGTTCATCTACACTGGGCATTGGGTAGGTGTCAAACTTCAAGACTTTGTTGAGTTTCCTATAGTCATTGCAAAACTGCCATTCTCTATCTGGTTTTGGCACTAAGACTTTGGGACTGGACCAGCCACTCCTGGACTCCTCAATGACTCCCATGCTCAGCATCCGCTTCACCTCTTTTGCAATTACCTCTCGGTGGGCTTCAGGAATCCGATACGGCTTCATATTTACTTGGACATGATGACCCGGAAGAAACTCATGCTCTATGATCCGAGTACACCCTGGTAGTTTTGAGAACAGGTCTCAGTTCCGCTGTAGCAACTCTCGGCACTGTGGCTTCTGGGCATGTGACAGCAACTTTGCCAGCTTGACTTCCTCCACGTGGGCTTTGGTCTTCGCCACCAAACAGGAGCTTCCACAAACTCCCTATGTCATTTGGCTTGATCAGGTTGACGTGGTACACCTGGTAGGGCTTCCTTTTCCCTGGTTAGTGGACTCTATAGTTGACATTGCCAAGCTTTTCAAGAACTTCATAGGGGCCCTGCCACTTGGTCAGGAATTTGCTCTCCACCGTAGGCACTAGTACCCAATTGCCAAGGTGGAAGTGTCTCACCCTCACCGATCTTTAGTACACCCTTGACTGTGCCTCTTGTGCTTTGAGGAGGTGTTCTTTCACAATAGGCATCACCTCAGCAATCCTCTCTTGCATCTGGGCCACATGTTCCATTACAATCCTGTAGGGTGTAGACCCTCCTTTGCTACATCCAGGAGTCCAAGGGGCTGTCAGCTATATAACAGCTCAAATGGGGAGAAGCCAGTAGAGGCCTGTGGGACTTCTCTAATAGAAAACAGAAGGTACGGCAGTAGACAGTCCCAGTCCCGACCGTCTTTCTCAACGACCTTCTTCAACATGGCCTTCAAGGTTTTATTAAACCTCTCCACTAAGCCGTCTGTCTGGGGGTGGTAGACTGAGGTCCTGAGTTGTGTGATTTGCAGGATTTTTCACAACTCCCTCATCCCCCTTGACATAAATGGGGTCCCTTGGTCCGTTAGGATCTCCTTACGCAACCCCATTCTAGAAAAGACGTGGACTAGCTGTTATGATCTGCTACAGAGACTAAGGAAAGAGAGGAGATCTGTCCCTACAATAGAACTAAACTAGATCCCTACGATGTAACGGGGAACCTGATCCTGCGATCAGACCCGCTAAAGTCCTCGGCTAGTCTGAACGCAGGCCTATAGATGTGAGGGAGGGATCCCTACAAGATCTAGGGACTGGGAAAAGTTGGACACCTCCTAGCAGAAATAGTAGCAGTCAAAGACAAACACACAACAAAAAGGCATAGGGGTCAGAAGACCTAGCAAAACTAACAGAGAACGGCAACAGAGCAACAAGCTAGCTCAACAGTAGTAAATACAAATGAAGTCCAGCAAAGCCAGGAGGGCGGAGCCGGATTAAATAGGCAAAAATGGTCATGTGACCAGCAAACTAAAAAAAACTAACAGGAGAGTTGTAACAGTACCCCCTCTTCTAAGAGGATCCTCCGGATCCCCTAGGCCCAGGCTTACCAGGAAACCTCCTGTGAAACGCTCGGACAAGTCTGGAAGCAGAAACATCATCCGCCCTCACCCATGAGTTATCCTCAGGTCCGAAACTCTTCCAAGCGACGAGATACTGCAAACTCCCTCTATACCGTCTAGAATTTAGGATGCGGGAAATTTCATATTCCCCGTCCTCCACCACAGGAGGAACAGTGACAGAGGCATCACCATCCGACACATCAGCTTTTTTCAACAGAGAAACATGAAACACCGGATTAATCCTCCAGGACGTAGGAACCTCCAGCCTAACAGCAGATTGGCTAACTATCTGAAGTACATTAAAGGGCCCTACGAACTTGGGACCCAATTTTTTAGAAGGAATCCTCAATCGCAGATTCTTAGAGGACAACCAAACCATGTCACCAACAGCAAACAAAACCTCTTGCCGTTTCCTATCAAAGTACCTCTTAGATTTTTTGTTAGCCTCCTGAAGATTACCACGCACATCCGTCCAAACTCTCTCCAAATCACAGGAAAAACTCTCCTCCTCAGGCACAGCCGAAACCAATTTGGAGAATGACCAAAAAGACGGATGTCTCCCAGAACAACAAAAAAAAGGCGAACACCCAGCAGAAGAGGATGTATGGTTGTTAAGAGCAAATTCAGCAAGTGGCAGAAACTCAGACCACCCCTCTTGATTGTCTGCCACAAAACAACGCAAGAACTGCTCAACATCCTGGTTCTTCCTTTCTGTCTGGCCATTAGACTCAGGATGATATCCGGATGAAAACGACAAATGAACTCCCAACCTGTCACAAAAGGCACGCCAAAAACGAGCCACGAACTGAGGTCCCCTATCAGAAACAATGTCAGTAGGAACACCATGTAGTCTGACAATTTCCTTGACAAAGGCCTTGGCGAGTGTCTTAGCGCAAGGCAGTTTGATGAAGGGAACCAAGTGACACATCTTGCTAAAACGGTCCACGACCACCCAGATGACCGTGAAACCTTCAGAGGGAGGAAGGTCAGTAATAAAGTCCATAGCCAGATGTGTCCAAGGTGCACTAGGAACCTCCAGAGGGCAAAGCAACCCCGCAGCAGGAGCATGCGAAGACTTGGATCTTGCACACACAGTACATTGGCGCACCCACTTAATGACTTCCTTCTGCCATCCAGGCCACCAAAAACTGCGACCCACAAGTCTCTTGGTCTCAGAAATTCCTGGATGACCTGCCAACCGAGACTCATGACACTCAA
The DNA here is from genome assembly GCF_046119375.1 of Phyllobates terribilis. Lineage (NCBI taxonomy): Eukaryota > Metazoa > Chordata > Amphibia > Anura > Dendrobatidae > Phyllobates > Phyllobates terribilis. The sequence goes on along the minus strand of NW_027362765.1, from coordinate 340,656,654 downwards.
CAAACAAATCTCTCCTAAAGGTCCTAGGCACAAACAACCTCCCATGGGGAGTGTTAGATGGGGCATTCTCCTGTGCTTTAAGAATCTCATCCTCCAAAACGGAGTCCAAAGCAGCAATCACAACACCTTCTTGTAAAATGGTCTCCTCTTCCTCCTCAACACCGACCATGGGAGAAAAGCTGCGAGACAAAGCATCCGCTTTAACATTCTTGGTACCCGGGATGTAAGTAACGGAAAAATTAAACCGCGAGAAAAAAAGTGCCCACCTAGCCTGACGGGCATTCAAGCGCTTGGCAGCATCAAGATAGATCAGATTTTTATGATCAGTGAAAACCTGAATGGGAAATTCAGCACCTTCCAAGAGATGACGCCAGTGTTCAAATGCGAGTTTAATCGCCAGCAATTCCCGATTACCAATATCGTAATTAAGTTCAGTCTCGGAAAATTTTTTTGAAAAAAAGGCACAGGGATGTACTCCATCCTTGTTTTCCTGAGACAACACCGCACCGACCCCCACCGAAGAAGCATCAACCTCAACCAAAAACGGCTTAGTCACATCAGGCTGCATAAGGATGGGAGCAGAGGTGAACCTCTCCTTTAGAAACACAAAAGCTTCAATGGCCTCAGAAGTCCACTGAACCGCATTAGCACCTTTCCTGGTGAGATCGGTCAGCGGTTTGACAATAATAGAAAAATTTTTTATGAATTTTCTGTAATAATTGGCAAAACCCAAAAACCTCTGTATCGATTTGAAACCAATAGGCCTAGGCCATTCCTGCACAGCTTGAACTTTAACCGGGTCCATCTCAAAACCTTCACTGGAGATAATGTAGCCCAAAAAACTAATTCTCTGTACAGCGAACTCACATTTCTCCAGCTTAGCAAAAAGCGAATTGTCCATTAATAACTGTAATACCTCACATACGCTCTGCCAATGAGACTCCAGATCCGGCGAATAAATCAAAATGTCATCCAAATACACAACCACATTTTTGCCGATTAAAGGTCTAAGGATATCATTGATAAGATTCTGAAAAAATGCTGGAGCATTGGTGAGACCAAAAGGCATAACCAGATTCTCAAAATGACCCACAGGAGTGTTAAAAGCAGTCTTCCATTCATCACCCTCCTTCATGCGCAACAAATTGTATGCCCCCCGGAGATCAATTTTAGAGAACCACTTGGCCCCCACTAACTGGTTAAATAAATCAGGAATCAATGGCAGTGGGTAAGGATTGCGTACAGTAATTTTATTAATCTCACAAAAGTCCAGACAAGGACGTAAACCGCCATCTTTTTTTTTTACAAAAAAAAATCCAACAGCCACAGGAGACTTGGAAGGCCTAATGTGACCGGCAGCCAAGCTTGTCTGTATGTATTCTTCCAAAGCCTTTCTCTCAGGAATAGTAAGATTAAATAAACGACTCTTAGGAAGAGTCGCGCCAGGGACAAATTCAATGGTACAATCATAGTCTCTAGGGGGAGGCAAAACCTGCGACTCCTCCTCAGAAAAAACTCTCCAAAAATCCTGAATAGGTACAGGCAATTCCCCTCTATCCACAGCAGCAATGCGCCCGTTACAACACTTGTCATAACACTTAGGGCTTCAGGACTTAATTTCATTGGTAGACCAATCCAGTACAGGATTGTGCAATTTTAACCAGGGTAACCCCAATATTACTGGAGAAGGCAAATTATCCAATACCACCAAATCCAAATTCTCTTGATGAATACCATTAATAGTGAGGGGAAATTCACAGACCTTGTGAGTAACACTCTTCAAGGGAGAGCCATCGACAGAAACCACAGCAATAGGGGATGACAAAGTTTTAGGTTCTAATCTAAGTTTTTCCAAGAATCCCCCATCAATCACATTTAGAGTAGATCCACAATCCACAAATACCCGAAATTCAATTAATTCATCCTGAGCAGCAGTAGTGGCAGATAGGAATACTCCCTTAGAATTTAAACAGGCAATACGAGCATGACTGACCTTTTTTTTTTCTTTCTTCTTACGAAGTACACAGCTCTTAATAAAATGACCAGAATTTCCGCAATAGAAACACAAGCCTTCAGAAAGCCTGCGGTCTTTTTCCTGAGAGCGGGGTGTCATCGCCCCAATCTCCATCGGCTCTCCATTGTCAGCACAGACCCTCTCAGGACTCGGAGCTGACATAGCAGAGGATTTGCTCTCATTAACCCTTTCACGCAGTCTCCTGTCCACCCGTATAGCTAATTGCATTGCCTCCTGCAAGTTTCCAGGTGTGGGATAAGCAATCAGTAAATCCTTTACCCTTTCACATAGCCCTGCAAGAAACAAGCTTTTCAAAGCAGAATCGTTCCACCCCACCTGGGCAGACCACCGACGGAAGTGAGAACAATATTTTTCCACATTACCTGATCCCTGCCTCAAACGTCTTAATTCAGACTCAGCAGATGAGACACGATCAGGATCATCATACAACAAACCCAAAGCAGAAAAAAAACTATCCACTGATCTAAAGCACGGATCACTAGAATGGAGAGAGAAGGCCCATCCCTGAGGATCTTTGCGCAAAAGTGACATTATGATCCCTATGCGCTGTGATTCATCACCAGAGGATCCGGGTCTCAAATGAAAATATATAAGACAAGCATTTTTAAAAGAAAAAAAATCTTGTTGTTCGCCAAAAAATAGATCAGGCAGACGTACCTTTGGTTCCACAAAATGCGCTCCAGAACAGCTACTCACGTGTTGTTGTAGCTTGGTCACCTCCAGAGAGAGTCCCTGCAAGCGTTGAGAAAAATCTTGCACCGAGACCATGATGGAAAACTGGAGGTCTTTCCTTAGAGAAAATTTTTTTTTTTTTTTTCTTTTATGGCTGGACTTACTGTTATGATCTGCTACAGAGACTAAGGAAAGAGAGGAGATCTGTCCCTACAATAGAACTAAACTAGATCCCTACGACGTAACGGGGAACCTGATCCTGCGATCAGACCCGCTAAAGTCCTCGGCTAGTCTGAACGCAGACCTATAGATGTGAGGGAGGGATCCCTACAAGATCTAGGGACTGGGAAAAGTTGGACACCTCCTAGCAGAAATAGTAGCAGTCAAAGACAAACACACAACAAAAAGGCATAGGGGTCAGAAGACCTAGCAAAACTAACAAAGAACGGCAACAGAGCAACAAGCTAGCTCAACAGTAGTAAATACAAATGAAGTCCAGCAAAGCCAGGAGGGTGGAGCCGGATTAAATAGGCAAAAATGGTCATGTGACCAGCAAACTAAAAAAAACCTAACAGGAGAGTTGTAACACTAGCTCCTGGACTATGCACTTGGCAGAGGAGTTTCGTGGTGGTACAGCCTCCGGGTAACATGTAGCGTTGTCCAGTACCACCAAGATATACTGATGTGCTCTGGCGGACTTGACCAGGGGTCCCACTAGATCCATGGTGATGCGATCGATTGGGACCTCAATGACAGGTAGTGGCACTAAAGGGCTACGGAAGTGAGCCACAGGGGAGGTCAGCTGATAGGTGTGACAGGACCTACAGTAATTCACAATCTCTCGGTGACAACTGGGACAGTAGACCCTCTGGAAGATTCTTTCCTGGGTTTTTTCTACCTCCAGATGACCACCTAAGACATGTGCATTGGCCATATCTAACACCCTGCGTCTGTACAACCCTGGCACTAGTAACTGATCGATTACCTCTCTTCTGAGCTTCGTGACCTGTCATATTAACTCCTCAATTCCAGCAAAGTACGGATATCAGGTATCAGCCATAGACTCTTGAGCAACACCATTCAGAACAGTGACATTATTAAACACACCTTTTAGAGTTCAGTCCCTGAGCTGGGCGTTTCCAAAGTTTCCCCACCTCCAGCTCAGGGATGCTGCCTCATCCTCACCCCCAACAAGCACATGAAAGGGAAAACTGTCGGTTGCGGCCTGCGACGAGGTTTCTTTAGGAGCGACCTGGTTGTGGTCTGGGCAACCCGGCTTCCTCCCTTTCTCCCACAAGTCCCAAAACAAGGCAAAGTCCTGCCCTATTATAACAGGGTGCAACAGGTCCTTGACTACGCCCACCTCATGGGACTCAGTGCTACAGTTTGTGCCTATGACCACTAGGACCACAGGGTAGTCCTTAGCGTCTCAATGGATACAGCAGATGTCCACCTTTTTCTGCAGAATCAGACGATGAGGAATTATGGCCCTACTAGGGTTACCAAACTCCCAGAATCGAACAGACCAGTCATTTGCGCTCCATTCACTGACACGGGGCATGCCTGCGGTCCCACACCTCGTGGAGGGACAGCACTGCAGGCAGGATATGCAAAGTAGCGCCGTCCTGTGCTGCAGTCTACTGGCTCGTTGGTCATAGGGCAACAGGTCACTATTAGACCCGGGGTGTGACATTGCCAACAAATTAAGTTATTGGATGGGGCCTTTGGTAGCAACTCAGACCCCTCCTGAACTCTAGGACGCCCCCCAGATGTGGTTCTAGTTCCCCTCTTTTGGGTGTCCATCCCCCCTGTTGGGAACCACAGTATGGAGATGCTCCCACCCCTTACTTCCCCAAAGCACTCTTGACCACCTGGTACCTTTCTACCAACCTCACAAGGTCATTGGCATTATGGGGATCTCCCTGGGCAACCCAGGATTGCACCAGCCTTGGAAGGGAGTGTATGAACCTGTCCATCACAATCCTCGCCACTAACTGTGCTGGAGAGGAAGATTCCGGTTGCAACCACTTTTGGACCAAGTGTAGGAGGTAAAACATTTGGGACCGGGAAGATTTGTCACTGCAATAGGCCCAGTGGTACACCCGCATCATGTCAGTCAGAGTCACTCCTAAGCACGTCAAAATCTCAGTCTTCAACTTGGTGTACTCTTTTGCATCTTGCAAGGCCAAGTCATAATAGGCCTTCTGCTGTTGCCCTGTTAAATATGATGCCAGAACCTCCGCCCACTGCTCTGGAGGCAATATCTCTCGCTCCGCCACCCTCTCAAAAATTGTCAGGAACGCCTCGTCCTCATCACCCGGGATCATCTTTTGTATGGCTCTTCTTAACGTCTTCCTGGCAAGTGAGTCATCACTTAGACTTGGGGGTGGGGCGATTGAACTGCCATGGGTTAACTCGGCTAGGAGGTTTATCTGCTGCTTGTACTGCTGTTGCTGCCACTACTGCTGTTGATGCTGCCGGAGATTAGCCTGCACAAGTTGCTTTATCAGCTCCTCCATGATGCCAGACGTCCCCTACTGGCTGACGGCCCTCACCCAAGACTTAAACGGTTTCCTGTAGCAGTCACACTGCCCCTTGGGATTTGTGACTGTGCTTCTAGCACCAATTGTAGGGTTTAATACTCACTCGTCTGCGGTTGAGGTAGACACAGGAAGCATTTTCATTGAAATCCAAACTGGTTTATTCAGACAGCATAAACAAAAACAGCCTTTTCCGGCACAAAGTGGAAGCACAAAGTAAAATGTCCACACAATGTTGCAGGTTCGCCTGCTCAGGTCAGTGTCCAATCCTTAGTACAGACTAACGCCTTGGAGATCCACAGGTCTCCAGACACAGACACTGAATGAGACATTTGGTCTCTATTTTATTTACCAAACCACGCTCCAGAGGTGGGGATATGTGGGCAGCCATTCCCACCCATTTTTTATGACTGCTCTTAAAACCGGCCTGATACGCCCTATTAACCCTGTCAGCAGTATAAGTGCTGGAGCATGCTTTCTCGGGTTTACATCACCGAAGCTACCAACCTCGATGATACATATTTCCCCTCAAGGACCTGTCCGTCAGCCATCTTACACTATATACATGTCATTAAGGGTATACAAGTTTAAAGATTGCACATTTTTCAAAATCTTCAGAAAATTTGGAATATTTTCATGAATAAAGACAAAACAACAGATCTGAATTTACCGGTAGTAACAGGTAAAATGTTTTACAACAACAAAATCACAATCTCAGAATCACTGACAGAAGCATTTTAAAGTTATTACCACAGAAAGTGACGTATCAGACTTGAAAAATGGGGCTGTCAGGAAGTTTAAGGCTGATTTACACGAGACAGGGTTAAGAAACATGGAATGGTATTGTGCAGTACATACCTATAGGTGAAGCATCATCTCCCTCAGAATCTTCCTCTGTATAGTAATGAAACACTTATTAGTAAGGGTGAAAAAATAATATATATATACATTATATATACAGTACAGACCAAAAGTTTGGACACACCTTCCCATTTAAAGATTTTTCTGTATTTTCATGACTATGAAAATTGTACATTCACACTGAAGGCATCAAAACTATGAATTAACACATGTGGAATTATATACTTAACAAAAAAGTGTGAAACAACTGAAAATATGTCTTATATTCTAGGTTCTTCAAAGTAGCCAAGTTCATGTTAAAAAAGGTGGTTTCTAAGGACGGAAGGGATTGGGACATGTTGCTACCCTATTTGATGTTCGCCATCCGTGAGGTACCCCAGGCTTCCACAGGGTTCTCTCCCTTTGAGTTATTGTACGGCAGACACCCTAGAGGTCTGTTGGACGTAGTCAAAGAGACGTGGGAACAAGAGCCGACTCAACATAGGAGTATAACTGAACACGTGGCTAGCATGCAGGACCGGATCGCGGCGGTCATGGACATCGTGAAAGAACATTTGTTAGATGCCCAGGCAGCCCAGAGGCGCACATATAATAAAAGAGCCAGAGTCAGGTCTTTTAACAAGGGCGATCAGGTGTTAGTACTTGTACCCACAGCCGAGAGTAAGCTCATGGCCAAGTGGCAAGGGCCATATGAGGTTCGAGAAAAGGTGGGGGAGGTAAATTACCAGGTGTATCAGCCTGGAAGGAGGAAACGGGAGCAGCTTTATTATGTAAACCTGCGAAAACCTTAGAAAGATCGAGAGTGGTTAGTTACAGACATCACTCCGGGCATATCACCAGAGAGTTCTCTACCTTCAGCCAGGGATGCGTCCGGGGGAGAGGTCAGGATAAGTGATGCTCTCACTAAACAGCAGCGACGGGCGGCTCGCTCACTGGTGCAGCAGAATACCAACGTGTTCTCAGAGCTACCGGGTAGGACTACAGTTTTCCAACATGACATTGTCACCGAACCTGGGGTAAGGGTGCGAAAGAGATCGCACCGGGTACCCAAAGTCCGGAGGCAAGCCATCACGGCTGAGGTAAAACAGATGCTCCAGTTAGGCGTCATCGAGAAATGACAGAGTGGGCTAGCCCCATTGTACTGATTACGAAACCAGACGGATCGTTACGCTTCCGTAACGATTTCCGAAAACTAAATTAAGTGTCGAAGTTTGACCTTTATCCAATGCCCAGGGTGGATGAGCTGATTGAGAGACTGGGGTAGGCCCAGTACTTTACCACGCTCGATCTCACCAAGGGTTACTGGCAGGTACCTCTCACGAAATCAGCGGAGGAAAAGACCGCCTTCATAACTCCGGAGGGTCTATATCACTATGCGGTCTTACCTTTTGGGTTACATGGGGCCCTGGCTACATTCCAGAGGTTGATGGAAATAGTGCTCAAGTCTCATCAGGAGTACGCCTCCGCATATCTAGATGATATTATCATCTTTAGCACCGACTGGCATACGCATCTATCCCAGGTACAAGCAGTGCTGGATTCTCTCAGAGTCGCTGAGTTAACGGCAAACCCGAAAAAATGTGCGATAGGGCTAGAGGAAGCCCGATATTTGGGGTATGCGATTGGCCGAGGAGTTATCAAGCCCCAAATCAATAAAGTTGAGGCCATAAAAAATTGGCCTAAACCGTCAAATACACAGCAGGTGAGGGCGTTCCTTAACATCCTTGGGTATTACCGCCGGTTTATACCTAATTTTCCTGGGAGAACGGCGGCCCTGACCGATCTCTTGAAAGGAAAAAAATCACTAATGGTTCAGTGGAACCTTCAGGCAGAAGAAGCCTTTCAGTCCATGAAGTTGGCCCTGTGTGGACAGCCGGTCCTCATCAGCCCCAACTTCAAGGAAACTTTCATTGTACAGACAGATGCCTCAGAAGTAGGCCCAGGGTGCCAGTGGCGACTTTGCCAATCCTGGTGTTATGTGGCAAATGCCAAGCGTCCTGCACGGTGTTGGGCTGTGAGCACAACCCCCATCTGTGGACGTCAGACCCTCATACCACCCTCATGGAGTCGGTTTCCAACTGATTGTGCAGACACATGCACATTTGTGACCTGCTGGAGGTCATTTTGCACGGCTCTGGCAGTGCTCCTCCTGTTCCTCCTTGCACAAAGACGGAGGTAGAGGTCCTGCTGCTGGGTTGTTGCCCTCCTACAGCCCTCTCCACGTCTACTTTTGTACTGGCCTGTCTCCTGGTAGTGCCTCCAGCCTCTGGACAGTACGGTGACAGACACAGCAAACCTTCTTGCCACAGCTTGCATTGATGTGCCATCCAGAATGAGCTGCACTACCTGAGCAACTTCTGTGGGTTGTCGAGTCCGTCTCATGCTACCACAAGTATGAAAGTACAACCAACATTCAAAAGTGACCAAAACATCAGCCAGAAAGCATTGGTACTGAGATATGGTCTGTGCTCCCCACCTGCAGAACCACTCCTTTATTGAGGGTGTCTTGAAAATTGCCAATCATTTCCATCTATTGTCTATTCCATTTGCACAACAGCATGTGAAATTGATTGTTAATCAGTGTTGCTTCCTAAGTGGACAGTTTGATTTCACAGAAGTTTCATTTACTTGGAGTTATATTCTGTTGTTTAAGTGTTCCCTTTATTTTATGAGCAGTGTATTTGATATGTAACTTTCTATGTATTTGTCTCATTGGTCATGTAATGGGTGTGATCTCATTGGTCATGTAATTGGTGTATTACTTGTAATTGGTTTCGGAAATATTTAAAAGATCACAGAATCATGTCATAGTAGCTTGACAAAGAAAGCTGGTTGGCTTTGGAAACGAATTGCTATGTGAATCCCCATGTACCTTGTGACCTCATCAGATGTTAAAATGATGTAATAACAACTTGGAATTTTTTAATACAACTTTTTTGGAGATGGAATTTTTCATTTCTTTTCTTGCAATACATTGTGCAGACTGCCGGTTGGAAGCTGTTATGACAGGAACTGCCCAAACCCGACCAGCTGATCACCCACTACCAGGATGTAGGGGAATAACACCAGGTGGCGCCAGAGAGCAGCATTCATAAAAGTAAAAGCTTGGTAACTTTTGAATGAAGCATAATTTTGAATCACTGTAAATTACAAAACTATTTATTTCCACCTTTTCTGGTTGGTTAACTGTATTCTTTATGGTGGCACAACCGCTTTGTTTACCCTTAATGCCATGTACTGTATATAGCTAGAAAATATTAGTGTCTGCTATGTATGGGGCAATGCTGCGTTTAGGAGAAATTACATAATAAATTGTGCAGGCTAAAATTTAGGTCTAAAGTAACATATTAGCTGAATGGAATTTGACTTAATGGAATTTTTCACTTCTTTTTTGCATTGATTCCAAGTGTGACCACACGTTGTTCCTGGCTTCAACACACTGAAATCCTGGAGGGTGAGCTGACTTCCATTTGTTCTCTATTGTTATGCACAATGTATTCTTTGTCACAAGGCTCCCTGCTGTAAACACAGAGTGTCTGTCATTCACCCCCTCCCCCTGTGCTCATAGCTGATCTCCAGGTGGGACACCTCCTCCCCCTGCTTCATAGCTGATCTCGGGGTGAGACACTCCCTCCCCCTGCACTCACAGCTGATCAACAGGTGAGATACCTCCCCCCTGTGTTCACAGATGATCTTCAGGTAAGATACTCCCTCCCATTGTGCTCACAGCTCATAGCTCATCTCCAGGTTAGACACCCTCTCCCCCTGTGCTCATAGCTGATCTCCGGGTGAGATACCTCCCCCCTGTGTTCACAGATGATCTCCAGGTGAGATACTCCCTCCCATTGTGCTCACAGCTCATAGCTCATCTCCAGGTTAGACACCCTCTCCCCCTGCGCTCACAGCTCATCTCCGGGTGAGATCATCTGCTTCACAGACTTGAGAGCCCGATAGCAGGGAAACACTTCCCATACTTAGTCTGCGAAGCAGATGATCTCACCCAGAGCTGAGCTGTGAGCACAGGGGGAGGGGGTATCTCACTCGGAGATCAGCAGTGAGCGCAGGGGGAGTATCTCACCTAGAGATCAGCAGTGAGCGCAGGGGGAGGGGGTATCTCACCTAGAGATCAGCAGTGAGTGCAGGGGGAGTATCTCACCTAGAGATCAGCAGTGAGCGCAGGGGGAGGGGGTATCTCACTCAGAGATGATCTGTGAGTGCAGGGGGAGGGGGTATCTCACCCAGAGATCAGCTGTGAGTGCAGGGGGAGAGGGTATCTCACTCGGAGATGAGCTGTGAGTGCAGGGGGAGTATCTCACCTAGAGATCAGCAGTGAGCGCAGGGGGAGGGGGTATCTCACTCGGAGATGAGCTGTGAGTGCAGGGGGAGGGGGTGTCTCACCTAGAGATCAGCAGTGAGCGCAGGGGGAGGGGGTATCTCACCCGGAGTTGAGCTGTGAGTGCAGGGGGAGAATCTCACCTAGAGATCAGCTGTGAGTGCAGGGGGTGGGGGTATCTCACTCGGAGATGAGCTGTGAGGGCAGGGGAGTATCTCACTCGGAGATGAGCTGTGAGGGCAGGGGAGTATCTCACCTAGAGATCAGCAGTGAGCGCAGGGGGAGGGGGTATCTCACTCGGAGATGAGCTGTGAGTGCAGGGGGAGGCTGTGTCTCACCCGGAGATCAGCAGTGAGCGCAGGGAGAGGGGGGTATCTCACCCGGAGATGATCTGTGAGTGCAGGGGGAGGCTGTGTCTCACTCGGAGATCAGCAGTGAGCGCAGGGGGGGGGGGTATCTCACTCGGAGATGAGCTGTGAGTGCAGGGGGAGGTGGTATCTCACCCGGAGATCAGCAGTGAGCGCAGGGGGAGGGGGTATCTCACTCGGAGATGAGCTGTGAGTGCAGGGGGAGTATCTCACCCGGAGATCAGCAGTGAGCGCAGGGAGAGGGGGTATCTCACTCGGAGATCAGCAGTGAGCGCAGGGAGAGGGGGTATCTCACTCGGAGATGAGCTGTGAGTGCAGGGGGAGTATCTCACCCGGAGATCAGCAGTGAGCGCAGGGGGAGGGGGTATCTCACTCGGAGATGAGCTGTGAGTGCAGGGGGAGGCTGTGTCTCACACGGAGATCAGCAGTGAGCGCAGGGAGAGATGGGTATCTCACTCGGAGATGAGCTGTGAGTGCAAGGGGAGGGGGTATCTCACCCGGAGATGAGCTGTGAGTGCAGGGGGAGAATCTCACCTAGAGATCAGCTGTGAGTGCAGGGGGTGGGGGTATCTCACTTGGAGATGAGCTGTGAGTGCAGGGGGAGGCTGTGTCTCACCCGGAGATCAGCAGTGAGAGGGGGATATCTCACTTGGAGATGAGCTGTGAGTGCAGGGGGAGGCTGTGTCTCACCCGGAGATCAGCAGTGAGCGCAGGGAGAGGGGGGTATCTCACCCGGAGATGATCTGTGAGTGCAGTGGGAGGCTGTGTCTCACCCGGAGATCAGCAGTGAGCGCAGGGAGAGGGGGGTATCTCACCCGGAGATGATCTGTGAGTGCAGGGGGAGGCTGTGTCTCACCCGGAGATCAGCAGTGAGCGAACGAAAAATGGGGTATCTCACTCGGAGATGAGCTGTGAGTGCAGGGGGAGGCTGTGTCTCACCCGGAGATCAGCAGTGAGCGCAGGAAGAGGGGGTATCTCACCCGGAGATGATCTGTGAATGCAGGGGGAGGCTGTGTCTCACCCGGAGATCAGCAGTGAGCGCAGGGAGAGGGGGTATCTCACCCGGAGATGATCTGTGAGTGCAGGGGGAGGGGGTATCTCACTCGGAGAAAAGCAGTGAGCGCAGGGGGAGGGGGTATCTCACTTGGAGATGAGCTGTGAGTGCAGGGGGAGTATCTCACCCGGAGATCAGCAGTGAGCGCAGGGGGAGGGGGTATCTCACTCGGAGATGAGCTGTGAGTGCAAGGGGAGGGGGTATCTCACCCGGAGATGAGCTGTGAGTGCAGGGGGAGAATCTCACCTAGAGATCAGCTGTGAGTGCAGGGGGTGGGGGTATCTCACTCGGAGATGAGCTGTGAGTGCAGGGGGAGTATCTCACCTAGAGATCAGCAGTGAGTGCAGGGGGAGGGGGTATCTCACTCGGAGATGAGCTGTGAGTGCAGGGGGAGGCGAGGCTGTGTCTCACCCGGAGATCAGCAGTGAGAGCAGGGAGAGGGGGATATCTCACTTGGAGATGAGCTGTGAGTGCAGGGGGAGGCTGTGTCTCACCCGGAGATCAGCAGTGAGCGCAGGGGGAGGGGGTATCTCACTCGGAGATGAGCTGTGAGTGCAGGGGGAGGCTGTGTCTCACCCGGAGATCAGCAGTGAGCGCAGGAAGAGGGGGTATCTCACCCGGAGATGATCTGTGAATGCAGGGGGAGGCTGTGTCTCACCCGGAGATCAGCAGTGAGCGCAGGGAGAGGGGGTATCTCACCCGGAGATGATCTGTGAGCGCAGGGGGAGGGGGTATCTCACTCGGAGAAAAGCAGTGAGCGCAGGGGGAGGGGGGTATCTCACTCGGAGATGATCTGTGAGTGCCGGGGGAGGCTGTGTCTCACCCGGAGATCAGCAGTGAGCGCAGGGAGAGGGGGTATCTCACCCGGAGATGATCTGTGAGTGCAGGGGGAGGGGGTATCTCACTCGGAGAAAAGCAGTGAGCGCAGGGGGAGGGGGTATCTCACTTGGAGATGAGCTGTGAGTGCAGGGGGAGTATCTCACCCGAAGATCAGCAGTGAGCGCAGGGGGAGGGGGTATCTCACTCGGAGATGAGCTGTGAGTGCAGGGGGAAGCTGTGTCTCACCCGGAGATCAGCAGTGAGCGCAGGGAAAGGGGGGTATCTCACTCGGAGATGAGCTGTGAGTGCAAGGGGAGGGGGTATCTCACCCGGAGATCAGCAGTGAGCGCAGGGAGAGGGGGGTATCTCACTCGGAGATGAGCTGTGAGTGCAGGGAGAGGGGGTATCTCACCCAGAGATCAGCAGTCAGCGCAGGGGGAGGGGGTATCTCACCCGGAGATCAGCAGTGAGCGCAGGGGGAGGGGGTATCTTACTCGGAGATGAGCTGTGAGTGCAGGGGGAGGCTGTGTCTCACCCGGAGATCAGCAGTGAGCGCAGGGGGAGGGGGTATCTCACTCGGAGATGAGCTGTGAGTGCAGGGGGAGGCTGTGTCTCACCCGGAGATCAGCAGTGAGCGCAGGAAGAGGGGGTATCTCACCCGGAGATGATCTGTGAATGCAGGGGGAGGCTGTGTCTCACCTGGAGATCAGCAGTGAGCGCAGGGAGAGGGGGTATCTCACCCGGAGATGATCTGTGAGTGCAGGGTGAGGGGGTATCTTACTCGGAGAAAAGCAGTGAGCGCAGGGGGAGGGGGGTATCTCACTCGGAGATGATCTGTGAGTGCCGGGGGAGGCTGTGTCTCACCCGGAGATCAGCAGTGAGCGCAGGGAGAGGGGGTATCTCACCCGGAGATGATCTGTGAGTGCAGGGGGAGGGGGTATCTCACTCGGAGAAAAGCAGTGAGCGCAGGGGGAGGGGGTATCTCACTTGGAGATGAGCTGTGAGTGCAGGGGGAGTATCTCACCCGGAGATCAGCAGTGAGCGCAGGGGGAGGGGGTATCTCACTCGGAGATGAGCTGTGAGTGCAGGGGGAGGCTGTGTCTCACCCGGAGATCAGCAGTGAGCGCAGGGAGAGGGGGGTAACTCACTCGGAGATGAGCTGTGAGTGCAAGAGGAGGGGGTATCTCACCCGGAGATCAGCAGTGAGCGCAGGGAGAGGGGGGTATCTCACTCGGAGATGAGCTGTGAGTGCAGGGAGAGGGGGTATCTCACCCAGAGATCAGCAGTGAGCGCAGGGGGAGGGGGTATCTCACCCGGAGATCAGCAGTGAGCGCAGGGGGAGGGGGTATCTTACTCAGAGATGAGCTGTGAGTGCAGGGGGAGGCTGTGTCTCACCCGGAGATCAGCAGTGAGCGCAGGGGGAGGGGGTATCTCACTCGGAGATGAGCTGTGAGTGCAGGAGGAGGCTGTTTCTTACCCGGAGATCAGCAGTGAGCGCATGGGGAGGGGGTATCACACCCGGAGATGATCTGTGAGTGCAGGGGGAGGGGGTATCTCACCCGGAGATCAGCAGTGAGCGCAGGGAGAGGGGGTATCTCACCCGGAGATCAGCAGTGAGCACAGGGAAAGGGTTTATCTCACTCAGAGATGAGCTGTGAGGGCAGGGGAGTTTCTCACTCGGAGATGAGCTGTGAGGGCAGGGGAGTATCTCACTGGGAGATGAGCTGTGAGGGCTAGGGAGTATCTCACTCGGAGAAGAGCTGTGAGGGCAGGGGAGTATCTCACACGGAGGTGAGCTGTGAGTGCAGGGAGATGGGGGTGTCTCACCCGGAGATGATCTGTGAGTGCAGGGGGAGGGGGTATCTCACTCGGAGATGAACTGTGAGTGCAGGGGGAGTATCTCACCTAGAGATCAGCTGTGAGTACAGGGGGAGGGGGTATCTCACTCGGAGATGAGCTGTGAGTGCAGAGGGAGTATCTCACCTAGAGATCAGCAGTGAGTGCAGGGGGAGGGGGTATCTCACTTGGAGATGAGCTGTGAGTGCAGGGGGAGGCTGTGTCTCACCCGGAGATCAGCAGTGAGCGCAGGGGGAGGGGGTATCTCACTCGGAGATGAGCTGTGAGTGCAGGGGGAGGCTGTGTCTCACCCGGAGATCAGCAGTGAGCGCAGGGAGAGGGGGTATCTCACCCGGAGATGATCTGTGAGTGCAGGGGGAGGCTGTGTCTCACCCGGAGATCAGCAGTGAGCGCAGGGAGAGGGGGGTATCTCACCCGGAGATGATCTGTGAGTGCAGGGGGAGGCTGTGTCTCACCCGGAGATCAGCAGTGAGTGCAGGGAGAGGGGGTATCTCACCCGGAGATGATCTGTGAGTGCAGGGGGAGGGGGTATCTCACTCAGAGATCAGCAGTGAGCGCAGGGGGAGGGGGTATCTCACTCGGAGATGAGCTGTGAGTGCAGGGGGAGTATCTCACCCAGAGATCAGCAGTAAGCGCAGGGGGAGGGGATATCTCACTCGGAGATGAGCTGTGAGTGCAGGGGGAGTATCTCACCCGGAGATCAGCAGTGAGCGCAGGGGGAGGGGGTATCTCACTCGGAGATGAGCTGTGAGTGCAGGGGGAGGCTGTGTCTCACACGGAGATCAGCAGTGAGCGCAGGGAGAGATGGGTATCTCACTCGGAGATGAGCTGTGAGTGCAGGGGGAGGCTGTGTCTCACCCGGAGATCAGCAGTGAGCGCAGGAAGAGGGGGTATCTCACGCGGAGATGATCTGTGAATGCAGGGGGAGGCTGTGTCTCACCCGGAGATCAGCAGTGAGCGCAGGGAGAGAGGGTATCTCACCCGGAGATGATCTGTGAGTGCAGGGGGAGGGGGTATCTCACCCGGAGATGAGCTGTGAGTGCAGGGGGAGAATCTCACCTAGAGATCAGCTGTGAGTGCAGGGGGTGGGGGTATCTCACTCGGAGATGAGCTGGGAGTGCAGGGGGAGTATCTCACCTAGAGATCAGCAGTGAGTGCAGGGGGAGGGGGTATCTCACTCGGAGATGAGCTGTGAGTGCAGGGGGAGGCTGTGTCTCACCCGGAGATCAGCAGTGAGAGCAGGGAGAGGGGGATATCTCACTTGGAGATGAGCTGTGAGTGCAGGGGGAGGCTGTTTCTCACCCGGAGATCAGCAGTGAGCGCAGGGAGAGGGGGGTATCTCACCCGGAGATGATCTGTGAGTGCAGGGGGAGGCTGTGTCTCACCCGGAGATCAGCAGTGAGCGCAGGGAGAGGGGGGTATCTCACCCGGAGATGATCTGTGAGTGCAGAGGGAGGCTGTGTCTCACCCGGAGATCAGCAGTGAGCGCAGGGAGAAGGGGGTATCTCACTCGGAGATGAGCTGTGAGTGCAGGGGGAGGCTGTGTCTCACCCGGAGATCAGCAGTGAGCGCAGGGGGAGGGGGTATCTCACTCGGAGATGAGCTGTGAGTGCAGGGGGAGGCTGTGTCTCACCCGGAGATCAGCAGTGAGCGCAGGGAGAGGGGGTATCTCACCCGGAGATGATCTGTGAGTGCAGGGGGAGGGGGTATCTCACTCGGAGAAAAGCAGTGAGCGCAGGGGGAGGGGGGTATCTCACTCGGAGATGATCTGTGAGTGCCGGGGGAGGCTGTGTCTCACCCGGAGATCAGCAGTGAGCGCAGGGAGAGGGGGTATCTCACCCGGAGATGATCTGTGAGTGCAGGGGGAGGGGGTATCTCACTCGGAGAAAAGCAGTGAGCGCAGGGGGAGGGGGTATCTCACTTGGAGATGAGCTGTGAGTGCAGGGGGAGTATCTCACCCGGAGATCAGCAGTGAGCGCAGGGGGAGGGGGAATCTCACTCGGAGATGAGCTGTGAGTGCAGGGGGAGGCTGTGTCTCACCCGGAGATCAGCAGTGAGCGCAGGGAGAGGGGGGTATCTCACTCGGAGATGAGCTGTGAGTGCAAGGGGAGGGGGTATCTCACCCGGAGATCAGCAGTGAGCGCAGGGAGAGGGGGGTATCTCACTCGGAGATGAGCTGTGAGTGCAGGGAGAGGGGGTATCTCACCCAGAGATCACCAGTGAGCGCAGGGGGAGGGGGTATCTCACCCGGAGATCAGCAGTGAGCGCAGGGGGAGGGGGTATCTTACTCGGAGATGAGCTGTGAGTGCAGGGGGAGGCTGTGTCTCACCCGGAGATCAGCAGTGAGCGCAGGGGGAGGGGGTATCTCACTCGGAGATGAGCTGTGAGTGCAGGGGGAGGCTGTTTCTTACCCGGAGATCAGCAGTGAGCGCAGGGGGAGGGGGTATCTCACCCGGAGATGATCTGTGAGTGCAGGGGGAGGGGTATCTCACCCGGAGATCAGCAGTGAGCACAGGGAAAGGGTTTATCTCACTCGGAGATGAGCTGTGAGGGCAGGGGAGTATCTCACTCGGAGATGAGCTGTGAGGGCAGGGGAGTATCTCACTGGGAGATGAGCTGTGAGGGCTAGGGAGTATCTCACTCGGAGAAGAGCTGTGAGGGCAGGGGAGTATCTCACTCGGAGATGAGCTGTGAGGGCAGGGGAGTATCTCACTCGGAGATGAGCTGTGAGGGCAGGGGAGTATCTCACTCGGAGATGAGCTGTGAGGGCAGGGAAGTATCTCGGAGATGAGCTGTGAGGGCAGGGAAGTATCTCGGAGATGAGCTGTGAGGGCAGGGGAGTATCTCACTCGGAGATGAGCTGTGAGGGCAGGGGAGTATCTCACTCGGAGATGAGCTGTGAGGGCAGGGAAGTATCTCGGAGATGAGCTGTGAGGGCAGGGGAGTATCTCACTTGGAGATGAGCTGTGAGTGCAGGGGGAGGGGGTATCTCACCCGGAGATCAGCAGTGAGCGCAGGGGGAGGGGGTATCACACCCGGAGATGATGTGTGAGTGCAGGGGGAGGGGGTATCTCACCCGGAGATCAGCAGTGAGCGCAGGGAGAGGGGGTATCTCACCCGGAGATTATCTGTGAGTGCAGGGGGAGGGGGTATCTCACCCGGAGATCAGCAGTGAGCACAGGGAAAGGGTTTATCTCACTCGGAGATGAGCTGTGAGGGCAGGGGAGTATCTCACTCGGAGATGAGCTGTGAGGGCAGGGGAGTATCTCACTGGGAGATGAGCTGTGAGGGCTAGGGAGTATCTCACTCGGAGAAGAGCTGTGAGGGCAGGGGAGTATCTCACTCGGAGATGAGCTGTGAGGGCAGGGGAGTATCTCACTCGGAGATGAGCTGTGAGGGCAGGGGAGTATCTCACTCGGAGATGAGCTGTGAGGGCAGGGAAGTATCTCGGAGATGAGCTGTGAGGGCAGGGGAGTATCTCACTCGGAGATGAGCTGTGAGGGCAGGGGAGTATCTCACTCGGAGAAGAGCTGTGAGGGCAGGGAAGTATCTCACTCGAAGATGAGCTGTGAGGGCAGGGGGTATCTCACTCGGAGATGAGCTGTGAGGGCAGGGGAGTATCTCACTCGAAGAGCTGTGAGGGCAGGGAAGTATCTCACTCGGAGATGAGCTGTGAGGGCAGGGGAGTATCTCACTCGGAGATGAGCTGTGAGGGCAGGGAAGTATCTCGGAGATGAGCTGTGAGGGCAGGGGAGTATCTCACTCGGAGATGAGCTGTGAGGGCAGGGGAGTACCTCACTCGGAGATGAGCTGTGAGGGCAGGGGAATATCTCACTCGGAGATGATCTATGAGTGCAGGGGGAGGGGGTATCTCACTCGGAGATGAACTGTGAGTGCAGGGGGAGTATCTCACCTAGAGATCAGCTGTGAGTACAGGGGGAGGGGGTATCTCACTCGGAGATGAGCTGTGAGTGCAGAGGGAGTATCTCACCTAGAGATCAGCAGTGAGTGCAGGGGGAGGGGGTATCTCACTTGGAGATGAGCTGTGAGTGCAGGGGGAGGCTGTGTCTCACCCGGAGATCAGCAGTGAGCGCAGGGAGAGGGGGGTATCTCAACCGGAGATGATCTGTGAGGGCAGGGGGAGGCTGTGTATCACCCGGAGATCAGCAGTGAGCGCAGGGAGAAGGGGGTATCTCACTCGGAGATGAGCTGTGAGTGCAGGGGGAGGCTGTGACTCACCCGGAGATCAGCAGTGAGCGCAGGGGGAGGGGGTATCTCACTCGGAGATGAGCTGTGAGTGCAGGGGGAGGCTGTGTCTCACCCGGAGATCAGCAGTGAGCGCAGGGAGAGGGGGTATTTCACCCGGAGATGATCTGTGAGTGCAGGGGGAGGCTGTGTCTCACCCGGAGATCAGCAGTGAGCGCAGGGAGAGGGGGGTATCTCACCCGGAGATGATCTGTGAGTGCAGGGGGAGGCTGTGTCTCACCCGGAGATCAGCAGTGAGAGCAGGGAGAGGGGGTCTCTCACCCGGAGATGATCTGTGAGTGCAGGGGGAGGGGGTATCTCACTCGGAGATCAGCAGTGAGCGCAGGGGGAGGGGGTATCTCACTCGGAGATGAGCTGTGAGTGCAGGGGGAGGGGGTATCTCACTCGGAGATGAGCTGTGAGTGCAGGGGGAGTATCTCACCCGGAGATCAGCAGTGAGCGCAGGGGGAGGGGGGTATCTCACCCGGAGATGATCTGTGAGTGCAGGGGGAGGCTGTGTCTCACCCGGAGATCAGCAGTGAGCGCAGGGAGAGGGGGGTATCTCACCCGGAGATGATCTGTGAGTGCAGGGGGAGGCTGTGTCTCACCCGGAGATCAGCAGTGAGCGCAAGGAGAAGGGGGTATCTCACTCGGAGATGAGCTGTGAGTGCAGGGGGAGGCTGTGTCTCACCCGGAGATCAGCAATGAGCGCAGGGGGAGGGGGTATCTCACTCGGAGATGAGCTGTGAGTGCAGCGGGAGGCTGTGTCTCACCCGGAGATCAGCAGTGAGCGAAGGACGAGGGGGTATCTCACCCGGAGATGATCTGTGAATGCAGGGGGACGCTGTGTCTCACCCGGAGATCAGCAGTGAGCGCAGGGAGAGGGGGTATCTCACCCGGAGATGATCTGTGAGTGCAGGGGGAGGGGGTATCTCACTCGGAGAAAAGCAGTGAGCGCAGGGGGAGGGGGGTATCTCACTCGGAGATGATCTGTGAGTGCCGGGGGAGGCTGTGTCTCACCCGGAGATCAGCAGTGAGCGCAGGGAGAGGGGGTATCTCACTCGGAGATGATCTGTGAGTGCAGGGGGAGGGGGTATCTCACTCGGAGAAAAGCAGTGAGCGCAGGGGGAGGGGGTATCTCACTTGGAGATGAGCTGTGAGTGCAGGGGGAGTATCTCACCCGGAGATCAGCAGTGAGCGCAGGGGGAGGGGGTATCTCACTCGGAGATGAGCTGTGAGTGCAGGGGGAGGCTGTGTCTCACCCGGAGAACAGCAGTGAGCGCAGGGAGAGGGGGATATCTCACTCGGAGATGAGCTGTGAGTGCAAGGGGAAGGGGGTATCTCACCCGGAGATCAGCAGTGAGCGCAGGGAGAGGGGGGTATCTCACTCGGAGATGAGCTGTGAGTGCAGGGAGAGGGGGTATCTCACCCAGAGATCAGCAGTAAGCGCAGGGGGAGGGGGTATCTCACCCGGAGATCAGCAGTGAGCGCAGGGGGAGGGGGTATCTTACTCGGAGATGAGCTGTAAGTGCAGGGGGAGGCTGTGTCTCACCCGGAGATCAGCAGTGAGCGCAGGGGGAGGGGGTATCTCACTCGGAGATGAGCTGTGAGTGGAGGGGGAGGCTGTTTCTTACCCGGAGATCAGCAGTGAGCGCAGGGGGAGGGGGTATCACACCCGGAGATGATCTGTGAGTGCAGGGGGAGGGGGTATCTCACCCGGAGATCAGCAGTGAGCGCAGGGAGAGGGGGTATCTCACCCGGAGATGATCTGTGAGTGCAGGGAGAGGGGGTATCTCACCCGGAGACCAGCAGTGAGCACAGGGAAAGGGTTTATCTCACTCGGAGATGAGCTGTGAGGGCAGGGGAGTATCTCACTCGGAGATGAGCTGTGAGGGCAGGGGAGTATCTCACTGGGAGATGAGCTGTGAGGGCTAGGGAGTATCTCACTCGGAGAAGAGCTGTGAGGGCAGGGGAGTATCTCACTCGGAGATGAGCTGTGAGGGCAGGGGAGTATCTCACTCGGAGAGGAGCTGTGAGGGCAGGGGAGTATCTCACTCGGAGATGAGCTGTGAGGGCAGGGGAGTATCTCACTCGGAGATGAGCTGTGAGGGCAGGGGAGTATCTCACTCGGAGATGAGCTGTGAGGGCAGGGAAGTATCTCGGAGATGAGCTGTGAGGGCAGGGGAGTATCTCACTCGGAGATGAGCTGTGAGGGCAGGGGAGTATCTCACTCGGAGAAGAGCTGTGAGGGCAGGGAAGTATCTCACTCGAAGATGAGCTGTGAGGGCAGGGGAGTATCTCACTCGGAGATGAGCTGTGAGGGCAGGGGAGTATCTCACTCGAAGAGCTGTGAGGGCAGGGAAATATCTCACTCGGAGATGAGCTGTGAGGGCAGGGGAGTATCTCACTCGGAGATGAGCTGTGAGGGCAGGGAAGTATCTCGGAGATGAGCTGTGAGGGCAGGGGAGTATCTCACTCGGAGATGAGCTGTGAGGGCAGGGGAGTACCTCACTCGGAGATGAGCTGTGAGGGCAGGGGAATATCTCACTCGGAGATGATCTGTGAGTGCAGGGCGAGGGGGTATCTCACTCGGAGATGAACTGTGAGTGCAGGGGGAGTATCTCACCTAGAGATCAGCTGTGAGTACAGGGGGAGGGGGTATCTCACTCGGAGATGAGCTGTGAGTGCAGAGGGAGTATCTCACCTAGAGATCAGCAGTGAGTGCAGGGGGAGGGGGTATCTCACTTGGAGATGAGCTGTGAGTGCAGGGGGAGGCTGTGTCTCACCCGGAGATCAGCAGTGAGCGCAGGGAGAGGGGGGTATCTCACCCGGAGATGATCTGTGAGTGCAGGGGGAGGCTGTGTCTCACCCGGAGATCAGCAGTGAGCGCAGGGAGAAGGGGGTATCTCACTCGGATATGAGCTGTGAGTGCAGGGGGAGGCTGTGTCTCACCCGGAGATCAGCAGTGAGCGCAGGGGGAGGGGGTATCTCACTCGGAGATGAGCTGTGAGTGCAGGGGGAGGCTGTGTCTCACCCGGAGATCAGCAGTGAGCGCAGGGAGAGGGGGTATCTCACTCGGAGATGAGCTGTGAGTGCAGGGGGAGTATCTCACCCGGAAATCAGCAGTGAGCGCAGGGGGAGGGGGTATCTCACTCGGAGATGAGCTGTGAGTGCAGGGGGAGGCTGTGTCTCACACGGAGATCAGCAGTGAGCGGAGGGAGAGATGGGTATCTCACTCGGAGATGAGCTGTGAGTGCAGGGGGAGGGAGTATCTCACCCGGAGTTGAGCTGTGATTGCAGGGGGAGAATCTCACCTAGAGATCAGCTGTGAGTGCAGGGGGTGGGGGTATCTCACTCAGAGATGAGCTGTGAGTGCAGGGGGAGGCTGTGTCTCACCCGGAGATCAGCAGTGAGAGGAGGGAGAGGGGGATATCTCACTTGGAGATGAGCTGTGAGTGCAGGGGGAGGCTGTGTCTCACCCGGAGATCAGCAGTGAGCGCAGGGAGAGGGGGGTATCTCACCCGGAGATGATCTGTGAGTGCAGGGGGAGGCTGTGTCTCACACGGAGATCAGCAGTGAGCGCAGGGAGAGGGGGGTATCTCACCCGGAGATGATCTGTGAGTCAGGGGGAGGCTGTGTCTCACCCGGAGATCAGCAGTGAGCGCAGGGAGAAGGGGGTATCTCACTCGGAGATGAGCTGTGAGTGCAGGGGGAGGCTGTGTCTCACCCGGAGATCAGCAGTGAGCGCAGGGGGAGGGGGTATCTCACTCGGAGATGAGCTGTGAGTGCAGGGGGAGGCTGTGTCTCACCCGGAGATCAGCAGTGAGCGCAGGAAGAGGGGGTATCTCACCCGGAGATGATCTGTGAATGCAGGGGGAGGCTGTGTCTCACCTGGAGATCAGCAGTGAGCACAGGGAGAGGGGGTATCTCACCCGGAGATGATCTGTGAGTGCAGGGGGAGGGGGTATCTCACTCGGAGAAAAGCAGTGAGCGCAGGGGGAGGGGGTATCTCACTTGGAGATGAGCTGTGAGTGCAGGGGGAGTATCTCAACCGGAGATCAGCAGTGAGCGCAGGGGGAGGGGGTATCTCACTCGGAGATGAGCTGTGAGTGCAGGGGGAGGCTGTGTCTCACCCGGAGATCAGCAGTGAGCGCAGGGAGAGGGGGGTATCTCACTCGGAGATGAGCTGTGAGTGCAAGGGGAGGGGGTATCTCACCTGGAGATCAGCAGTGAGCGCAGGGAGAGGGGGATATCTCACTCGGAGATGAGCTGTGAGTGCAGGGAGAGGGGGTATCTCACCCAGAGATCAGCAGTGAGTGCAGGGGGAGGGGGTATCTCACCCGGAGATCAGCAGTGAGCGCAGGGGGAGGGGGTATCTTACTCGGAGATGAGCTGTGAGTGCAGGGGGAGGCTGTGTCTCACCCGGAGATCAGCAGTGAGCGCAGGGGGAGCAGGTATCTCACTCGGAGATGAGCTGTGAGTGCAGGGGGAGGCTGTTTCTTACCCGGAGATCAGCAGTGAGCGCAGGGGGAGGGGGTATCACACCCGGAGATGATCTGTGAGTGCAGGGGGAGGGGGTATCTCACCCGGAGATGATCTGTGAGTGCAGGGGGAGGGGGCATCTCACCCGGAGATCAGCAGTGAGCACAGGGAAAGGGTTTATCTCACTCGGAGATGAGCTGTGAGGGCAGGGGAGTATCTCACTCGGAGATGAGCTGTGAGGGCAGGGGAGTATCTTACTGGGAGATGAGCTGTGAGGGCTAGGGAGTATCTCACTGGGAGAAGAGCTGTGAGGGCAGGGGAGTATCTCACTCGGAGATGAGCTGTGAGGGCAGGGGAGTATCTCACTCGGAGATGAGCTGTGAGGGCAGGGAAGTATCTCGGAGATGAGCTGTGAGGGCAGGGGAGTATCTCACTCGGAGATGAGCTGTGAGGGCAGGGGAGTATCTCACTCGGAGAAGAGCTGTGAGGGCAGGGAAGTATCTCACTCGAAGATGAGCTGTGAGGGCAGGGGAGTATCTCACTCGGAGATGAGCTGTGAGGGCAGGGGAGTATCTCACTCGAAGAGCTGTGAGGGCAGGGAAGTATCTCACTCGGAGATGAGCTGTGAGGGCAGGGTAGTATCTCACTCGGAGATGAGCTGTGAGGGCAGGGAAGTATCTCGGAGATGAGCTGTGAGGGCAGGGGAGTATCTCACTCGGAGATGAGCTGTGAGGGCAGTGGAGTACCTCACTCGGAGATGAGCTGTGAGGGCAGGGCAATATCTCACTCGGAGATGATCTGTGAGTGCAGGGGGAGGGGGTATCTCACTCGGAGATGAACTGTGAGTGCAGGGGGAGTATCTCACCTAGAGATCAGCTGTGAGTACAGGGGGAGGGGGTATCTCACTCGGAGATGAGCTGTGAGTGCAGAGGGAGTATCTCACCTAGAGATCAGCAGTGAGTGCAGGGGGAGGGGGTATCTCACTTGGAGATGAGCTGTGAGTGCAGGGGGAGGCTGTGTCTCACCCGGAGATCAGCAGTGAGCGCAGGGAGAGGGGGTATCTCACCCGGAGATGATCTGTGAGTGCAGGGGGAGGCTGTGTCTCACCCGGAGATCAGCAGTGAGCGCAGGGAGAAGGGGGTATCTCACTCGGAGATGAGCTGTGAGTGCAGGGGGAGGCTGTGTCTCACCCGGAGATCAGCAGTGAGCGCAGGGGGAGGGGATATCTCACTCGGAGATGAGCTGTGAGTGCAGGGGGAGGCTGTGTCTCACCCGGAGATCAGCAGTGAGCGCAGGGAGAGGGGGTATCTCACCCGGAGATGATCTGTGAGTGCAGGGGGAGGCTGTGTCTCACCCGGAGATCAGCAGTGAGCGCAGGGAGAGGGGGGTATCTCACCCGGAGATGATCTGTGAGTGCAGGGGGAGGCTGTGTCTCACCCGGAGATCAGCAGTGAGCGCAGGGAGAGGGGGTCTCTCACCCGGAGATGATCTGTGAGTGCAGGGGGAGGGGGTATCTCACTCGGAGATCAGCAGTGAGCGCAGGGGGAGGGGGTATCTCACTCGGAGATGAGCTGTGAGTGCAGGGGGAGTATCTCACCCGGAGATCAGCAGTGAGCGCAGGGGGAGGGGGTATCTCACTCGGAGATGAGCTGTGAGTGCAGGGGGAGTATCTCACCTGGAGATCAGCAGTGAGCGCAGGGGGAGGGGGTATCTCACTCGGAGATGAGCTGTGAGTGCAGGGGGAGGCTGTGTCTCACACGGAGATCAGCATTGAGAGCAGGGAGAGGGGGATATCTCACTTGGAGATGAGCTGTGAGTGCAGGGGGAGGCTGTGTCTCACCCGGAGATCAGCAGTGAGCGCAGGGAGAGGGGGGTATCTCACCCGGAGATGATCTGTGAGTGCAGGGGGAGGCTGTGTCTCACCCGGAGATCAGCAGTGAGCGCAGGGAGAGGGGGGTATCTCACCCGGAGATGATCTGTGAGTGCAGGGGGAGGCTGTGTCTCACCCGGAGATCAGCAGTGAGCGCAGGGAGAAGGGGGTATCTCACTCGGAGATGAGCTGTGAGTGCAGGGGGAGGCTGTGTCTCACCCGGAGATCAGCAGTGAGCGCAGGGGGAGGGGGTATCTCACTCGGAGATGAGCTGTGAGTGCAGGGGGAGGCTGTGTCTCACCCGGAGATCAGCAGTGAGCGCAGGAAGAGGGGGTATCTCACCCGGAGATGATCTGTGAATGCAGGGGGAGGCTGTGTCTCACCTGGAGATCAGCAGTGAGCGCAGGGAGAGGGGGTATCTCACCCGGAGATGATCTGTGAGTGCAGGGGGAGGGGGTATCTCACTCGGAGAAAAGCAGTGAGCGCAGGGGGAGGGGGTATCTCACTTGGAGATGAGCTGTGAGTGCAGGGGGAGTATCTCACCCGGAGATCAGCAGTGAGCGCAGGGGGAGGGGGTATCTCACTCGGAGATGAGCTGTGAGTGCAGGGGGAGGCTGTGTCTCACCCGGAGATCAGCAGTGAGCGCAGGGAGAGGGGGGTATCTCACTCGGAGATGAGCTGTGAGTGCAAGGGGAGGGGGTATCTCACCCGGAGATCAGCAGTGAGCGCAGGGAGAGGGGGATATCTCACTCGGAGATGAGCTGTGAGTGCAGGGAGAGGGGGTATCTCACCCAGAGATCAGCAGTGAGTGCAGGGGGAGGGGGTATCTCACCCGGAGATCAGCAGTGAGCGCAGGGGGAGGGGGTATCTTACTCGGAGATGAGCTGTGAGTGCAGGGGGAGGCTGTGTCTCACCCGGAGATCAGCAGTGAGCGCAGGGGGAGGGGGTATCTCACTCGGAGATGAGCTGTGAGTGCAGGGGGAGGCTGTTTCTTACCCGGAGATCAGCAGTGAGAGCAGGGGGAGGGGGTATCACACCCCGAGATGCTCTGTGAGTGCAGGGGGAGGGGGTATCTCACTCGGAGATGAGCTGTGAGTGCAGGGGGAGGCTGTTTCTTACCCGGAGATCAGCAGTGAGCGCAGGGGGAGGGGGTATCACACCCCGAGATGCTCTGTGAGTGCAGGGGGAGGGGGTATCTCACCCGGAGATGATCTGTGAGTGCAGGGGGAGGGGGTATCTCACCCGGAGATCAGCAGTGAGCACAGGGAAAGGGTTTATCTCACTCGGAGATGAGCTGTGAGGGCAGGGGAGTATCTCACTCGGAGATGAGCTGTGACGGCAGGGGAGTATCTTACTGGGAGATGAGCTGTGAGGGCTAGGGAGTATCTCACTTGGAGATGAGCTGTGAGTGCAGGGGGAGTATCTCACCCGGAGATCAGCAGTGAGCGCAGGGGGAGGGGGTATCTCACTCGGAGATGAGCTGTGAGTGCAGGGGGAGGCTGTGTCTCACCCGGAGATCAGCAGTGAGCGCAGGGAGAGGGGGGTATCTCACTCGGAGATGAGCTGTGAGTGCAAGGGGAGGGGGTATCTCACCCGGAGATCAGCAGTGAGCGCAGGGAGAGGGGGATATCTCACTCGGAGATGAGCTGTGAGTGCAGGGAGAGGGGGTATCTCACCCAGAGATCAGCAGTGAGTGCAGGGGGAGGGGGTATCTCACCCGGAGATCAGCAGTGAGCGCAGGGGGAGGGGGTATCTTACTCGGAGATGAGCTGTCAGTGCAGGGGGAGGCTGTGTCTCACCCGGAGATCAGCAGTGATCGCAGGGGGAGGGGGTATCTCACTCGGAGATGAGCTGTGAGTGCAGGGGGAGGCTGTTTCTTACCCGGAGATCAGCAGTGAGCGCAGGGGGAGGGGGTATCACACCCGGAGATGATCTGTGAGTGCAGGGGGAGGGGGTATCTCACCCGGAGATGATCTGTGAGTGCAGGGGGAGGGGGTATCTCACCCGGAGATCAGCAGTGAGCACAGGGAAAGGGTTTATCTCACTCGGAGATGAGCTGTGAGGGCAGGGGAGTATCTCACTCGGAGATGAGCTGTGAGGGCAGGGGAGTATCTTACTGGGAGATGAGCTGTGAGGGTTAGGGAGTATCTCACTGGGAGAAGAGCTGTGAGGGCAGGGGAGTATCTCACTCGGAGATGAGCTGTGAGGGCAGGGGAGTATCTCACTCGGAGATGAGCTGTGAGGGCAGGGAAGTATCTCGGAGATGAGCTGTGAGGGCAGGGGAGTATCTCACTCGGAGATGAGCTGTGAGGGCAGGGGAGTATCTCACTCGGAGAAGAGCTGTGAGGGCAGGGAAGTATCTCACTCGAAGATGAGCTGTGAGGGCAGGGGAGTATCTCACTCGGAGATGAGCTGTGAGGGCAGGGGAGTATCTCACTCGAAGAGCTGTGAGGGCAGGGAAGTATCTCACTCGGAGATGAGCTGTGAGGGCAGGGTAGTATCTCACTCGGAGATGAGCTGTGAGGGCAGGGAAGTATCTCGGAGATGAGCTGTGAGGGCAGGGGAATATCTCACTCGGAGATGAGCTGTGAGGGCAGTGGAGTACCTCACTCGGAGATGAGCTGTGAGGGCAGGGCAATATCTCACTCGGAGATGATCTGTGAGTGCAGGGGGAGGGGGTATCTCACTCGGAGATGAACTGTGAGTGCAGGGGGAGTATCTCACCTAGAGATCAGCTGTGAGTACAGGGGGAGGGGGTATCTCACTCGGAGATGAGCTGTGAGTGCAGAGGGAGTATCTCACCTAGAGATCAGCAGTGAGTGCAGGGGGAGGGGGTATCTCACTTGGAGATGAGCTGTGAGTGCAGGGGGAGGCTGTGTCTCACCCGGAGATCAGCAGTGAGCGCAGGGAGAGGGGGTATCTCACCCGGAGATGATCTGTGAGTGCAGGGGGAGGCTGTGTCTCACCCGGAGATCAGCAGTGAGCGCAGGGAGAAGGGGGTATCTCACTCGGAGATGAGCTGTGAGTGCAGGGGGAGGCTGTGTCTCACCCGGAGATCAGCAGTGAGCGCAGGGGGAGGGGATATCTCACTCGGAGATGAGCTGTGAGTGCAGGGGGAGGCTGTGTCTCACCCGGAGATCAGCAGTGAGCGCAGGGAGAGGGGGTATCTCACCCGGAGATGATCTGTGAGTGCAGGGGGAGGCTGTGTCTCACCCGGAGATCAGCAGTGAGCGCAGGGAGAGGGGGGTATCTCACCCGGAGATGATCTGTGAGTGCAGGGGGAGGCTGTGTCTCACCCGGAGATCAGCAGTGAGCGCAGGGAGAGGGGGTCTCTCACCCGGAGATGATCTGTGAGTGCAGGGGGAGGGGGAATCTCACTCGGAGATCAGCAGTGAGCGCAGGGGGAGGGGGTATCTCACTCGGAGATGAGCTGTGAGTGCAGGGGGAGTATCTCACCCGGAGATCAGCAGTGAGCGCAGGGGGAGGGGGTATCTCACTCGGAGATGAGCTGTGAGTGCAGGGGGAGTATCTCACCTGGAGATCAGCAGTGAGCGCAGGGGGAGGGGGTATCTCACTCGGAGATGAGCTGTGAGTGCAGGGGGAGGCTGTGTCTCACACGGAGATCAGCATTGAGAGCAGGGAGAGGGGGATATCTCACTTGGAGATGAGCTGTGAGTGCAGGGGGAGGCTGTGTCTCACCCGGAGATCAGCAGTGAGCGCAGGGAGAGGGGGGTATCTCACCCGGAGATGATCTGTGAGTGCAGGGGGAGGCTGTGTCTCACCCGGAGATCAGCAGTGAGCGCAGGGAGAGGGGGGTATCTCACCCGGAGATGATCTGTGAGTGCAGGGGGAGGCTGTGTCTCACCCGGAGATCAGCAGTGAGCGCAGGGAGAAGGGGGTATCTCACTCGGAGATGAGCTGTGAGTGCAGGGGGAGGCTGTGTCTCACCCGGAGATCAGCAGTGAGCGCAGGGGGAGGGGGTATCTCACTCGGAGATGAGCTGTGAGTGCAGGGGGAGGCTGTGTCTCACCCGGAGATCAGCAGTGAGCGCAGGAAGAGGGGGTATCTCACCCGGAGATGATCTGTGAATGCAGGGGGAGGCTGTGTCTCACCTGGAGATCAGCAGTGAGCGCAGGGAGAGGGGGTATCTCACCCGGAGATGATCTGTGAGTGCAGGGGGAGGGGGTATCTCACTCGGAGAAAAGCAGTGAGCGCAGGGGGAGGGGGTATCTCACTTGGAGATGAGCTGTGAGTGCAGGGGGAGTATCTCACCCGGAGATCAGCAGTGAGCGCAGGGGGAGGGGGTATCTCACTCGGAGATGAGCTGTGAGTGCAGGGGGAGGCTGTGTCTCACCCGGAGATCAGCAGTGAGCGCAGAGAGAGGGGGGTATCTCACTCGGAGATGAGCTGTGAGTGCAAGGGGAGGGGGTATCTCACCCGGAGATCAGCAGTGAGCGCAGGGAGAGGGGGATATCTCACTCGGAGATGAGCTGTGAGTGCAGGGAGAGGGGGTATCTCACCCAGAGATCAGCAGTGAGTGCAGGGGGAGGGGGTATCTCACCCGGAGATCAGCAGTGAGCGCAGGGGGAGGGGGTATCTTACTCGGAGATGAGCTGTGAGTGCAGGGGGAGGCTGTGTCTCACCCGGAGATCATCAGTGAGCGCAGGGGGAGGGGGTATCTCACTCGGAGATGAGCTGTGAGTGCAGGGGGAGGCTGTTTCTTACCCGGAGATCAGCAGTGAGCGCAGGGGGAGGGGGTATCACACCCCGAGATGCTCTGTGAGTGCAGGGGGAGGGGGTATCTCACTCGGAGATGAGCTGTGAGTGCAGGGGGAGGCTGTTTCTTACCCGGAGATCAGCAGTGAGCGCAGGGGGAGGGGGTATCACACCCCGAGATGCTCTGTGAGTGCAGGGGGAGGGGGTATCTCACCCGGAGATGATCTGTGAGTGCAGGGGGAGGGGGTATCTCACCCGGAGATCAGCAGTGAGCACAGGGAAAGGGTTTATCTCACTCGGAGAAGAGCTGTGAGGGCAGGGGAGTATCTCACTCGGAGATGAGCTGTGAGGGCAGGGGAGTATCTCACTTGGAGATGAGCTGTGAGGGCAGGGGAGTATCTCACTCGGAGATGAGCTGTGAGGGCAGGGAAGTATCTCGGAGATGAGCTGTGAGGGCAGGGGAGTATCTCACTCGGAGATGAGCTGTGAGGGCAGGGGAGTATCTCACTCGGAGAAGAGCTGTGAGGGCAGGGAAGTATCTCACTCGAAGATGAGCTGTGAGGGCAGGGGAGTATCTCACTCGGAGATGAGCTGTGAGGGCAGGGGAGTATCTCACTCGGAGATGAGCTGTGAGGGCAGGGGAGTATCTCATTCGGAGAAGAGCTGTGAGGGCAGGGAAGTATCTCACTCGGAGATGAGCTGTGAGGGCAGGGGAGTATCTCACTCGGAGATGAACTGTGAGGGCAGGGGAGTATCTCACTCGGAGATGAGCTGTGAGGGCAGGGAAGTATCTCGGAGATGAGCTGTGAGGGCTGGGGAGTATCTCACTCGGAGATGGGCAGGGGAGTATCTCACTCGGAGATGAGCTGTGAGGGCAGGGGAATATCTCACTCGGAGATGAGCTGTGAGGGCAGGGGGAGGCTGTGTCTCACCCGGAGATCAGCAGTGAGCGCAGGGAGAGGGGGTATCTCACCCGGAGATGATCTGTGAGTGCAGGGGGAGGCTGTGTCTCACCCGGAGATCAGCAGTGAGCGCAGGGAGAGGGGGGTATCTCACCCGGAGATGATCTGTGAGTGCAGGGGGAGGCTGTGTCTCACCCGGAGATCAGCAGTGAGCGCAGGGAGAGGGGGTATCTCACCCGGAGATGATCTGTGAGTGCAGGGGGAGGGGGTATCTCACTCGGAGATCAGCAGTGAGCGCAGGGGGAGGGGGTATCTCACTCGGAGATGAGCTGTGAGTGCAGGGGGAGTATCTCACCCGGAGATCAGCAGTGAGCGCAGGGGGAGGAAGTATCTCACTCGGAGATGAGCTGTGAGTGCAGGGGGAGTATCTCACCCGGAGATCAGCAGTGAGCGCAGGGGGAGGGGGTATCTCACTCGGAGATGAGCTGTGAGTGCAGGGGGAGGCTGTGTCTCACACGGAGATCAGCAGTGAGCGCAGGGAGAGGTGGGTATCTCACTCGGAGATGAGCTGTGAGTGCAAGGGGAGGGGGTATCTCACCCGGAGATGAGCTGTGAGTGCAGGGGGAGAATCTCACCTAGAGATCAGCTGTGAGTGCAGGGGGTGGGGGTATCTCACTCGGAGATGAGCTGTGAGTGCAGGGGGAGTATCTCACCTAGAGATCAGCAGTGAGTGCAGGGCGAGGGGGTATCTCACTCGGAGATGAGCTGTGAGTGCAGGGGGAGGCTGTGTCTCACCCGGAGATCAGCAGTGAGAGCAGGGAGAGGGGGATATCTCACTTGGAGATGAGCTGTGAGTGCAGGGGGAGGCTGTGTCTCACCCGGAGATCAGCAGTGAGCGCAGGGAGAGGGGGGTATCTCACCCGGAGATGATCTGTGAGTGCAGGGGGAGGCTGTGTCTCACCCGGAGATCAGCAGTGAGCGCAGGGAGAGGGGGGTATCTCACTCGGAGATGAGTTGTGAGTGCAGCGGGAGGCTGTGTCTCACCCGGAGATCAGCAGTGAGCGCAGGGGGAGGGGGTATCTCACTCGGAGATGAGTTGTGAGTGCAGCGGGAGGCTGTGTCTCACCCGGAGATCAGCAGTGAGCGCAGGGGTAGGGGGTATCTCACTCGGAGATGAGCTGTGAGTGCAGGGGGAGGCTGTGTCTCACCCGGAGATCAGCAGTGAGCGCAGGAAGAGGGGGTATCTCACCCGGAGATGATCTGTGAATGCAGGGGGAGGCTGTGTCTCACCCGGAGATCAGCAGTGAGCGCAGGGAGAGGGGGTATCTCACCCGGAGATGATCTGTGAGTGCAGGGGGAGGGGGTATCTCACTCGGAGAAAAGCAGTGAGCGCAGGGGGAGGGGGGTATCTCACTCGGAGATGATCTGTGAGTGCCGGGGGAGGCTGTGTGTCACCCGGAGATCAGCAGTGAGCGCAGGGAGAGGGGGTATCTCACCCGGAGATGATCTGTGAGTGCAGGGGGAGGGGGTATCTCACTCGGAGAAAAGCAGTGAGCGCAGGGGGAGGGGGTATCTCACTTGGAAATGAGCTGTGAGTGCAGGGGGAGTATCTCACCCGGAGATCAGCAGTGAGCGCAGGGGGAGGGGGTATCTCACTCGGAGATGAGCTGTGAGTGCAGGGGGAGGCTGTGTCTCACCCGGAGATCAGCAGTGAGCGCAGGGAGCGGGGGGTATCTCACTCGGAGATGAGCTGTGAGTGCAAGGGGAGGGGGTATCTCATCCGGAGATCAGCAGTGAGCGCAGGGAGAGGGGGGTATCTCACTCGGAGATAAGCTGTGAGTGCAGGGAGAGGGGGTATCTCACCCAGAGATCAGCAGTGAGCGCAGGGGGAGGGGGTATCTCACCCAGAGATCAGCAGTGAGCGCAGGGGGAGGGGGTATCTTACTCGGAGATGATCTGTGAGTGCAGGGGGAGGCTGTGTCTCACCCAGAGATCAGCAGTGAGCGCAGGGGGAGGGGGTATCTCACTCGGAGATGAGCTGTGAGTGCAGGGGGAGTATCTCACCCGGAGATCAGCAGTGAGCGCAGGGGGAGGAAGTATCTCACTCGGAGATGAGCTGTGAGTGCAGGGGGAGGCTGTTTCTTACCCGGAGATCAGCAGTGAGCGCAGGGGGAGGGGGTATCACACCCGGAGATGATCTGTGAGTGCAGGGGGAGGGGGTATCTCACCCGGAGATCAGCAGTGAGCGCAGGGAGAGGGGGTATCTCACCCGGAGATGAGCTGTGAGTGCAGGGAGAAGGGGTATCTCACCCGGAGATGATCTGTGAGTGCAGGGGGAGGGGGTATCTCACCCGGAGATCAGCAGTGAGCACAGGGAAAGGGTTTATCTCACTCGGAGATGAGCTGTGAGGGCAGGGGAGTATCTCACTCGGAGATGAGCTGTGAGGGCAGGGGAGTATCTCACTGGGAGATGAGCTGTGAGGGCTAGGGAGTATCTCACTCGGAGAAGAGCTGTGAGGGCAGGGGAGTATCTCACTCGGAGATGAGCTGTGAGGGCAGGGGAGTATCTCACTCGGAGATGAGCTGTGAGGGCAGGGGAGTAGCTCACTCGGAGATGAGCTGTGAGGGCAGGGAAGTATCTCGGAGATGAGCTGTGAGGGCAGGGGAGTATCTCACTCGGAGATGAGCTGTTAGGGCAGGGGAGTATCTCACTCGGAGAAGAGCTGTGAGGGCAGGGAAGTATCTCACTCGGAGATGAGCTGTGAGGGCAGGGGAGTATCTCACTCGGAGATGAGCTGTGAGGGCAGGGGAGTATCTCACTCGGAGATGAGCTGTGAGGGCAGGGAAGTATCTCGGAGATGAGCTGTGAGGGCTGGGGAGTATCTCACTCGGAGGTGAGCTGTGAGGGCAGGGGAGTATCTCACTCGGAGATGAGCTGTGAGGGCAGGGGAGTACCTCACTCGGAGATGAGCTGTGAGGGCAGGGGAATATCTCACTCGGAGATGAACTGTGAGGGCAGGGGAGTATCTCACTCGGAGATGAGCTGTGAGGGCAGGGGAGTATCTCACTCGGAGATGAGCTGTGAGGGCAGGGGAGTATCTCACCTAGAGATCAGCAGTGAGCGCAGGGGGAGGGGGTATCTCACTAGGAGATGAGCTGTGAGTGCAGAGGGAGGCTGTGTCTCACCCGGAGATCAGCAGTGAGCTCAGGGGGAGGGGGTATCTCACCTGGAGATGAGCTGAGAGGGCAGGGGGAGGGGGTATCTCACCTGGAGATCAGCTGTGAGTGCAGGAGGAGAGGGTATCTCACCGGAATATGAGCTGTTAGCACAGGGGGAGGGGGTGTCTCACACGGAGATCAGCTGTGAGCCCAGGGGGAAGGTGTCTCACCCGGGGATCAGCTGTGAGTGCAGGAGGAGGGGGTATCTCACCTGGAGATGAGCTGAGAGGGCAGGGGGAGGGGGTATCTCACCTGGAGATGAGCTGTGAGGGCAGGGGAGTATCTCACTCGGAGATGAGCTGTGAGGGCAGGGGAGTATCTCACTCGGAGATGAGCTGTGAGGGCAGGGGAGTATCTCACTCGGAGATGAGCTGTGAGGGCAGGGGAGTATCTCACTCGGAGAAGAGCTGTGAGGGCAGGGAAGTATCTCACTCGAAGATGAGCTGTGAGGGCAGGGGAGCATCTCACTCGGACATGAGCTGTGAGGGCAGGGGAGTATCTCACTCGGAGATGAGCTGTGAGGGCAGGGAAGTATCTCGGAGATGAGCTGTGAGGGCAGGGGAGTATCTCACTCGGAGATGAGCTGTGAGGGCAGGGGAGTATCTCACTCGGAGATGAGCTGTGAGGGCAGGGGAGTATCTCACTCGGAGATGAGCTGTGAGGGCAGGGAAGTATCTCGGAGATGAGCTGTGAGGGCTGGGGAGTATCTCACTCGGAGGTGAGCTGTGAGGGCAGGGGAGTATCTCACTCGGAGATGAGCTGTGAGGGCAGGGGAGTACCTCACTCGGAGATGAGCTGTGAGGGCAGGGGAATATCTCACTCGGAGATGAGCTGTGAGGGCAGGGGAGTATCTCACTCGGAGATGAGCTGTGAGGGCAGGGGAGTATCTCACTCGGAGATGAGCTGTGAGGGCAGGGGAGTATCTCACCTAGAGATCAGCAGTGAGCGCAGGGGGAGGGGGTATCTCACTAGGAGATGAGCTGTGAGTGCAGAGGGAGGCTGTGTCTCACCCGGAGATCAGCAGTGAGCTCAGGGGAGGGGGTATCTCACCTGGAGATGAGCTGAGAGGGCAGGGGGAGGGGGTATCTCACCTGGAGATCAGCTGTGAGTGCAGGAGGAGAGGGTATCTCACCGGAATATGAGCTGTTAGCACAGGGGGAGGGGGTGTCTCACACGGAGATCAGCTGTGAGCCCAGGGGGAAGGTGTCTCACCCGGGGATCAGCTGTGAGTGCAGGAGGAGGGGGTATCTCACCTGGAGATGAGCTGAGAGGGCAGGGGGAGGGGGTATCTCACCTGGAGATGAGCTGTGAGGGCAGGGGAGTATCTCACTCGGAGATGAACTGTGAGGGCAGGGTAGTATCTCACTCGGAGATGAGCTGTGAGGGCAGGGGAGTATCTCACTCGGAGATGAGCTGTGAGGGCAGGGGAGTATCTCACTCGGAGAAGAGCTGTGAGGGCAGGGAAGTATCTCACTCGAAGATGAGCTGTGAGGGCAGGGGAGTATCTCACTAGGAGATGAGCTGTGAGGGCAGGGGAGTATCTCACTCGGAGAAGAGCTGTGAGGGCAGGGAAGTATCTCACTCGGAGATGAGCTGTGAGGGCAGGGGAGTATCTCACTCGCAGATGAGCTGTGAGGGCAGGGGAGTATCTCACTTGGAGATGAGCTGTGAGGGCAGGGAAGTATCTCGGAGATGAGCTGTGAGGGCTGGGGAGTATCTCACTCGGAGATAAGCTGTGAGGGCAGGGGAGTATCTCACTCGGAGATGAGCTGTGAGGGCAGGGGAGTACCTCACTCGGAGATGAGCTGTGAGGGCAGGGGAATATCTCACTCGGAGATGAGCTGTGAGGGCAGGGGAGTATCTCACTCGGAGATGAGCTGTGAGGGCAGGGGAGTATCTCACTCGGAGATGAGCTGTGAGGGCAGGGGAGTATCTCACCTAGAGATCAGAAGTGAGCGCAGGGGGAGGGGGTATCTCACTAGGAGATGAGCTGTGAGTGCAGAGGGAGGCTGTGTCTCACCCGCAGATCAGCAGTGAGCTCAGGGGGAGGGGGTATCTCACCTGGAGATGAGCTAAGAGGGCAGGGGGAGGGGGTATCTCACCTGGAGATCAGCTGTGAGTGCATGAGGAGGGGGTATCTCACCCGAATATGAGCTGTTAGCACAGGGGGGGGGGGGGGTGTCTCACCCGGAGATCAGCTGTGAGCCCAGGAGGAAGGTGTCTCACCCGGGGATCAGCTGTGAGTGCAGGAGGAGGGAGTATCTCACCTGGAGATGAGCTGAGAGGGCAAGGGGAGGGGGTATCTCACCTGGAGATGAGCTGAGAGGGCAGGGGGAGGGGGTAACTCACCCGGAGATGAGCTGTGAGCGCATTGGGAGGGGGTGTCTCACCCTGAGATCAACTGTGAGCGCATTGGGAAGGGGTATCTCACCCGGAGATTAGCTATGAGCTCAGGGGGAGGGGGTATCTCACCCGGAGATCAACTGAGAGCTATGAGCAGAGGAGGAGGGGGTTTTCTGACCCAGAGGTGAGCTGTGAGCGCATTGGGAGGGGGTATCTCACCCGGAGATCAGCTGTGAGCTATGAGCACAGGGGGAGGGGGTGAATCACACACAGGCTGTGCTTACAGCAGGGAGAGTTGTGACAGAGAATACATTTTGCATGCTGCGAGTAGGGAGCTCTTACGCCAGGAACTGCGCAAACTCGACCAGCTGATCACCCACTACCAGACGTAATGGAATAATGCAAGGGGGCGCCAGAGAACAGCATTTGAAAAATAAAAGCTTGGTATCTTTTGAATGAAGCATAATTTTGAATCACTATAAATTACAAAACGATTTATTTCCACCTTTTCTGGTTGGTCAATTGTATTCTTTATGGTGGCACAACCGCTTTAAGTTTAAAATTTCACATTTTTCTAAATTTTTAGAAAATCTGGGATATTTTCATGAATAACAACAAAACGTATTAATTTAAAATTTTCCAGCTGCAACAGGTACAATTTGTTCCAAAAAGAAGATCAGAATATCAGAATGACTAGCAGAAGCATTTCAAAGTTATTACCAAATAAAGTGACGTTTCAGATATGAAAAATGGGGCTGTCAGAAAGGTTAATACTGATTACCACGAGACAGGGCTAAGAAACATGAAATGGTAATGTGCAGTACATACCTATGCTCAAAAGTGCTGGCATATCATGCCAGTAATAAAAGAAAAT
The DNA here is from genome assembly GCF_046119375.1 of Phyllobates terribilis. NCBI lineage: Eukaryota > Metazoa > Chordata > Amphibia > Anura > Dendrobatidae > Phyllobates > Phyllobates terribilis. Next base: position 340,619,464 of record NW_027362765.1, on the reverse strand, counting down.
ACTGATTAGTCAGGGTGATAAAACAATGTATGTAACATGTAGGTGTGTGGTATGTATAAATATCATTTTTTTTTTCAGTGCCCTGGATAAAGTGACTATAAGAAGTAGGATTTTAGTTAATACCTCACTGAACACAAGAACAGTTTCCAAAATACTAACAAGACGGAGTTTCACAGAACATTTTTTTCACCCATAGCATGAAAGTAATGTTAATATCATAACTTTCATTACAAAATCTTCAGTTTTACCCAAATTCAGTGATGCACCCTACACCAAAACTACTACATCTAGTATTTTGTATGACCTCTATGATTGTTAAGGACAGCACCAAGTCTTCTACACATGGACCGAATAAGTTGGTGACATAAAGTAACATCTATCTCTTTCTATTCCTCCAGAACGACCATTTTAGAACCTGAATGTAGAGCCCTTCTAACTTGTCTCTTCAGAATTCCTCGGTATGTCCTGCACTTCTGTGATGCGTGTTGGAGTACTTGTAAGATGTGTGCAGCTTATTCTTGTGATCTTTCTGATATGTGCACATCTACTTGTGTGATTTGTGCACTGTGCTTGTGTGACATCTCTCAAGTCTACGCTGTGCTTGTGTGACATCTCTCAAGTCTGCGCTGTGCTTGTGTGACATCTCTCAAGTCTGCGCTGTGCTTGTGTGACATCTCTCAAGTCTGCGCTGTGCTTGTGCGACATCTCTCAAGTCTAAGCTGTGCTTGTGTGATATCTCTCAAGTCAGAGCTGTGCTTGTGTGATATCTCTCAAGTCTGTGCTGTGCTTGTGTGACATCTCTTAAGTCTGTGCTGTGCTTGTGTGACATCTCTCAAGTCTAAGCTGTGCTTGTGCGACATCTCTCAAGTCTAAGCTGTGCTTGTGTGATATCTCTCAAGTCTGTGCTGTGCTTGTGTGACATCTCTCAAGTCTAAGCTGTGCTTGTGTGACATCTCTCAAGTCTACGCTGTGCTTGTGTGACATCTCTCAAGTCTGCGCTGTGCTTGTGTGACATCTCTCAAGTCTGTGCTGTGCTTGTGACATCTCTCAAGTCTAAGCTGTGCTTGTGTGACATCTCTCAAGTCTGCGCTGTGCTTGTGTGACATCTCTCAAGTCTGTGCTGTGCTTGTATGACATCACTCAAGTCTGCGCTGTGCTTGTGTGACATCTCTCAAGTCTGCGCTGTGCTTGTGTGACATCTCTCAAGTCTGCGCTGTGCTTGTGTGACATCTCTCAAGTCTGCGCTGTGCTTGTGTGACATCTCTCAAGTCTGCGCTGTGCTTGTGTGACATCTCTCAAGTCAGAGATGTGCTTGTGTGACATCTCTCAAGTCAGAGCTGTGCTTGTGTGACATCTCTCAAGTCAGAGCTGTGCTTGTGTGACATCTCTCAAGTCTGCGCTGTGCTTGTGCGATTTGTCTGGTGTGTGACAAGTGATTTTTTGATGTGTGCCTAACATGTTTTTATTGCATCAAATAATGTTACTTAAAGTGAATTTCTGTTTTAATTCTTTTACTGTCCTTAGGCTTGCCCTAGAGAAAAACAATAAAATCAGGGATACTCTCAGGGTCAGCAATTCCTCTTCCGCTACTGCCCTGGTCTTTGTTTTCAGGCTGCAGCCGTGATGTCCTGACTAAAACACGTGACTGCTGGAGCTTAAAGGGGTTATCCCAGAAACAAAAGTTCATTTTAAAAATGGTCTGTGTCTGACCGTGTATGGAAAATACCACAGCTCCTGAGCGGAGGAGGAAGCCAAAGACAATACAGACATTACATCAGGGGATCACAAAGGATTCATTTTGAGAGGTAAAATATTGTTTAAACACAGGCAGTGAAATATTTTACCTCACAAAATGAATCAATCCTATGAGATCCCGTGCTGGAATGTCTGCATTGTCTTTTGCAGCCTTCCCTGCCCAGGAGCTGTGGTATGATCAGACCATGTTCCGCACACGGTCAGACACAGCCAATTTATAAAATTAACTTTTGTTTGTAGGAAAACCCTTTTAATGACTGAGCTCAGCAGTAATGCCAAGGTAGATGGAACAAGCTGCTGACCCTATGATTGGCTACAGTGGTCACATGAGATATTACCACTGCAGCCTGTAAACACGGACAGGCCAGGAGCATAAAGACATCAATAGACTAGGTGAAAATGAGTAACTCTGATTTTATTATTTTTAGACCAGGTGAAAATGAGTAAATCTGATTTTATTATTTTTAGACTAGGTGAAAATGAGTAACGCTGATTTTATTATTTTTAGACTAGGTGAAAATGAGTAACGCTGATTTTATTATTTTTAGACTAGGTGAAAATGAGTAACTCTGATTTTATTATTTTTAGACCAGGTGAAAATGAGTAACTCTGATTTTATTATTTTTAGACTAGGTGAAAATGAGTAACGCTGATTTTATTATTTTTAGACTAGGTGAAAATGAGTAACTCTGATTTTATTATTTTTAGACCAGGTGAAAATGAGTAACTCTGATTTTATTATTTTTAGACTAGATGAGAATGAGTAACTCTGATTTTATTATTTTTAGACTAGGTGAAAATGAGTAACTCTGATTTTATTATTTTTAGACTAGGTGAAAATGAGTAACTCTGATTTTATTATTTTTAGACTAGGTGAAAATGAGTAACTCTGATTTTATTATTTTTAGACTAGGTGAGAATGAGTAACTCTGATTTTATTATTTTTAGACTAGGTGAAAATGAGTAACTCTGATTTTATTATTTTTAGACTAGGTGAAAATGAGTAACTCTGAATTTATTATTTTTAGACCAGGTGAAAATGAGTAACTGATTTTATTATTTTTAGACTAGGTGAAAATGAGTAACTCTGATTTTATTATTTTTAGACTAGGTGAAAATGAGTAACGCTGATTTTATTATTTTTAGACTAGGTGAAAATGAGTAACGCTGATTTTATTATTTTTAGACTAGGTGAAAATGAGTAACTCTGATTTTATTATTTTTAGACTAGGTGAAAATGAGTAACTCTGATTTTATTATTTTTAGACTAGGTGAAAATGAGTAACTCTGATTTTATTATTTTTAGACTAGGTGAAAATGAGTAACTCTGATTTTATTATTTTTAGACTAGGTGAAAATGAGTAACTCTGATTTTATTATTTTTAGACTAGGTGAAAATGAGTAACTCTGATTTTATTATTTTTAGACTAGGTGAAAATGAGTAACTCTGATTTTATTATTTTTAGACTAGGTGAAAATGAGTAACGCTGATTTTATTATTTTTAGACCAGGTGAAAATGAGTAACTCTGATTTTATTATTTTTAGACTAGGTGAAAATGAGTAACTCTGATTTTATTATTTTTAGACTAGGTGAAAATGAGTAACGCTGATTTTATTATTTTTAGACTAGGTGAAAATGAGTAACTCTGATTTTATTATTTTTAGACTAGGTGAAAATGAGTAACTCTGATTTTATTATTTTTAGACTAGGTGAAAATGAGTAACTCTGATTTTATTATTTTTAGACTAGGTGAAAATGAGTAACTCTGATTTTATTATTGTTAGACTAGGTGAAAATGAGTAACTCTGATTTTATTATTTTTAGACTAGGTGAAAATGAGTAACTCTGATTTTATTATTTTTAGACTAGGTGAAAATGAGTAACTCTGATTTTATTATTTTTAGACTAGGTGAAAATGAGTAACTCTGATTTTATTATTTTTAGACTAGGTGAAAATGAGTAACTCTGATTTTATTATTTTTAGACTAGGTGAGAATGAGTAACTCTGATTTTATTATTTTTAGACTAGGTGAAAATGAGTAACTCTGATTTTATTATTTTTAGACTAGGCGAGAATGAGTAACTCTGATTTTATTATTTTTAGACTAGGTGAAAATGAGTAACTCTGATTTTATTATTTTTTTTCCCTAGCGCAAGCCGATGAGCACAAAAATAATTAAAATGAAAGTCCCCTTTAAGAAGGGGGGATCATACACAATTCTTGCACAGGGACCCTTTGGTCTCAGTGCCCGCCCCTGCTTGAGACGTTATAATAATTCATAAATCATATGGTTTTGATTGGCTGCTCCTAGTAAGAACACAATAAAATAAGCTCTAGTGGGCTGTGTGCCCACTATGCGTTTTTTAAGCATTTCCGCAGCGGCAATTACGCTTAAAAAACGCTTGGTAGGAGGTCTGCAATGTTCCCCAATGATAATCCACATGTGCTGTGCACATGCTGCGGAAATATCCGCTGCGGATTATTATTACAGAAAAAAGCGCAGCACTACCAACTATTTTGCGTAAGCGCAGCGTTTTTGCCGCCATTGACTTGCATTGATTCGCATAATATCTGCATGACTACATGTACACATGCGGAAATTAAGCAATTCAATGTGCGGATGGAGAAGAGGAGACTCTCATCCAGACCCGGGTACCATAGTACCTGTAAAAAAAAAATTAAAATTAAAAAAAACATTATACTCACCTTCTGATGGCCTGCGGTCTTCTCTCCGGTGTGTCTTGGCTCCCCGGTGGCTCGTCAACGTCAGCGGTCATGTGACCTGTCACCTGACTAAATTACATCATGGAAGGTCCTTTTACACCACCACGGGCCACCAGGGAGACCGGAGAAGGAGACCGTGGGCCATCGGAAGGTGAGTATAATGTTTTTTTTTATAGTTTTTACTATTTTTATTATTTTTTTTTAACTAACTTAGTCACACGGTTGCATGGATTTATATAGTGTGACCAAGTTGTCAAGCACTTTTCCAAGCCAAAATCTTTTAGAAAACGCTTGACAACCCGCATGGGAAATCGCATGTGCTAAACGCGTGACAAACGCTTGTCCCGGGCTGAAAATACGCATGTAAAATCCGCATGAGCTTTTTCTGCCAAGGAGATGCAGAAACGCTCAGGAAAAATCCGGAGCGTTTCTGCATTGTGGGCACATTGCCTAATAGTGGCTGTGGATCAACATACTTAATTCTCATCAATACTAAGCAGTATAAATTAATATAACTTTGCTTAATATTTCCACTAATATTCTTAATTTCAGTGTGTTGGTTTAGCCCTGCACTACAGTCACAGTATTTCATGTGAGCCCTTGAGAAAACTAATTGCCGACCCCCGATCCATGCTCTGTTAACCCCTTTACACCCCTTTACAGAATCTCTCACTGTTTCCGGCAATGTGATTGCCGGAAACAGAGGAGCACCGATCCTAGGCTGCAGATCAAAGAGCACCGATCCTAGGCTATTGCTAGTACACCACAGCCCTGGCCCCAGACTGCTATGATCGGTGCGATCGCCGATCACATCGATCGCAGCGCGATAACAGGGCGGTCATGGGGCGGTGACCGGCTTGTGACCTGCCTGTCACTGCCCCATGACCCCCTGTAATGTAATCAAAGTCCCCAGACTGCTGTGATTGGAGCGATCGATGATGACATCGATCGCTCCAATCAGAGCTCCTGAATACAGGCTGTCATAGGGAGGTGTCACCTCTCTGTGACCCCCTGTGGTGCGTTCTCTGCTACAGCCATGTCTGATTGGTGCAATCAATGTCACCAATCAGATGGCTGGGGCACAGCATGCACCACAGGGGGTCACAGAGAGGTGACACCTCCCTGTGACCGCCCGGTCACCTGTATTCAGGAACTCTGATTGGAGCAATCATTGATGACATTGATTGCTCCAATCAGATTACCTGACTACCTCCACCTGTCACCACCCCATCATCACCCTGTGACCACCCTGCAGACCCTCACACTTGGTGAGGATTTCTACAAAGCGGTCACATCTGATGTGTGTGTGCTGAGCCTTGTAGTGCCACAGAATATTCTGTGACACCACAAGACCATCTTGTCACCTGTTTCAGTCGCTGCTGCTGCTGCTCCTGGATCTTCTGCTCCAGCGTCCTGGGTATCCTGCTCCAGAGCCTGCTGCCGATCCTGCTGCTGATCCTGCAGAGAAGACTTTGGTAAGTCTGTTCTCCACTCATCCACCCCAATCCCCCCTCCCCCCTCTTTTTACCCCCCCTTACCACCATTTATTTTTCTGCGTCCTGCAGCGGTCTCCAGCTCCGGTCCGAGTCTCCAGCTCCGCTCCCAGCGCCGGGCTCTCGTTCCGGGCTCCCGGTCAACAGCACCGGTCTCCTGCTCCGGGCTCCGTCTCCTGTTCCGGTCCTGCTGCTGATCCTGTTGACCCCTTGGTAAGTCCATCTCTGATCTCCCCTCATCCACCCCAATCCCCCTCTCCCCACTCCCCCATCTTTTTACCCCCCTTCCCACCTCAATCTCCCTCACTTCAGTGTCCCTGTTAATTCTCTCGTTTCTGGTCTCCAGCTCCAGTACCGGACTCCTGCTCTGGGCTCCCGGTCTCCTGCTCCGCGCTCCCGGTCTCCAGCGTCGTGCTCCCAGTCTCCTGCTCCGGGCTCCCGGTCTCCTGCTCCGGGTCTTCTGTTCCAGTCCTGCTGACCCTTTGGTAAGTCCATCTCTGATCTCCCCTCGTCCACCCCAATCCCCCTCTTCCCACTCCCCCATCTCTGAAGTTTTGGGGCCTGGTCCTTCTTATGGGGATCCTGAACAAGCCCGAGCTTCGGCAATACTGGAGTGCTGACGTTTTGTATAACACTCCAGTGTTCCGAATGGCCATGATCTGGAGACGCTTTCAGGCCATCCACATGTTCTTGCATTACCAAGATAATGCAAGGTGTCCTGCACGCGATGACCCGAACTTTGATCGTCTTTTCAAAGTTCGGCCGGTCATCGAACACTTCAACAACAAGTTTGCTGAAGTGGACGTGCCCCAAAGGGACATCTGCGTGGATGAGTCCTTAATCTCTTCTAAAAGGCGGCTTGGATTCCGGCAGTACCTGCCCAGTAAGAGGTCCAGGTCCGGGATCAAGCTGTATAAACTTTTTCAGAGTACCTCAGGGTACACTCACAAGTTTAGAGTTTATGAAGGGAAGGACTCCCGGATTGAACCCCCTGAATGCCTCCCGTTCTGGGAGTGAGTTGGAAAATTGTGTGGGACTTGGTGCACCCACTGCTGGATAAAGGTTATCACCTCTTTGTGGATAACTTATATACAAGTATCCCGCTCTTCAAGTCCCTCTCTGCGTGACGTACTGCAGCCTGCGGTACTGTCCGCAAAAATTAGAAAGCCCTCCCAAAGACACTAATTGGGCAGCTGCTCAGAAGGGGTGAGTGTTACAACTCTCCTGTTAGGTTTTTTTTAGTTTGCTGGTCACATGACCATTTTTGCCTATTTAATTCGGCTCCGCCCTCCTGGCTTTGCTGGACTTCATTTGTATTTACTACTGTTGCGCTAGCTTGTTGCTCTGTTGCCGTTCTCTGTTAGTTTTGCTAGGTCTTTTGACACCTTTGCTTTTTGTTGTGTGTTTGTCTTTGACTGCTACTATTTCTGCTAATGGGTGTCCAACTTTTCCCAGTCCCTAGATCTTGTAGGGATCCCTCCCTCACATCTATAGGTCTGCATTCAGACTAGCCTAGGACTTTAGCGCGTCTGATCGTTACATCGTAGGGATCTAGTTTAGTTCTATTGTAGGGACAAATCTCCTCTCTTTCCTTAGTCTCTGTAGCAGATCATAACAGTAAGTCCAGCCATAAAAAAAAAAAAAAAATTTTTTCTAAGGAAAGACCTCCAGTTTTCCATCATGGTCTTGGTGCAAGATTTGGCTCAACGCTTGCAGGGACTCTCTCTGGAGGTGACCAAGCTCCAACAACACGTGAGTAGCTGTTCTGGAGCGCATTTTGTGGAACCAAAGGTACGTCTGCCTGATCTATTTTTTGGCGAACAACAAGATTTTTTTTCTTTTAAAAATGCTTGTCTATTATATTTTCGTTTGAGACCCGGATCCTCTGGTGATGAATCACAGCGCATAGGGATCATAATGTCACTTTTGCGCAAAGATCCTCAGGGATGGGCCTTCTCTCTCCAACCTAGTGATCCGTGCTTTAGATCAGTGGATAGTTTTTTTTCTGCTTTGGGTTTGTTGTACGATGATCCTGATCGTGTCTCATCTGCTGAGTCTGAATTAAGACGTTTGAGGCAGGGATCAGGTAATGTGGAAAAATATTGTTCTCACTTCCGTCGGTGGTCTGCCCAGGTGGGGAGGAACGATTCAGCTTTGAAAAGCTTGTTTCTGGCAGGCCTAGGTGAAAGAGTTAAGGATTTACTGATTGCTTATCCCACACCTGGAAACTTGCAGGAGGCAATGCAATTAGCTATACGGGTTGACAGGAGACTGCGTGAAAGGGTTAATGAGAGCAAATCCTCTGCTATGTCAGCTTCGAGTCCTGAGAGGTTCTGTGCTGACAATGGAGAGCCGATGGAAATTGGGGCGATGACAACCCGCTCTCAGGAAAAAGACCGCCGACTTTCTGAAGGCTTGTGTTTCTATTGCGGAAATTCTGGTCATCTTATTAAGAGCTGCGTGCTTCGTAAGAAGAAAGAAAAAAAATGGTCAGTCATGCTCGTATTGCCTGTTTAAATTCTAAGGGGGTATTCCTATCTGCCACTACTGCTGCTCAGGATGAATTAATTGAATTTCGGGTATTTGTGGATTGTGGATCTACTCTGAATGTGATTGATGGGGGGATTCTTGGAAAAACTTAGATTAGAACCTAAAACTTTGTCATCCCCTATTGCTGTGGTTTCTGTCGATGGCTCTCCCTTGAAGAGTGTTACTCACAAGGTCTGTGAATTTCCCCTCACTATTAATGGTATTCATCAAGAGAATTTGGATTTGGTGGTATTGGATAATTTGCCTTCTCCAGTAATATTGGGGTTACCCTGGTTAAAATTGCACAATCCTGTACTGGATTGGTCTACCAATGAAATTAAGTCCTGCTGTGGATAGAGGGGAATTGCCTGTACCTATTCAGGATTTTTGGAGAGTTTTTTCTAAGGAGGAGTCGCAGGTTTTGCCTCCCCATAGAGACTATGATTGTACTATTGAATTTGTCCCTGGAGCGACTCTTCCTAAGAGTCGTTTATTTAATCTTACTATTCCTGAGAGAAAGGCTTTGGAGGAATACATACAGACAAGCTTGGCCGCTGGTCACATTAGGCCTTCCAAGTCTCCTGTGGCTGTTGGTTTTTTTTTTGTGAAAAAAAAAGATGGCGGTTTACGTCCTTGTCTGGACTTTCGTGAGATTAATAAATTTACTGTACGCAATCCTTACCCACTGCCATTGATTCCCGATTTATTTAACCAGTTAGTGGGGGCCAAGTGGTTCTCTAAAATTGATCTCCGGGGGGCATACAATTTGTTGCGCATGAAGGAGGGTGATGAATGGAAGACTGCTTTTAACACTCCTGTGGGTCATTTTGAGAATCTGGTTATGCCTTTTGGTCTCACCAATGCTCCAGCATTTTTTCAGAATCTTATTAATGACATCCTTAGACCTTTAATCGGCAAAGATGTGGTTGTGTATTTGGATGACATTTTGATTTATTCACCGGATCTGGAGTCTCATTGGCGGAGCGTACGTGAGGTATTACAGTTATTAATGGACAATTCGTTTTTTGCTAAGCTGGAGAAATGTGAGTTCGCTGTACAGAGAATTAGTTTTTTGGGCTACATTGTCTCCAGTGAAGGTTTTGAGATGGACCCGGTTAAAGTTCAGGCTGTACAGGAATGGCCTAGGCCTATTGGTTTGAAATCGATACAGAGGTTTTTGGGTTTCGCCAATTATTACAGAAAATTCATAAAAAATTTTTCTATTATTGTCAAACCGCTGACCGATCTCACCAGGAAAGGTGCTAATGCGGTTCAGTGGACTTCTGAGGCCATTGAAGCTTTTGTGTTTTTAAAGGAGAGGTTCACCTCTGCTCCCATCCTTATGCAGCCTGATGTGACTAAGCCGTTTTTGGTTGAGGTTGATGCTTCTTCGGTGGGGGTTGGTGCGGTGTTGTCTCAGGAAAACAAGGATGGAGTACATCCCTGTGCCTTTTTTTCAAAAAAATTTTCCGAGACTGAACTTAATTACGATATTGGTAATCGGGAATTGCTGGCGATTAAACTCGCATTTGAACACTGGCGTCACCTCTTGGAAGGTGCTGAATTTCCCGTTCAGGTTTTCACTGATCATAAAAATCTGATCTATCTTGATGCTGCCAAGCGCTTGAATGCCCGTCAGGCTAGGTGGGCACTTTTTTTCTCGCGGTTTAATTTTTCCGTTACTTACATCCCGGGTACCAAGAATGTTAAAGCGGATGCTTTGTCTCGCAGCTTTTCTCCCATGGTTGGTGTTGAGGAGGAGGAGACCATTTTACAAGAAGGTGTTGTGATTGCTGCTTTGGACTCCGTTTTGGAGGATGAGATTCTTAAAGCACAGGAGAATGCCCCATCTAACACTCCCCATGGGAGGTGGTTTGTGCCTAGGACCTTTAGGAGAGATTTGTTTGTTGAGTGTCATGAGTCTCGGTTGGCAGGTCATCCAGGAATTTCTGAGACCAAGAGACTTGTGGGTCGCAGTTTTTGGTGGCCTGGATGGCAGAAGGAAGTCATTAAGTGGGTGCGCCAATGTACTGTGTGTGCAAGATCCAAGTCTTCGCATGCTCCTGCTGCGGGGTTGCTTTGCCCTCTGGAGGTTCCTAGTGCACCTTGGACACATCTGGCTATGGACTTTATTACTGACCTTCCTCCCTCTGAAGGTTTCACGGTCATCTGGGTGGTCGTGGACCGTTTTAGCAAGATGTGTCACTTGGTTCCCTTCATCAAACTGCCTTGCGCTAAGACACTCGCTAAGGCCTTTGTCAAGGAGATTGTCAGACTACATGGTGTTCCTACTGACATTGTTTCTGATAGGGGACCTCAGTTCGTGGCTCGTTTTTGGCGTGCCTTTTGTGACAGGTTGGGAGTTCATTTGTCGTTTTCATCCGGATATCATCCTGAGTCTAATGGTCAGACAGAAAGGAAGAACCAGGAAGTTGAGCAGTTCTTGCGTTGTTTTGTGGCAGACAATCAAGAGGGGTGGTCTGAGTTTCTGCCACTTGCTGAATTTGCTCTTAACAACCATACATCCTCTTCTGCTGGGTGTTCGCCTTTTTTTTGTTGTTCTGGGAGACATCCGTCTTTTGGGTCATTTTCCAAATTGGTTTCGGCTGTGCCTGAGGAGGAGAGTTTTTCTGGTGATTTGGAGAGAGTTTGGACGGATGTGCGTGGTAATCTTCAGGAGGCTAACAAAAAATTTAAGAGGTACTTTGACAGGAAACGGCAAGAGGTTTTGTTTGCTGTTGGTGACATGGTTTGGTTGTCCTCTAAGAATCTGCGATTGAGGATTCCTTCTAAAAAATTGGGTCCCAAGTTCGTAGGGCCCTTTAAGGTACTTCAGATAGTTAACCAATCTGCTGTTAGGCTGGAGGTTCCTACGTCCTGGAGGATTAATCCGGTGTTTCATGTTTCTCTGTTGAAAAAAGCTGATGTGTCGGATGGTGACGCCTCTGCCACTGTTCCTCCGGTGGTGGAGGACAGGGAATATGAAATTTCCCGCATCCTAAATTCTAGACGGTATAGAGGGAGTTTGCAGTATCTCGTCGCTTGGAAGGGTGTCGGACCTGAGGATAACTCATGGGTGAGGGCGGATGATGTTTCTGCCCCCAGACTTGTCCGAGCGTTTCACAGGAGGTTTCCTGGTAAGCCTGGGCCTAGGGTATCCGGAGGATCCTCTTAGAAGAGGGGGTACTGTTACAACTCTCCTGTTAGGTTTTTTTTAGTTTGCTGGTCACATGACCATTTTTGCCTATTTAAACCGGCTCCGCCCTCCTGGCTTTGCTGGACTTCATTTGTATTTACTACTGCTGAGCTAGCTTGTTGCTCTGTTGCCGTTCTCTGTTAGTTTAGGTCTTTTGACACCTTTGCTTTTTGTTGTGTGTTTGTCTTTGACTGCTACTATTTCTGCTAGGGGGTGTCCAACTTTTCCCAGTCCCTAGATCTTGTAGGGATCCCTCCCTCACATCTATAGGTCTGCGTTCAGACTAGCCTAGGACTTTAGCGGGTCTGATCGCAGGATCAGGTTCCCCGTTACATCGTAGGGATCTAGTTTAGTTCTATTGCAGGGACAGATCTCCTCTCTTTCCTTAGTCTCTGTAGCAGATCATAACAGTGAGAGCATAGCCCAATGTAGCGACAACCTGCTGATGGTCAAGTACAAGGACAAGAGGCATGTCCTTTTGTTGACCACCATACATGGTGATGGCAGCACCCTCAGCTCTGTAAGAGGTTCCACTACACAGGTCGCCAAACCAGACTGTGTAGTGGGGTACAACAAGTACATGGGGGGAGTTGATCTCTCAGATCAAGTCCTCCAGCCCTACAGTGCTTTCAGAAAGGCCAAGGTATGGTATAAGAAGCTGGCCGTGCACATTGTACAGATGGCAATGCACAACGCTTTCCTTCTGTCACAACTTGCAAGCCAGACTTCTACGTCGTACCTTCACTTCCAGGAGACTGTTATCAAGGCCCTGATATTTGGCAGCGGTGACGGAGCAGGCCCTAGTAGTTCCGGAATTGAAGGACTGAGAATTGTACCAGGCCAGCATTTCCCAGGGCAGATCCCTCACAGCGGAAAAAAAGGAAAGTCACAAAAGAGGTGCCGAGTGTGTTATAAAAGTGGAATACGCAAGGACACCATTTATCAATGTGACAACTGCCCTGACAAACCTGGCCTGTGTATGAAAGACTGCTTCAAAAGGTACCATACTTCGATGGACTATTAAATTAATTTCTGACGTATGAGAACCTGACAAACACTACACAACTGACGTAGTGTTCGTCAGGTTGTCATACGTCAGTTGTGTAGTGTTTGTCAGGTTGTCCTACACAACTGATGTATAACACTACTGTTAGGTGTCGGTCTGGTGCTGGATTCGAAATGGGTCCAGGACCTTCTATGGTCTCAGAATCGCCGTCAGCCCCAACGACTAGCTGGTCCGCGAGCACTGTTTATCTCCCAGGTAGTTGTGCCTAGCAATGTTAAGCCTGGGTTGCAGAAGGAGACAGGGCTTGTGGAATCTAAGTCCAGGATTTGCCGAACTGAGCATGTCCGTGACCTGGCGGATCATGATTGGTGGGTTGGCACTCACCTGACCCGGTGACCAGCCACCGCCTGATTGGTCATTTGTCAAAGTGCGTGCTTAGTAATTGTCAAGGATTTATCATGAAGAGATTAACATTGCTGGACAACACTAGTCCAGCAACGCCCCCTGCTGTGATAAGCAGCACACCGTCTATGGACTTTGAACATGGAGAGCCTGGTGTGGGTGGGGACAGCTTTCTCAGCTCTGCTTCATTCTAAATCTAAAAGCTCTGATTGGGTCAGAACTGCTGCACCCAGTAATCTAAGTGATACATTGTTGGATTCAGCTTCTATTTGTCTACATTACGCTCCTCTCAGATGAGTAGTAAAACCTGCCGACAAATTCCCTTTTAGATTTTATTGCCGGTGTCAAGCTATTATTTATATGTACATTTTATAAAACCTATAAAAAGTTTGGAATCAATAAAATATAAAGTCATAGATTTCATTATACCTTCTGAATGCTCGTAGAGTTGTTCGCTAGGCCCACTTGCACTGCAGATTTAAGAAAAAAAAAGACATTACTACATGCATGTAAGAATTATTAACTACAATAAAAAATGGTTCTTTCCTTAAAGGGAACCTGTCACCTGAAAAAAACACAATCAGACTGCAGATATGGGGATAATCTCCAGATTAACCCTGCTCTGAACTTTATTTCTCCCGGCATCCATTGGATTCAGTCACCGCTCTGTGTATAGTGAGAAGTGGCAGCAAACACTCCCCCTGCACTGACTTACAGCAGCTCAGCAGTAGGGCCGGCTGTCAATCACTGCCGGGGACGAGGTTACAGCCGCCGCTCTCTATACAGAGAACGGTGACTGAACCCGCGCCGGCGCCGCCCGTGACTGAAACCAGAATGCTAAAAGGAGGAATAAAGATCATTTCCTCATGACAGTAGGGGTCTAAGTGCTGGGCAGGTTGAGAACGCTATTAATCTGCAGATTAACCCCATATATGCAGAAAAATAGCTTCTTTCATGTCACAGGTTCCCTTTAAGGAAAGAAAAAGTAATATTACATCAGTTGAGACCCTAGAAAGACCTAGGTGCATTCTGACCATAGGAAGAATCACCAAATACCAAGGTTCAGGAAGAACCAAATAGAGGACAATATACAGTAGGTACAGAAAGTATTCAGACCCCTTTAAATTTTTCACTCTTTGTTTCATTGCAGCCATTTGGTAAATTCTAAAAAGTTCCTTTTTTTCTCATTAAAGTGCACTCTGCATTCCATCTTGACTGAAAAAAAAACAGAAATGTAGAAATTTTTGCAAATTTATTAAACAAGAAAAACTGAAATATCACATGGTCATAAATATTCAGCCCCTTTGCTCGGTATTGAGTAGAAGCACCCTTTTGAGCTAGTACAGCCATGAGTCTTCTTGGGAATGATGCAACAAGTTTTTCACACCTGGATTTGGGGATCCTCTGCCATTCTTCCTTTCTCCAGTTCTGTCAGGTTGGATGGTGAACGTTAGTAGACAGCCATTTTCAGGTCTCTCCAGAGATGCTCAATTGGGTTTAGGCCAGAGCTCTGGCTGGACCAGTCAAGAATGGTCACAGAGTTGTTCTGAAGCCACGCCTTTGTCATTATAGCTGTGTGCTTAGGGTCATTGTCTTGTTCGAAGGTGAACCTTCGGCCAAGTCTGAGGTCCAAAGCACTCTGGTGGAGGTTTTCATCCAGGATATCTCTGTACTTGGCCACATTCATGTTTCCTTCAATTGCAACCAGTCGTCATGTCCCTGCAGCTGAAAAAGACCCCCATAGCATGATGCTGCCACCACCATGTTTCACTGTTGGGATTGTATTGGGCAGGTGATGAGCAGTGCCTGGTTTTCTCCACACATACCGCTTAGAATTATCACCAAAAAGTTCTATCTTCGTCTCATCGGTCCAGAGAATCTTATTTCTCATAGTCTGGAGTCCTTCATGTGTTTTTCAGCAAACTCTATGCAGGCTTTCATATTTCTTGCACTGAGGAGAGGCTTCCATCGGGCCATTCTGCCAAAAAGGCCCAACTGGTGGAGGGCTACAGTGATAGTTGACTTTGTGGAACTTTCTCCCATCTCCCTACTGCATCTCTGGAGCTCAGCCACAGTGATTTTGGGGTTCTTCTTTACCTTTCTCACCAAGGCTCTTCTCCCATGATTGCTCTGTTTGGCTGGACGGCCAGGTCTAGGAAGACTTCTGATGGTTCCAAACTTCTTCCATTTAAAGATTATGGAGGCCACTTTGCTTTTAGGAACCTTGGGTAATGCAGAAATTCATTTGCAACCTTAGCCAGATCTGTGTCTTGCCACAATTCTGTCTCTGAGCTCCTTGGGCAGTTCCTTTGAGCTCATGATTCTCATTTGGTCTGACATGCACTGTGAGCTGTGAGGTCTTATACAGACAGGTGTGTGCCTTTTCAAATCAAGTCCTATCAGTTTAATTAAACACAGCTGGACTCCAATGAAGAAGTAGAACCATCTCAAGGAGGATCACAAGGAAATGGACAGCATGTGACTTAAATATGAGTGTCTGAGCAAAGGGTCTGAATACTTATGACCATATGATATTTCAGTTTTTATTTTTTAATAAATTTGCAAAAATGTCTATGTAGCGCCCCGAGGGTTCGGCCGCTACAGGGGTATTGCACCTCAGACCAGAGGTGTGATATTCCACTCCCAGGTAAGGATGGAGTATGGACCAGGGCTCAGTTAGCTGCATACAGCACACACACACCATTTCCGAGGGACAGCTCAACGGTGCTCCCACTAGACAGAAGTGCAGGCACGCCCGACTATGTCCCTGCCTGGAGTGGGGAGGGGGGTGGAACACCCAGTGCTGTAGGGGCAGATAGGGGTTGGTTCCTGAGCGTATGAAGGAGCTCATTGGTTGCTGGTCACCTGGGCTCATGGTCAGAGGGAGGTATAAAAGGTGGGCACCATCTTAGATCTAGGTTCGTTCAACCAGAGGAGAAGACCGGGAGTGGAGGCTCTGTAGGAGCTCCACTCTGGAGCGGGCCTAGAGAGAGGCCGAGGGAGAGAGAGAGAGGAGGTGAAAGGGAGCTGTGATTAAGTCTCATCCCAGCTCCATGAGAAAGGAACAGAAAGGAACAGAGAAAGAGAAGAAGAGAGAGAGAAACAGAAGGGCTCAGGAACAAGAAGGTGGAAGGGACCCTAAGAACCCACGAGAATCCAGGGTGAAGGGTCAGGCAGATTAAGGGTACCGGATCCCAAGTTGGTGGAGGAGAAACTACCCTCAGCCAAAGACCGGTCGTCGTGATCATTTATTGGTGCTACACCTCATCAAACCTGCTAGGAAGGCACCATATAGGACAGCGGAGGACGGGGCCACGTTTAACCGCACAGGTCCACGGCAGCTGGACAAAAGCGGGTCACTGGTGAGGCAGGCCAGAGAAAGGATTAAAGGGGGTCCTGTGCCATGCTCCTGAACTGCCTGGGAGTTGACCGAGCCCCTCACCTGGTGGACGCAGCACGGCTCGGGCGGTCAGTGCCGAAGGAAGTGACCCGAAACAAACGAACTGTGAGTAAAGACCCTGGACTGTAACTTGTTGTCCGTGTGCTCCTTCGCTCCTCCGGCACTACCGGTACTGGGACTCTCACCACCATCACCCCCTACATCCACTACACTGCCCTGGGGCCGCACTCTTCCCGTGGGGAATCACACCATCCCAGCTGCACACATCATCAGCCCCAGCGGTCTGCCTTGCAGTGGCGGTACCTAATGACCGCAAATCCACGGGTGGCGTAGTCGGACATCATCTGAAGCACGTAGCAGACTACCATTGGTCTGACCACCCTGAGCCGCGGGATCGGGCCGCCACTACTACCCCCATCGTCTCCCTATCGCCCGGATCCGCGTGCCCCACGGCCCAGGGGGCGAGTCAGCTTTGGTGTATTTCGTGCCCGCTAACAACGGGTACTGCGCGCCTGAAAAGAGACTGTTTAGTTGTACTAAAGATGGCGCCCGCCCTAGAAGAACGAGCGCCATAATGTGCGCGCCAAAAGACCACAGGAGGCCGCCTCCCATCGTGGGCCGAGTCCCAGAATGGCGCCAAAGAGGAAGGGGCTGCCCCTGAGAGTGATTGTCAGCAGAATACCCCAGGACCACCCCCCATGGGGGCGGAAAGAGAAGAAAACTGCGGGGCAGGGGGTGGTCTGGATCAGTTTGGCCAGGCCACACCCAGAGATGGAGAAAGAAATCAGCTCCAGTACTTTGGCTAGGGGCCTGCTGCAAGCTACACCACCATGCAGCCTCACCGAGCTGCTAGCCCATCTCCCCAAGGAGGACCCCGAATATACGCTGGAGGAGCTGGACCGGAGGATGGTCCGGGCGCAGCAGGACGTGATCGCCGGGTGGAAAGAGGAAGTGGCTCGGCGGGCTGTGGCCCTGCAGCAGGAGGCGCCAGCGACATCCAGCGGTACACCAGCCACCGAGGGCAGTGAAGACAGAGCGGAGGCTGAAGACGACGCCGCGGAGGAAGCCGCGACAGCAGAGGCAGGTAACGGAGACGCCCCTACCCCGAACCCTGGGGCCGCTGATCTGCCCCTGCACCCCGCTGCGGAGCCCAACACACCTGGACCCGCCGTCGACACTGTGCCTCCACCGCCATCAACCGGCCTCCAGGCCGTCGACACTGCCAGTGAGCCCCGCACCACGCCGTGCCCTCTGACCCCGGGCGTGCTCGGCCAACCGCCATCGCAGGCCCGGCCGCAAGGCCCAGCGCCCCCGGGCGCCGCTGCCCTGACGGAACCCCCTGCACCCGCTGTACCACCCCTGGGAGCAACAAGGAAACAACCAGCACGGGCCTGGTCGCAAGGCCACGTGCCCCCGGGCGCCGCCAACCCGCTTGCACCCCCTGCTGCTGCAGTACCACCACTGGGCGCAGATCTCTTCGCCCAACACACCAGTCCGGATGGGCTGTCTTTCATCTGGCCCCCCGAATTTGTCAACCTCCGCTTTCGGAGGAGCCCGCCCGCGGAGGTTGAAGTACCATCTGAGCCCCTTATACCTGCTCCGGCGCCTCAGGAAATCCCCCAGCTACCATTGGAGGACGCCCAGTTTGAATGGGACCCCACCGGGGAGGACCTAATGGGGTTCACAAGGGAGACACGAGCGGGCGCAGCCGAACGGCGGGAGGCCTGCCGCCAACAGCTGGAAATGTTTGAGAAGGAGCAGCGAGAGCGGCGGGTGAAGCAAGAGAAGCTGCAGGTCCAGAGCGCGGAGCAGAAAATGAAGGCCCGGCGAGATCCCCGAACTGCCCGCAGTCCCCGAGTCACCGGGACTGTTGTGAAGTTCCAGATGGAGCGCGGCTGGGGTTTCATCCGAGACCCTGAGACCATCAGCGATGTATTTGTGACAAGGAGGGATGTGGAGAGTCACCTGCCGGAAGGCCATCGTGGGCGGGATCTATTTCCAGGTGATGTGGTGTCTTACACCCGACACCAAGGCGTGAAGGGATGGTACGCCCTCCACGTCCACAGAGTAGTAGAGGAGGAGGAACAGCACTACTCGGACGCTGAGTACCCAGAGGACCCGGATGGGCCTGAAGACAACGAGGAGGAGCAAGGCGCATATGGAGGACGACGATAGAAAGTAAGAAGAAGCGCCAATGTAAATAGTTACCCGTCAGGGTACAAAGGAACTGTGTGGGACTGTTTTAAATTGAGTGTGGTCCCCGTTGGGACTGATATAGGACTGTTTGACTGTTACCCTATCCCCTAAGTAACCAGGCTGAGGACTGAGAACAGCCATCCCTCTTCCCTTTACCAGGCTGAAGACTGTGAGTAGCCATTTCCCTTCCCAAAACTGGCCGAGGACTGAGAGCGGCCAATCCCCTTGTATATAGTTGCGCTTCCTAAAGCGCCCCCTACTGGTTTTATAAAAAGACTGCAACGTCTACCTCAAGACAAGTTTACTGGACTGTTGCACCTTTAAGAAGAAAGAACACCTGGTCGCAAGTTGCACCGCGACCATGAACCAAGAATTCAAGAATGTGCTTTACTTAAAAATGTTTTATATGAAGAGTTTAATATGCTGCTAGAAAATGTTTTACATAATCTTGAAACCGTTTTATATGATAAGTGACAAAAGAGTTCCAGAAGTATTAGCATGTGTTTTATAATAGTATAATAGTGTGACAAGAAAAGAAAAGTGTGTCCCATAAAGGAAGTTGAACAATGTCGTCCGTTTCTAAATGTAAAAAGTTATTGAAAAAGTTTTGAATGTCCTGTAATCAACTGTTTTTGCTCTTTTCCAGCCCGAGGACGTGCTGTGCTTTACCAGGGGGGAATGTAGCGACCCGAGGGTTCAGCCGCTACAGGGGTATTGCACCTCAGACCAGAGGTGTGATATTCCACTCCCAGGTAAGGATGGAGTATGGACCAGGGCTCAGTTAGCTGCATACAGCACACACACACCATTTCCGAGGGACAGCTCAACGGTGCTCCCACTAGACAGAAGTGCAGGCACGACCGACTATGTCCCTGCCTGGAGTGGGGAGGGGGGTGGAACACCCAGTGCTGTAGGGGCAGATAGGGGTTGGTTCCTGAGCGTAGGAAGGAGCTCATTGGTTGCTGGTCACCTGGGCTCATGGTCAGAGGGAGGTATAAAAGGTGGGCACCATCTTAGATCTAGGTTCGTTCAGCCAGAGGAGAAGACCGGGAGTGGAGGCTCTGTAGGAGCTCCACTCTGGAGCGGGCCTAGAGAGAGGCCGAGGGAGAGAGAGAGAGGAGGTGAAAGGGAGCTGTGATTAAGTCTCATCCCAGCTCCACGAGAAAGGAACAGAAAGGAACAGAGAAAGAGAAGAAGAGAGAGAGAAACAGAAGGGCTCAGGAACAAGAAGGTGGAAGGGACCCTAAGAACCCACGAGAATCCAGGGTGAAGGGTCAGGCAGATTAAGGGTACCGGATCCCAAGTTGGTGGAGGAGAAACTACCCTCAGCCAAAGACCGGTCGTCGTGATCATTTATTGGTGCGACACCTCATCAAACCTGCTAGGAAGGCACCATATAGGACAGCGGAGGACGGGGCCCACGTTTAACCGCACAGATCCACGGCAGCTGGACAAAAGCGAGTCACTGGTGAGGCAGGCCAGAGAAAGGATTAAAGGGGGTCCTGTGCCATGCTCCTGAACTGCCTGGGAGTTGACCGAGCCCCTCACCTGGTGGACGCAGCACGGCTCGGGCAGTCACTGCCGACGGAAGTGACCCGGAACAAACGAACTGTGAGTAAAGACCCTGGACTGTAACTTGTTGTCCGTGTGCTCCTTCGCTCCTCCGGCACTACCGGTACTGGGACTCTCACCACCATCACCCCCTACATCCACTACACTGCCCTGGGGCCGCACTCTTCCCGTGGGGAGTCACACCATCCCAGCTGCACACATCATCAGCCCCAGCGGTCTGCCTTGCAGCGGCGGTACCTAATGACCGCAAATCCACGGGTGGCGTAGTCGGACATCATCTGAAGCACGTAGCAGACTACCATTGGTCTGACCACCCTGAGCCGCGGGACCGGGCCGCCACTACTACCCCCATCGTCTCCCTATCGCCCGGATCCGCGTGCCCCACGGCCCAGGGGGCGAGTCATCTATATTTCTGTTTTTTTTCAATCAAGATGGGGTGCAGAGTGTACTTTAATGAGAAAAAAAATGAACATTTTAGAATTTACCAAATGGCTACAATGAAAAAAAGTGACAAATTTAAAGGGGTCTGAATACTTTCCATACCCACGGTATTTGTTTGCACTTAGCAGTGAGAGATGTCACCAGTAGCAGAAGAGGAAGGATTGTGAAATCTGGAGACAGATCCACTTTAACCATTCACATACACATACATGAAACCAAGTAAATTTAAAGGGGTTGTCTGGTCAAAAGTGATAAGTCTGCAGTCACTCTATGTGACTTCAGACTTATGAATCCCAACCCCCAGCACAGGCACTGTGCGATGCGGGGATTTGCCAGTATGAGACCTGGTAATGGAGGGTATGCATGTGTTATACATACCCTTGGCCAGTGGACAGGCCTCACTCTCCATACACTTGTATTGAGCGAGGCTGCGTCTTCTAGTCGAAGCTCCTACTGGCAATCCACGGCACTAGACAGGGCCTGACCTCGCTCCATACAAGTGAACGAAGCGAGGCGGCGCTGACTGGCCAGGGGTATGTATAACACATACATAGCCTCCGGTCCCGGGTCTCATATCGGCAAATCCCCATAGCGCAAAGTGCCTGTGCTAGGGGGATTCATGAGTCTGCAGTCACACAGTGTGACTGCAGACTTATCCATTTTGACCGGACAACCCCTGCAACATTTAGAACTTCAGGATATATGAGAAAAGAGGACAGCTTCTTGAGTAATAAATTACAAAGAGAAGAAAAAGTAACAGCACTGAAGGGGTTCACTATAAAGGGATGCTCATGTACAGTACCAATAAAAAGTTTGAACACAACAGTTGATGAAATAGTTTACCTTCATTTTATTGGAATGGGCTCATAGGTCGATTCACGGGTCACTCCCGGTCATGTCTCATGAGTAGTGTTGAGCATTCCGATACTGAAAAATCGGGTATAGACCGATATTCGCGGTATCGGAGTTCCGATACTGAGTTCCGATACTTTTAGAATATCGAATACCGGAATTGGAAGTTCCCATAATGCCTGCGCTCTGCAGTGTGTCTGAAGGATGACAAGCTGGATGGCAGCGCTCAGCTTACTGTACTTGTCATTTAGTGTAAAGGATTTATTAAAAAAAATAATAGTGTTTTCATGCACCGTCTCTTAAAAAAAGCCGGCCGGCAATTCAGCAGCGGTACCCGACAATTTAGAATAGAAAGAATAGAGCATCACACATAGATTAGATACATAGAAACATGTCAGTCACATATATAAGAAGTACAGTGACAGTGTTGCTTACTGTACTTGTCATTTAGTGTAAAGGATTTAATTAAAAAAATAATAGTGTTTTCATGCACCGTCTCTTTAAAAAAGCCGGCCGGCAATTCAGCATCTGTACTCGACAATTTAAAATAGAAAGAATAGAGCATCACACATAGATTAGATACATAGAAACATGTCAGTCACATATATAAGAAGTACAGTGACAGTGTTGCTTACTGTACTTGTCATTTAGTGTAAAGGATTTATTTAAAAAAAATTATAGTGTTTTCATGCACCGTCTCTTTAAAAAAGCCGGCCGGCAATTCAGCAGCGGTACCCGACAATTTACAACAGAAAGAATAGAGCATCACACATAGATTAGAGAGATAGAAACATGTCAGTCACATATATAAGAAGTACAGCGACAGTGTTGCTTACTGTACTTGTCATTTAGTGTTAAAATAAAGGATTTATTTAAAAAAAAATTGGCGTGGGGTTCCCCGTAATTTTAGGCTCTAGCGGAGGTTAAGCAGACAGCTGGGGCAGATGTTTGAAGCCTGGGAAGGGGGTAATACCCACGGAGCTTCCCAGGCTACTAATATCAGCCCCCAGCTGAATACCTAGCCTTTACTAGCTATTAAAATGGGGGACCCCCCAAAAAAATGACGTGGGGTCCCCCCTATTTTAATAGCTAGCAAAGGCTAGGCAGACAGCTGGGGGCTGATATTAATAGCTCAGGAAGGGTGCCATGAATATTGGCCCCCTCCCAGGCTAGAAACACCAGCCGTCAGCCGCCTCAGAAATGGCGCATCCATAGGATGCGCCAATTCTGGCACTTAGCCTCGCTCTTCCCACTGCCCTGTAGCGGTGGCAGTGGGGTAATAGGGCTGGGGTTGATGTCAGCTTATAATGCCAGCTGACATCAAGCCCAGTTTAGTAATGGAGCATAGTCAAAGTAAAAAAAAAACCACAAACACCCTGAATAAAGTCCTTTAATTGAAATAAAGATGCAATTCTTTATTGTTCTAAATTAAACCATACTTACCATCACGCCCATTCCGGCTGAAGCCAACGATCTCCTGCAATAAAAGTAAAATAATAAAGCACATCATCCTTACCTTTCCATGGTTCCCACGACAGCTTCAGCTCTGCTACATTCACATGACAGGCTGGATCGCTGCAGAAAGCTGCCATCCAGCTTACCATGCAGCAGACACTGAGAAGCGCAGGCATGCTTGCGCTCCTCAGTGTCTGGCTGTGACGGCATCCAGATGAGCCGAGTTCATGTCCAATGAACTCAGCTCATCTCATGCACGTCACCGACAGCGTGGGAGAATTCTCCTGCTGAAGCGCTGAGTGCAGGAGAATTTTCCCACGCTATCAGTGACGTGCATGACGTGAGCTGAGTTCATTGGACATGAGCTCACCTCATGCACGTCACTGACAGCGTGGGAAAATTCTCCTGCACTCAGCGCTTCAGAGTGAGAATTTTCCCACGCTGTCAGTGACGTGCATGTCCAATGAACTCAGCTCAACTCATGCAGCGTGGGAGAATTCTGACGCTGAAGCGCTGAGTGCATGAGAATTTTCCCACGCCGTCAGTGACGTGCATGAGGTGAGCTGAGTTCATTGGACATGACCTCGGCTCATCTTTATGCCGTCACAGCCAGACACTGACGAGCGCAAGCATGCCTGAGCTTCTCAGTGTCTGCGTCATGGCAAGCTGGATGGCAGCTTTCGGCTGCGATCCAGCCTGTCATGTGAATGTAGCAGAGCTGAAGCTGTCCTGGGAACCATGGAAAGGTAACGGTGATGTTGCTTTATTATTTTACTTTTATTGCAGGAGATCGTTGGCTTCAGCTGGAATGGGCGTGATGGTAAGTATGGTTTAATTTAGAACAATAAAGAATTGTGTGTTTATTTCAATTAAAGGACTTTATTCTGGGTGTTGTGTTTTTTGAAATACTTTACTAGAAATTCATGGCGGTCATGTCTAATATTGGCATGACCCCATGAATTTCAGGCTTAGGGCCAGCTGATAATACCAAGCTGGCCCTAACCCCTTTATTACCCAGTGAGCCACCGCACCAGGGCCCTGGATGAGTTGGGTACAGCGCCAGAAGATGACGCTTCTATGAACGCGCCATTTTCCGGGGGTGGCTGCGGACTGCAATTTGCAGCGGGGGGGGGGGGGGCAGAAAGCTTGGGCCTCCCTGCACTGCAGATTCCAGCCCCCAGCTGCCTAGTTGTACCTGGCTGGACACAAAAATAGTGCGAAGCACCACATATTTTTTTTTTAATTATTTCATGAAATTCAGGAAACAATTAAGAAAAAAAGGGCTTAACTATATTGTTGTGTCCGGCCAGGTACAAATAGGCAGCTGGTGGTTGGGGGCAGCCCGTTCCTGCCTGCTGTACCTGGCTGGACACAAATATAGTGCGAAGCCCCATGTCAATTTTGAAAAAATTATTTCAGGAAATTCATGAAATAATTTAAACAAAAAAATACGTGGGGCTTCGCCCTATTTTTGTGTCCAGCCAGGTACAACTAGGCAGCTGGGGGCTGGTATCCGCAGCGCTGGGAGGCCCAATCTTTCTGCCCCCTCCCCCCCCACTGCAAATTGCAGTTCACAGTCACCTCGGAAAATGGCGCGTTCATAGAAGCGCCATCTTCTGGCGCTGTACTCAACTCATCCAGGGCCCTGGTGCGGTGGCTCACTGGGTAATAAAGGAGTTAGGGCCAGTTTGGCATTATCAGTTGGCCCTAAGCCCGAAATTCATGGGGTCACGCCACTATTAGACATGACCGCCATGAATTTCTAGTAAAGTATTTAAAAAAAACACAACACCCAGAAAAAAGTCCTTTAATTGAAATAAACACACAATTCTTTATTGTTCTACATTAAGCCATACATACCATCACGCCCATTCCAGCTGAAGCCAACGATCTCCTGCAATAAAAGAAAAATAATAAAGCAACATCATCCTTACCTTTCCATGGTTCCCACGACAGCTTCAGCTCTGCTACATCGAGATGACAGGCTGGACCGCAGCAGAAAGCTGCCATCAAGCCTGTCATCCCGCAGACACTGAGAAGAGCAGGCATGCTTGCGCTCTGCAGTGTCTGGCTGTGACGGCATCCAGATGAGCCGAGGTCATGTCCAATGAACTCAGCTCACCTCATGCACGTCACTGACAGCGT
This sequence comes from Phyllobates terribilis, assembly GCF_046119375.1. Taxonomy (NCBI): domain Eukaryota; kingdom Metazoa; phylum Chordata; class Amphibia; order Anura; family Dendrobatidae; genus Phyllobates; species Phyllobates terribilis. The sequence goes on along the minus strand of NW_027362765.1, from coordinate 340,594,295 downwards.
GGGAAAATTCTGCTGCGCTATGCGCTTCAGCGTGAGAATTCTCTCATGCTCACCGCATGCGCAGGAGAATTCTCCCACGCTGTCAGTAACGTGCATGAGGTGAGCTGAGTTCATTGTCGGCTCATCTGGATGCCGTCACAGCCAGAAACTGAGGAGCGCAAACATACTTGCGCTTCTCAGTGTCTGCGGTATGTCAGGCTGGATGGCAGCTTTCTGCTGCGGTCCAGCCCGTCATCTCGATGTAGCAGAGCTGGAGCTGTCCTGGGAACCATGGAAAAGTAAGGATGATGTTGCATTATTATTTTTCTTTTATTGCAGGAGATCGTTGGCTTCAGCTGGAATGGGCGTGATGGTAAGTATGGTTTAATTTAGAACAATAAAGAATTGTGTGTTTATTTCAATTAAAGGACTTTATTCTGGGTGTTTGTGTTTTTTTGTAACTTTGACTATGGGGTTAGCAATGGGGGTGTCTTATAGACGCCTCTCCATTACTAACCTGGGCTTGATGTCAGCTGGCATTATAAGCTGACATCAACCCCAGCCCTATTACCCCACTGCCACCGCTACAGGGCAGTGGGAAGAGCGAGGCTAAGTGTCAGAATTGGCGCATCCTATGGATGCGCCATTTCTGGGGGCGGCTGACGGCTGGTGTTTCTAGCCTGGGAGGGTGCCAATATTCATGGCACCCTTCCTGGGCTATTAATATCAGCCCCCAGCTGTCTGCCTAGCCTTTGCTAGTTATTAAAATAAGGGGGACCCCACGTCATTTTTTGGGGGGGGGTCCCCATTTTAATAGCTAGTAAAGGCTAGGTATTCAGCTGGGGGCTGATATTAGTAGCCTGGGAAGCTCCATGGGTATTACCCCCTTCCCAGACTTCAAACATCTGCCCCAGCCGTCTGCTTAACCTCCGCTAGAGCCTAAAATTACAGGGAACCCCAAGCCAATTTTTTTTTTAATAAATCCTTTATTTTAACACTAAATGACAAGTACAGTAACCAACACTGTCTCTGTACTTAGAAACATGTCAGTCACATACATAATATCTATCTAATCTATGTGTAATGCTCTATCTTTCTGTTCTAAATTGTCGGGTACCGCTGCTGAATTGCCGGCCGGCTTTTTTAAAGAGACCGTGCATGAAAACACTATTATTTTTTTAAATAAATCCTTTACACTAAATGACAAGTACAGTAAGCAACACTGTCACTGTACTTCTTACATATGTGACTGACATGTTTCTATCTATCTAATCTATGTGTGAAGCTCTATTCTTTCTATTATAAATTGTCGGGTACCGGTGTATGCCGCTGCTGAATTGCCGGCTTTTCATGTTTCACTGTGAGCACTGTTCCCATCGATTTGGGCAACCCCCTCCCCCAATACATTCTACATTATTGTTAGTTGTTTTCCTTCATGTAGAATTAACCTACAAGGAAAGAAAGGGTTTATTTTCATTCCGATATTTGTGTCCCATTGACTTGCATTGGTTTCCGGATTCGGAATCGGCGATATCCGATACTTTTTGAGTATCGGCCCGATCCAATCCGATCTGATATTTCCTGATATCGGAAGGTATCACTCAACACTACTCATGAGCGATGACATTACTAAGTTACTGACGTTATCGGTTGTGAGACATAACCGGGAGTGACCTATGAAGCATGGTTCTCAAAACGACGCTCCATAGCTTGCTGTACAGAATCGTTAGATGTCGTGGGAACCCCAATGGGTTACGTCGCAGGTGCAGAGATTGTAATTTAAAAATAAATTGGCGAATGAGCGAGAGTTTCTTCCTTTTATTTATTTAACTTTCCTTTTATGTCTTTCAGGTTCCCATTTTTGGACTTCTTCTGATTGGCTGGATTACGTTGGATCTTCATGGTTTTTTTTTTGCTTTTTAATAAATAGGTGAACGAGGTGTGGGGGAGTGTTCTTTAAAATAAACTATGTTTTCCTGTGTGTGTGTGTGTGTGCTTTTGTTTTTTTTTTATTACTGGGTTAGTAATGGGGATGTCTGATAGACACCACTCCATTACTAACCCTTGGTTTTGATGCCAGCTGACATTACAAGGCTTAAAATGACGAATCCCGTCACTCACGTGGTTGATGAAAAGTTCTTTTTAATGGAGGTCCACATACAAAACATTTCAGCCCATCCCAGACTTTTGTCAATCATTACATTACAAAGCTGACATCAACCTGATAAAACTACTACCCCAATTGCCACTGCACCATCGCAATCAGGAAAAGCCAGCAAAGAGCCTGAGTTGGCGCATCTCATTGATGCGCCAATTCTGGGGTAACTGCAGGCTTTTATTTTTAGGCTGGGAAAGGGCCAATATCTATGGACCTTCCTATCTTGTTAATACAAGAGCACACCTCTGTTCTTTACAAAGGCTGGTTATAAAAAGTAGGGGGGAACCCACATCATTTTTTTTATATGCATGTGTTTTTGGGTGCATTTGCGCTGTGAAAACACACGTTACAAAGTGTGTTCTTTTTTTACTGCAGTGCTGTGGGAAAGTTCTCACCGCACATGCGTTAATGTCAGTGAGGTGAACAGAGTTCATTGGATAAGGACTCCGATGACCTTTCTGCCAGCACACTGAGGTGCGCAAGCTTGCACAGCTAATTGTCTCTGCAGGATGGCAGACTGTATAGTCGTATCTTGCGACAATACAGCCTGCCATCTTGATGTAGCAGACCTAGACCTGTCGCGCAACAAATGGATGATTTTATTCACGTCAGGGACAGGTGAGGATGATGATGCTTTATTATTTTATTTCAATTGACATCGGCTTCAATGGAATGGGTGTTATGTTATTAGTTAAATTTAGATTTATTAAAGGAGTCTGTGTGTTTCTTTCAAATAAATTAACTGATTCTGGGTATTTAAAAATTGAACGGCACTCGCAAGGTCCGAGAGCCGTGTGATTTTATTTTTCTCTCACCCATTGACTTGCGATTTTTTTTCTAAGTCCGATTTCAGCTGTGAAAAAAATTACAGATGAGCGGTAACTCATAGATTAATATTGGTCAAAGTAGAATCCAATTTTTTATTGGATTGCACTCGTTCGTTTTCCTTGAAAATGAATGTGAGATAAAACATTTCCCTGCCTGTTTTTAAAAAATGTTTTACCTCAAAGAAAGAATTTTTTGTGATCCAGTCCTGTAATGTCTGTAGACTCTTTTGCGTCTCCCCCTTCCCAGGAGCTGTGGAATTATCTGTCCATGTCCCTGCACCGTCAGACAAAGCCATTACACAGTACACAGCAGGGGCCCATTTATAAGATTATCTCAGCACAGGAACATTTTATTTAAACACATCCAATTGTAGAATTTATTATTATCAAGATCTATTGATTAAAATGAACTTTGCGGGTAAACCCTTTAAGTTTTACTTTGGCTGTGTTCACACATGTTGTGTTTTTCAGCTTCAGAAAACTGCATCAAAACACAATCTCTGGCAGGAAATTAGCTGCGTCAAAAACGTTTTGCTGCGTTTTTTGATGCATTTTTTGTGAGTTTTTTCAGCGATTTTTTTCACTGTCCTGTCTCTATTTATGCATGTACATAAAGTTCTGTTAAAAAAGAACCCCATTCTATTTCACCATCAAAAACGCTGCTGCAAATTTTGGTGCATTTTTTCAGCGTTTTTTTCACCACTGTATAAGGATGTGATTTTCCTCCAAAATATCAGTAATTAATGGGGGCACTCTCCTACACCTCTACTGAGGTCCGATATTAACTATTAACATCAAACTTGACTATTAATAATTAATTTCCACTAACGTTATCTGAGCCCTATACTATATACCAACTGAGACAAAACCGTGTGCTAATAAAAGGTATTTATTACACAAAAGTCTACAGTTAATATATTACTAGGTATCACACTAACACAGTACACAAAACGGATTCACAATTCCCAATTACCTAATATATTTTCCACCCACGTTTGCTAATCACTCATGCAATATCGGCCCACCCAACTATACTAACTTTGCCTATATATATCTATAAATATCTAGGAGGGTTAGTACAGGGTATGTAGGGCTAGTAAGTAAAGAAGTTACAGGGGAAGAGAGATACTCAGCCATGTGTTGTTATGTCCATCTTCAAGAGTCTAAGGGGCCTTAGCACATGTGCATTCTGGGTTTTTAAGTCCAGCCAGTGTCCAGCTTCATGTCACAGGAAATGATGTATTATTCCCCGCCCACTGGCTAAGATCTTTGTTCATGTCCAACCATACTCGCAAAACCTGATTTAGCACATGGCTGGACATTCTATTGAAACCTCCTCCAGCAGCAAACAGACTGAAACACATGGGGAGATGTGGGGCCAATATATACATGTATACTTATCTGCAAGCATGGCTAGCATGCAGATACGTATATACATGTACAACCTGGGACACTTCCCTTTACAACCACCCATTATTTCCCATGGGTGAAAAAACACTGACAAAAATGCTGAAAGTGACATGCTCTATTTTCCAAAAACCCAACCAAGGCACAAAATACACAACAACAAAAAAGCATGATGTGTGAACAGAGAATTCTGGTTTCTCATAGACTTTGCTGGTACTGCAAAACACAACTGAAAATTTGCATAAAAATCTGCAGCAAAAAATGCTAAAAAAACACAACATGTGTGAACATAGCTTTTAAGTGAAGTTTAACTTGAACTTATTATATGTTGTCAAAATTACTCATAAAACGTCACTTTCAAAAGCCACAAAAGACGACGGAGGGGTTTCCTCATTTCTTATGAATTTCTTTCTGTAGAAACATACAAATCAAGGTCTGTGTTAAGAGTCAAAGTGAAAAGAAAAATACTATTTTAAATGATAAAACCATCAAGGTAGAGGGAGTTGTACTTGCAAATGTGGAGTGAAGAAATGTTCATTGTTCTCATGGGTCTTAATTCACCAACAACTACTTGGATATTGCATTTTACCTAACCAGGAGGGTGTCAAAAAGGGCAGATAGACACCTACACCATCACAAGACCCTACAATTACCATGAAAGGCAGCACCCACCACTTCCTCACTGATACCTCAGATGACGCTCCTAGATAAGAGCAGTCTATGCGGTATGCAATGTATCGTCCTTCAGGGAGCGCTTCTTCCCAGACCATTTCAAGGTCTCTATCATATCCAACTCCTTTTGAGTACCAGCCTACTGCTCCAATCATGCATTCCCCGTCACCTCTTTTGCCATACTTACGGATGCAAAGTCTGCTTCCAATATCACGGGCTGGAGTGACTTGTAAGTTTCGTAATAGTGAGATCACAGATGTCTATGCAAGCACCGTGTAACGCATGTTACACAAGTCTTGAATGGTAGCTCAAAAAAAGATGAAGAAGCATCAACTTCAATATCATCATAAGAAGCGTCGACACAAGTTTGCAAAAAGGTATGAAAAGTGAACTGTAGAAGATAGGAAACGGGTGGTTTGGAGCTATGGGACAAAAGTCAATAGACTAGGCTATGATGGATGAAAATGGGTCTGGAAGAAACAAAGGAAAATGGGGCTAAAGGATGGAGAAATTGAAGGAACTGTCAAGTTCGGTGAAGGAAGCCTGATGATATGGGGTTGTTTCACAGCTAAAGGCGTTGGATACTTTACCAGAATCGATGGTGGTCTCAATGCTGAGCTATATGTGAGTATCCTACAAGACAAATTACTTTGTACACTCGAGTACCATCGGTATGAAAAGGACAACATAGTGTTCCAGCAGGACAACGACCCAAAGCATATGTTGAGATTGGCAAATAAATGGTTCAATGACAATGAAGTCGAAGTGCTGGATTGGCCCCCACAGACCTCAGACCTTAATCCAATTTAACACTTGTGGGTAGAATGGAATAAAAAACTATATACATATCCAAGCGAGTCGAAGAGCATGCACCAACTGGGAACATGTAAAAGAGACCCGGAATTAGATGTCGGTCAAGACATGTTTGAATCTGATCGAGAGCATGCCCAGAAGGATTCAGGCAGTGTTGAAAGCTAAAGGTGGATTTACAAAATACTAATAAAATAATAAAAAATTGTATTTAGATTTTTAGGAGCAAAACAGTAACAGTGCAGTGACATGACAAGAATCTGCATAATTAATCATATGCCAAATAGTTGCAACTCAAGTTTATATATGAGATAGACAAGATGATTGTCTATAAAATGAGGGTAGTCTCACAATAAAATAAGTAGTGGATGGTGAGATATGGAGCCTGAAAGTCAAAAGTTCAAAAGATTGATACTCTTTTGCTCTTCACTGTATTCATGTGCAGTTGGTGGTTCTGGCGATGTATTCAATTAATAATGATGGTCCCAGTGCTATATTCAATTACCGATTATGGTTCTAATAATGAATTAGTGTATTAATGGTTGTTTTGGTGCTGTATCTAAGTACTGATGAGGATGCTGGTGCCATTCATGTACTGATGGAATGTTCTGGTGATGTATTCATTTAATGATCATGGATCTGGTGCGGTCTTCCCTCATTAAACACAAATTAAACAATTAAAGAAAATTTGGTATGTCCACATCCTTAAAAGTCTGATCTATCAAAATATAAAAAGAACTAACATATGCAGTAAAGAGAAAAAAAAATAGAAGAACTACTTTTTTTTGTCACCACACCTCTTACAGCAAAAAGCCATCCAAATGTATGCACCCTGAATTGATAGCAATAAATATTTCAACTTACTGTGCAAAAAACAGCCCTCACATAGCTTCATAGATATATTTTTATTGTTCTAACAGGTCCTTAAAAAAGCATCACAAGCTAAATGTTGGTTTTTTTTTTACAAAAATAAGAATCTCTGAAAGTTTGGGATTACTGTAATCACAAAGACCTGGAGAATCATGTTCACACGTCACTTTTACCACATAATGAATATCTTAAAAGCAAAACCTAAAAAACAATGATGGGATTGTGTTTATTCACTGCAGGTATACCATGAACTGCTGGGAGGGGTGCCACTTGAATTTTCGCCTTGGGCACCAAAAAAAAAAGCTAGAATCAGGCCTGTCCCCACAGACGTTAGGAAGCTAACCGATTCAAGCCAAAATCACCGGGTTTAGCCAACTTCTATCTCATGAGTCTGAGGGCATTTAGAATTAAATAACTTTTTGATCGCTGGGCATCAAAACAGCTCAGACCCCAAGTGATAAAGTCACAATATGATGCTGTTTTTCAGTTACAGTATGGTGGTTCTAAAATCATGTTATAAAAGTATAATTTAGTAACTATATGGCAGTATTAGTTACGGTATTAACCACACATGGTATAGAGAGATTCAGTAATGCTATGGTGGTATATGGTGGTACTGTTCAATCAATACAATCAGTATAGTTGAGGATTTCTGTCCTTTAACCCTTTCACGACCTTGGGATTTTCCGTTTTTCGCTCCCCTTTTTCCCAGAGGCATAACTTTTTTATTTTTTAATATGTCCCTGTGATGGTTTATTTTTTCTGGGACGAATAGTAATTTTGAACGACATCATTGGTTTTACAATGTCGTGTACTGGAGAAAAAGGAAAAAATTCAAAAGTGCGTCAAAATTGCAAAAAAAGTATAATTCTACACTTGTCTCTTGGTTGTTTTTTTTTTTTACCATGTTCACTAAATGCTAAAACTGACCTGCAATTATGATTCTCCAGGTCATTATGTGTTTGCAGATACCAAACATGAATAGGTTATTTTTTTTAAAGTGGTGAAATAAATTCTAAAGTTTGTAAAAAAAATTATAATGGCGCCATATTCCGAGACCCGTAGCGTCTCCCTTTTTCAGGATCTGGGGCTGGGTGAGGGCTTATTTTTCGCACGCTGAGCTGAAGGTTTTATTGATAATATTTTTAGGTAGATATATATATATATATGTTTTAATCGCTTGTGATTGCGTTTTATTGCGATGTTGCAGCGACCAAAAAAACTTAATTCTGGTGTTTTGATTTTTTTTCTCGTTACACCGTTTACCATTTGGATTAATTCTTTTTATATCTTGATAGATCGGGCGATTCAGAATGCAGCAATATACAGTTATATGAAAAAGTTTGGGCACCCCTATTAATCTTAAGCTTAATGTTTTATAAAAATTGGTGTTTTTGCAACAGCTATTTCAGTTTGATATATGTAATAACTGTTGGACACAGTAATGTTTCTGCCTTGAAATGAGGTTTATTGTACTAACAGAAAATGTGCAATCTGCATTCAAACAAAATTTGACAGGTGCATAAGTATGGGCACCTCACCAGAAAAGTGACATTAATATTTAGTAGATCCTCCTTTTGCAAAAATAACAGCCTCTAGTCGCTTCCTGTAGCTTTTAATGAGTTCCTAGATCCTGGATGAAGGTATGTTTGACCATTCCTCTTTACAAAACAATTCCAGTTCAGTTAAGTTTGATGGTCGCCGAGCATGGACAGCCCTCTTCAAATGATCCCACAGATGTTCAATGATATTCAGGTCTGGGGACTGGGATGGCCATTCCAGAACATTGTAATCGCTCCTCTGCATGAATGCCTGAGTAGATTTGGAGCGGTGTTTTGGATCATTGTCTTGCTGAAAGATCCATCCCCTGCTTAACTTCAACTTAATCACTGATTCTTGAACATTATTGTCAAGAATCTGCTGATACTGAGTGGAATCCATGCGCCCCTCAACTTTAACAAGATTCCCGATGCCGGCATTGGCCACACAGCCCCAAAGCATGATGTAACCTCCACCAAATTTTACTGTGGGTAGCAAGTGTTTTTCTTGGAATGCTGTGTTTTTTTGCCGCCATGCATAACGCCTTTTTGTATGACCAAACAACTCAATCTTGGTTTCATCAGTCCACAGGACCTTCTTCCAAAAAGAAATTGGCTTCTCCAAATGTGCTTTTGCATACCTCAGCCGACTCTGTTTGTGGCGTGCTTGCAGAAACGGCTTCTTTCGCATCACTCTCCCATACAGCTTCTCCTTGTGCAAAGTGCGTTGTATAGTTGACCGATGCACAGTGACACCATCTGCAGCAAGTTGATGCTGCAGCTCTCTGGAGGTGGTCTGAGGATTGTCCTTGACTGATCTCACCATTCTACTTCTCTGCCTTTCTGATGTTTTTCTTGGCCTGCCACTTCTGGCCTTAGCAAGAACTGTCCCTGTGTTCTTCCATTTCCTTACTATGTTCCTCACAGTGGAAACTGACAGGTTAAATCTCTGAGACAGCTTTTTGTATCCTTCCCCTGAACAACTATGTTGAATAATCTTTGTTTTCAGATCATTTGACAGTTGTTTTGAGGAGCCCATGATGCCACTCTTCAGAGGAGATTCAAACAGGAGAACAACTTGCAAGTGGCCACTTTAAGTAGCTTTTCTCATGATTGCATACACCTGGCAATGAAGTTCAAAGCTCAATGAGGTTACAAAAACAAAAAGAGTGCTTTAGTAAGTCAGTAAAAAATAGGTAGGAGTATTTAAAACAAGAAAATGATAAGGGTGCCCATACTTATGCACCTGTCAAATTTTGTTTGAATGCAGATTGCACATTTTCTGTTAGTACAATAAACCTCATTTCAAGGCAGAAACATTACTGTGTCCAACAGTTATTACATATATCAAACTGAAATAGCTGTTGCAAAAACACCAATTTTTATAAAATACTAAGCTTAAGATTAATAGGGGTGCCCAAACTTTTTCATATAACTGTATGTATATTTTAGTTTTATTATTCATTTATTTTGAATGGGGCAAAAGGGGGGTGATTTGAACGTTTATATTTTTAAAAAAAAAAAACATTTTTTTTTTACTTTTTTCTGGCCTTAATAGTTTCCTTAGAAGACTTGAAGGTGCTTTCATCCGATCACTTGTGCTACACATGGTTAAAATGATCATCTGCTATGAGCGATGGCCAACGGGTAACGCTCATGGCAAATCGGCACATGATCCTGCTAAAAAACAGATTGCAGTAAAAAAGAAAACAATTTAAGACATTCCCGTCCTTATTTGAATGAACTAATTTTGCATTGTATCTTTTCATTTTTTATCACCCCTAACAAATCCAAAAACAGGTATAACTACCAGACATGTGAACATAGCCTTACAATACAATGTAACGAATGATAGTCGTATTTAGTGCTTACGTTGGCTGCACCTCCTCATCCTCACTGTCTTCAATTATTGGGTGCTTTAAGCCTTTTATTCTGGACGTCCTTCCTAAAATATATAACAAAACTGATTATGATTCTCATTCACCTCCAGATTTACACATCATCAGAGAAGCAGTCTCCACCTCTCACCATGGAAGAAGCAGAACCTATTACACACTGTAGGGATAAAATTATTGGGACACATACACATTACTCCTGGAGGAAATTTTATGACATTCCTTTTTAAATCCAGGGTCATTAACATGGAGTTGATCTCCCTTTGCAGCTAATAAAGCTTCCACTCTAAAAAAAAAATTGGGGGACATTTCTGTGCAATTTGTTGTCCATTCTTCCAGAAGAGCAGTTATCAGGTCAGACACTGATGTTGGACAAGGGGACCTGGCTTGTAATCTCTGGTTAATCCAAAAGGTATCTATCTGATGGAGTTGAGGTTAGGTCTCTTGAAGGGTCAGTCATGTTCTTCCACACCAAACTCACCCAGCCATGTCTTATTTGAACTTTCATGAACTGACTTGTGACAACATATGACAGCAAGATGCTGAATTCAGGGAGCTCTTTAGAACGAGCCATTTTATCACAACTGTTCGCACAGGCAGACTACATGCTTAGATGCTGGATTTTATACCCATGGCAATGGAACCAAAAGAGAAAACCTTAATTCAATGATTAAGAGGTGACTTTTCATACTTGTTCACACAGTGTGTAAAGCTTCCTTCACATGTACATGTTTTCAGCACGTGTGGCATTCGCTTTCACATGCATTGAAGACACGTATCCACACATACCTATCATAATCTATGGTGATCTTTGCATGAGACTCGTCCGCATGGATTACAAGGGCCAATACACATTTCTGGCTCCGTGTGAAACATCCTTGTGACAACCGTGTGCTGTACATGTTTAACACTGCAAAGTATAGGAGAAGCTTTGGAATTGATATTTAAGTCATGGTGGAAAAAAAATGAATTGCACACGGATAGAACACTGATGGCACACGGATGACACACTGATCCAAAATACTTATGACACCGGTACCATTTTTCCAGTACCGGTATTATATGGACATGTGAAGGGTGGTTTAGTCAAAGGAATCTGTTAAACATGTCGTCGGTCGGGTAACAAACCCTGAGCTGGAGGTTTTCAGGAGGCAGACACAGAGCTTTTCCCCAGGATATTGTAACTTACTTTTTCCTCTCCTTGTAACAAGAACCATAACCTTTCTAATATTTCGACATAGCCGCAAGAGGGCTTGTTTTTTGCAGAACACAACTTATTCTATGAAATAAGTGGAAACGGTGAGGAGAAAAACTGTAATTCCACATTTTCTTTTTCAAGGTTTTGTACTAGCGCCGCTTACTTTGTGGTAATCAGGTGGTGATCTGTTACCTTTGCTCTATGGGTCAGTATGGTTACGGGATCCCAAATCTATATATTTCTATTCATGATTTACTAATTAAAAATAAAATAAAAACATTTACAAAAACAATTTGGCTTTTGTCACCATATTCTGAGAGCCATATATATATTTTTTTAAAGAGGTCATCCGGCAGTCAAGGTAACCCTTCGTCAATGTGCATTCATACTGCACGGTGGCCCCATGTTCATTAGAACTGATGGCCATTATGTTAAAGTCTGTTACATGTCACCATCACACTTGACAGCGGTATTAACCCCATAACGCCCAATGACGGACACTGCACGGCATGAGCAGGTGTAAGTTAATGCTCCTTGCCGTGCATTGTCCGTTATGGCTTTAACCCCTTAAGCCCCGCGGGTGGTTTGCACGTTAATGACCGGGCCAATTTTTATAATTCTGACCACTGTCACTTTATGAGGTAATTACTCTGGAACGCTTCAACTGATCCCCCTGATTCTGAGATTGTTTTTTCGTGACATATTGTACTTCATGATTGTGGAAAAATTTCTTCAATATCACTTGCGTTTATTTGTGAAAAAAACGGAAATTTGGTGAAAATTTTGAAAATTTTGCAATTTTCAAAATTTGAATTTTTAAGCCCTGAAATCAGAGCGATATGTCACACAAAAGAGTTAATAAATAACATTTCCCACATGTCTACTTTACATCAGCACAATCTTGGAACCAAAATTTTTTTTGTTAGGGAGCTATAAGGGTTAAAAGTTGAACAGCGATTTCTCATTTTTCCAACAAAATTTACAAAACCATTTTTTTAGGGACCACATCACATTTGAAGTCACTTGGAGAGGTCTTTATGACAGAAAATACCCAAAAGTGACACCATTCTAAAAACTGCACCCTTCAAGGTGCTCAAAACCACATTCAAGAACTTTATTAACCCTTCAGGTGCTTCACAGGAATTTTTTGAATGTGGAAGAAAAAAATGAACATTTAACTTTTTTCACAAAAATGTTACTTTAGACCCAATTTTTTTATTTTCACAGGGGTAACAAAAAAAATTGACCCCAAAATTTGTTGTGCAATTTTCCCTGGGCACGCAGATACCCAATATTTGGGGAAGAAACACTGTTTGGGCGCACGGCAGGGCTCGGAAGGGAAGGAGCGCCATTTCACTTTTTGATTGTAAAATTTGCTTGAATAATTAGCGGACGCCATGTTGTGTTTGGAGAGCCCCTGTGTGCCCAAACTTTGGAGCTCCCCCACAAGTGACCCAATTTTGGAAACTAGACCCCCCAAGGCACCTTTATAGATGCATAGTGAGCACTTGAAACCCCCAGGTGCTTCACAAATTGATTCGTAAAAATGAAAAAGTGAAAAAAAAAACACTTTTTCATTTTTACGAATCAATTTATGAAGCACTTAGGGGTTCCAAGTGCTCACTATGCATCTAGATAGGTGCCTTGGGGGGTCTAGTTTCCAAAATGGGGTCACTTGTGGGGGAGCTCCAATGTTTGGGCACACAGGGACTCTCCAAATGCAACATGATATCCGCTAACAATTTGAGCCGACAATTTGTTAGCGGATATCATGTTGCATTTGGAGAGTCCCTGTGTGCCCAAACATTGGAGCTCCCCCACAAGTGACCCCATTTTGGAAACTAGACCACCCAAGGCACCTATCTAGATTGATAGTGAGCACTTGGAACCCCAGGTGCTTCCCAAATTGATTCATAAAAATGAAAAAGTGTTTTTTTTTTCACTTTTTCATTTTTACGAATCAATTTGTGAAGCACCTGGGGGTTCCAAGTGCTCACTATGCATATAGAAAGGTGTCTTGGGGGGTCTAGTTTCCAAAATGGGGTCACTTGTGGGGGAGCTCCAAAGTTTGGGCACAGAGGGGCTCTCCAAACGCAACGTGGTGTCCGCTAACAATTTGAGCCGATTTTCCATTCAATTTGTTAGCGGATATCATGTTGCATTTGGAGAGCCCCTGTGTGCCTAAACATTAGAGCTCCCCCACAAGTGACCCCATTTTGGAAACTAGACCCCCCAAGGCACCTATCTAGATGCATAGTGAGCACTTGGAACCCCAAGTGCTTCACAAATTGATTCATAAAAATTAAAAAATGTTTTTTTTTCACTTTTTCATTTTTACGAATCAATTTGTGAAGCACCTGGGGGTTCCAAGTGCTCACTATGCATCTAGATAGGTGCCTTGGGGGGTCTAGTTTCCAAAATGGGGTCACTTGTGGGGGAGCTCCAATGTTTGGGCACACAGGGGCTCTCCAAACGCAACATGGCGTCCGCTAACAATTTGAGCGGATTTTCCATTCAATTTGTTAGCGGACACCATGTCGCGTTTAGAGAGCCCGTGATGTGCCTAAACAGTGGAGCTCCCCGACAAGTGTCCCCATTTTGGAAACTATACCCCTCAAGGATTTTATTAAGGTGTATAGTGAACATTTTGAACCCAGAGGTACGGCACAGAATTTGTTTACATTAGGTCATCATATTGAATAAGTTGTCATTATTCTTGAGCGCAAGTGCTCGCTACTTGAGTTTGCATCGGGTACTCAGGTATGCACCATGTAAAGCGTGTGCTCGAGTGACATGCTCGAGTCCCTGCTCCGCATGTTTCACGGTTATTAGACACCGAAAAAAAAACATGCGGGGATCGCTCGTGCATGGCAGGCAATCCCTGTAAACTTTTTTGGCCGCGAAGCATATGGGGCAGAGACTCGAGCATGTCACTCAAATACCCACGATACTCAATACATACCAGAGCACCCGATGCAAACTCAAGTAGCGAGCACTTGCTCTCAACACTAGTCGCCATATCGTCATCTTTTTTTCTTACTTTTGAAAAAAATCCCAACCCCAGCCCTAACCCTAGCACAACCCTAACCATAGTGCAACCCTTGCCCTAGCACAACCCTAGCCCTAGCACAACCCTAGCCCCAGCACAACCCTAGCCCCAGCACAACCCTAGCCCCAGCACAACCCTAGCCCCAAACCCAGCCCTAACCCTAGCCCAATCCTAACCCAAGAGTTTATTTTTGACGCTGTTCCTTGTGCGGTATAAGTGATTAGACGACTTTATTCTTCGGGTCGGTGTGATTACAGCAATGCCAGAATCATATGGGGTTTTTATGACTGACAGCTGTCACACACTAAAAGACGCATTTTTTGTAAAATCTAGTTTTTGCATCGCCATATTTTGAGAGCTATAATTTTTCCAGATTTTGGCAGACAGTCATGTGACGGCTCGTTTTTTGCGGGATGACTTGACGTTGTTATTGGTGCCATTTTCAGGCACGTGACATTTTTTGATCGCTTTCTATTCCGATTTTTGGGAGGCAGAATAAACAAAAACCAACAATTCAGGAATTGTTTTTTTTTTTTTTTTTTTTTATTCTGTTCCGCGTGTGGTAAAATTGATGAGGTAGCTTTATTCTTCGGGTCAGTACGTTTACAGCGGTACCACATTTGTATAATTTTTCTATGTTTTGACGCTTATACACAATAAAAGCTATTTTATAGAAAAAAATATTTTTTAGCATCGCTTTATTCTGAGAGCTATAACTTTTTTATTTTTCGGCTGATGGACGCGGCGATACCAAATATGTGTACTTTTATTGTTTTTTTGTGTTTTTTTATAATAATATTTATTGATGGGTACATTATATTTTTATTTTTGGTGGATTATTTTTTTTATTTTTTTTTTTATATTTTTGCAAATGTTTTTTTTATTTTTTTTTCCACTTTCACACAGTTTATACACTTTCTTACTTTGTCCCACTCTGGGACTTTCACTTTTTTTTCTCTGATCGCCTGCATGGCACAGGAATGCAGCACCATCCCTATGCCATGCAAGCTGTCAGAAATGCACAGTGTGAAGATTGCTTGGAGATGCACTGCGCATGTCCAAGCAATCTTCCTGCTGTCTGGTGACCCGGATGTTGTCATGACGACATCGGGTCGTCATGGCAACACCCGGGAAGCCTTTGCAGACTGCGCTGGAAGCCGGAAGAGGAGGTGAGTATCGGCGATCACCTCCGCTTGCCCCCGCAATGCCGCGATCGACTTCGATCGCAGCATCGCGGGGGTTAATGTGCTGGGAGCGATGCAGGACCGCTCCCTGCACATAGTACCGGGTGTCAGCTGTGACAATCAGCTGACACCCAGCGGCGATCGCGCCCGCACAGCCTGTGTGCGCGCGCGATCGCCATGACGTCCTTATACGGGTCTGGCTCTTAAGTCCCAGGGCACAGACGCGTATTAGTACGGCAAATGTTGTTAAGGGGTTAAACTGTCACAGTGTGTAAACACGCAGTGACAGATAAGTGCGGACAGCTATCTGTGACAGCTGAGCAGCACAAGATGGGGTGCAGGGAGCCATATGGTCGGTCCGCACACCTAGATCGCTGCGATCAGTCAGTCAATCTGACTGACCGATCTCAGCATGATCGTGCAGGAGATGCTGAAATATCAGCGTCTCCAGCCCGATCAGTGCCGGAGTTCAGCTCCGCCAGTGGCTGATCTCCGGCACTAAACAGCTAGTAGGAGTGTCAACACCACCCCTGGCTGTTAACCCCCTGACAGATCGGTGGCCCTGCGATGTCGTGGGGCCCAATCATTGCCATGGTGACCAGGGGTCGTCATGACGACCCCCTGGTCACCAAGCTACGGAAAGCTGCTGAAACCATGCTCACAGCATGGGCTCAGGAGCTTTCACTAAAGGTATAATCAATGCACTGCAATCTAGTACATTGCAATACATTATACCTGTGATCAAAGAGAAACAAGTGAAAGTCCCATAAAGGGACTAAGTAAAAAGTAAAGAATAAATGGCAAAAAACTTATACAAATACATAAAAACAAATATTAAATAATATTAATTAAAAAAAACATATTCACTAATAAATACACATTTTTATGTAAAAAAATAACAATAAAATAAAAAAAGTACACATATTTGGTATTGCCGATTCTGGAACGACCCGACCTATAAAAGTGTCACACTAGTTAACCCCTTCAGTGAACGCCACACAAAAAAACCTTAAAAAAACGAGGCTAACGATGCTTTATCATCATACCACTGGGAAAAAAAAGGGGAATGAAACACGATAAAAAAAACAAATATAAATAAAATTAGTACCGCTGAAAACGTCATCTTGTCCCACAAGAAACAAGCCGCCATACAGCCCCATCAGTGGAAAAATAAAAAAATTATAGCTCTCAGAATAAAGCGATGCAAAAAATATATATATATTTTGTATAAAAACGATATTAACCACTTCGCACCAGAGCCTGTTTTTGCCTTCGTGACCAGGCCAATTTTTACAATTCTGATCACTGTCACTTTATGAGGTAATTACTCTGAAACGCTTCAACGGATCCCCCTGATTCTGAGACTGTTTTTTCGTGACATATTGTACTTCATGATAGTGGTAAAATTTCTTCAATATCACTTGCGTTTATTTGTGAAAAAATCGGAAATTTGGCAAAAATTTAGAAAATTTTGCAATTTTCAAACTTTGAATTTTCATGCCCTTAAATCAGAGAGATATGTCACACAAAATAGTTAATAAATAACATTTCCCACATGTCTACTTTACATCAGCACAATTTTGGAACCAACATTTTTTTTTGTTAGGGAGCTATAAGGGTTAAAAGTTGACCAGCGATTTCTCATTTTTCCAACAAAATTTACAAAAACATTTTTTTAGGGACTACATCATATTTGAAGTCACTTTGAGGGGCCTTTATGACAGAAAATACCCAAAAGTGACACCATTCTAAAAACTGCACCCTTCACGGTGCTCAAAACCACATTCAAGAACATTATTAAACCTTCAGGTGCTTCACAGGAATTTTTGGAATGTGGAAGAAAAAAATTAACATTTAAGTTTTTTCACAAAAATGTTACTTCAGACCCATTTTTTTTTATTTTCACAGGGGTAACAGAAAAAAATGGACCCCAAAATTTTTTGTGCAATTTCTCTTGAGCGCGCTCATACCCCATATGTGAGGGAAAACCACTGTTTGGTTCGGAAGGGAAGGGTTCGGAAGGGAAGGAGCGCCATTAGACTTTTTGAATGTAAAATTTGTCTGAATAATTAGCAGACGCCATGTTGCGTTTGGAGAGCCCCTGATGTTCCTAAACAGTGGAAACCCCTGTATTGAGCTGTAAAAATAAAATTTTCACATTTTTCCCACAAAAACGTTTTTCATCCCTTAATTTTGCATTATCATGAGGGTAATAGGATAAATTGCACCATGAAATTTGTTGTGCAATTTCTCCTGAACACGCCAATACCCCATATGTGGGGGAAAACCACTGCTTTGGTGCACGGCAGGGTTTGAAAGGGAAGGAGCGCCATTTGACTTTTTGAATGTAAATTTTTTGGAATAATTAGCAGATGCCATATCGCATTTGGGGAGCCCCTAATGTGCCTAAACAGTGGAAACCCCCCACAAGTGCCACCATTTTGGAAACTAGACCCCTTAGGGAACTTATCTAGATGTGTGGTGAGCACCTTGCACCCCCAGCTGCTTCACAGAAGTTTATAATATTGAGCCATAAAAATAAAATTTTCATATTTTTCCCACAAAAAATGTTTTTCATTCCCTAATTTTGCATTATCATAAGGGTAACAGGATAAATTGCACCATGAAATTTGTTGTGCAATTTCTCCTGAGTACGCCGATACCCCATATGTGGGGGAAAACCACTGCTTTGGTGTACGGCAGGGTTCGGAAGAGAAAGGAGCGCTATGTTGGCTGGGATAGGCAGCAGACACCATGTCACATTTGAAGAGTCGCTGACATGCCGAAACAGCAGAAACCCCCACAAGTGACCCCATTTTGTAAACTACACCTCAAGGAATTCATCTAGGGAAGTAGTGAGTATTTTTTACTTCTTAAATTTATACCATTGGGCAGTGAAAAAAGCATAATTATATTTTTACCACAAAAAAATGTTTTACCCTCAGATTTTACATTTTCACACAGGGCAATGGGTAAAATTGGTGCCGAAATGTGTCACACAATTTCTTCTAAAAGTGTCAATACCCCATATGTGGCTGTATTGTACCGCTCAGCCATACGGTGAGATCTGGGGGGGACGGAGTGCTATTTGACAATTGGAGAACAAATTATTGTAGAATAGGTATTTGGATTTGGGAGCACAAAAATTTCTAAATTTCTTTTGGGGGGCAAGGGCCATTTCGCTTTTCCAGAGCCTTTCTGCTACCAGTAACTTGCAATATTTTTAACAGATGACGGACCTGAGTGGGGACTAGCTTTTTTTGAGGACTGAGTTGAATCTTTTATTGGGAACATTTTACGTAACATTTATCCAGCGCTCTAGGCTGAGCACTTACATCGGGGTTTCCATCTATATTTCCAAGTGATGTAATTCAGATGAAACCCCTGCGGGATCCATTCACTGTAATGAGGCAGCAGAGTTACTCTGGACTCCGTCTGGTCTCTGTTTAGCGGTGTCCTTTTTTTCAGAAGTGCACAAAACTGTGGCCAACCGCACTTTTACTAACGCCTAAAACAAATGACACCGTGGGATCACAGGCCAGACGGCATCCACAGTGGCATATATTTGCCTCATTACAGGGAATCTTCCGTCATGGGTTCCGTCTGAATAACGTATTTCAGAGATTTACACGGAAACTCTGGTGTAAGTGCTCAGCGCAGAACGCAAGATAAATGTGAGCAGAGCCTTACTGCGATCTTTGGGAGACATAATAAACAAATCAGTAGCAGGTGAAGAATTGGTTTTATTTATTTTTTACGCCGTTCCTCGTGTGATATAACTGATTAGATTACTTTATTCTTCTGGTCGGTGCGATTACAGAGATACCAGATTTATATCGGGTTTTTATGACTGACAGCTGTCACACACTAAGAGACGCCTTTTTTGCAAAATCTAGTTTTTGCATCGCCATATTTTGAGACCTATAATTTTTCCATATTTCGGCCGACAGAGTCATGTGACGGCTTGTTTTTTGCGGGACGAGTTGACATTTTTATTGGTACCATTTTTGGGTACGTGACATTTTTTGATCGCTTTCTATTCCGTTTTTTGGGAGGTAAAATTAACAAAAACAAACACTTCAGGAATTGTTTTTTGAGGTGTTTTTTTTTATGCCGTTCTGCGTGTGGTAAAAGTGATAAGGCAGAATTATTCTTCGGGTCAGTACATTTACAGCGATACTACACTTACTGTATATTTTTTTTTATGTTTTGGCGCTTTTACACAATAACACAATTTTATAGAAAAAATATTTTTTTTGCATTGCTTTATTCTGAGAGGTATAACTTTTTTATTTTTCGGCTGATAGAGCTGTATGGTGGCTTTTTTTTCCGGAACAAGATGACGTTTTCAGCGGTACCATTTTTATTTCCATTTTGCTTTCTGATCGCATTTTTTTCCACTTTTTGTTTGGCGATATGATGAAAAAGCATATTTTTTTGCTCCGTTTTTTATTTATTTTTATTACGGTGTGCACAGAAGGAGTTAATTAGTGTGACAGTTTTATAGATTGGGTAGTTTCGGACGCGGCGATACCAAATATGTGTACTTTTTTTGGTTTTGCATAAATATATGGATTTATTGGTTTAATATTTTATTTATTTATTTTTATTTATTTTGTGATTTTTTTTTAACAGTTTAAAAACATTTTTTTTACTTTTTTTTTTACATTTTTACTTAGTCCCTGTATGGGACATTAATTTTTATTTTTCTGCTCACTGATCTCATGTAATGTAATAGACATGTATTACATTACATGAGATCTTTTCTGACTGTTTCACAGTCAGTGTGTCCTGCCAGGCTTCAGCTGCAGGTTGACCCTGGCAGGACACCATATATGGCAGATCTGGAGGCGGTCATGTGACCTCCAGCTGCCATAGCAACGCCAGGTCCTGGAAGGTATCAGGGGTCGTCGGAGAGGTAAGTAAGACGACCACCTCTCCTCTGTCTATCTTCTATATGCCGCGATCACTATAGATCGCGGCATATAGAACATAGCAAAGGGTTAACATCATTGGGACCTGATCCAATCAGGTCCCGATGATGTCCCCTGTCAGAGCTAACGCTCTGCACCAGAATCGCAGCGCTTGCAGGACCCTGGGGGTCCTGAGCGCTGCGGGACCGCCCACCGTTTTTAAACGTCGGCGCTGCACAGAGCCCAGCAAGCGCCGACGTTTATCTACAGTGGGCGGTCGGGAAACGGTTAATGTGGTACCGCTGTAAACGTACAGACCTGAAGAATAACTCTGCCTTATCAATTTTACCACATGCATAAAAAAAAAACACAATTCCTGAATTGCCAGTTTTTGGTCATTTTCCTTCCCCAAAAATTAGAATAGAAAGCGATCAAAATATGTCATGTGACCAAAAATGGTACCAATAAAAACGTCAAATCGTTTCGCAAAAAACAAGCCCTTACATGACAGTCCCAGAGGAAGATTCCCTAAAACAAGGCAGATGGCAACACTGGACGCCGTCTGGCCTGTGATTCAGCGTTGTCCGTCTTTTTAGGTGTGCATAAATGCGCGATCGGCCGCAGTTTTGGACACCTCTGAAAAGTAGGACAAAGCTGAACAGAGGTCAGATGGAGCCCAGAAGAGTAACTCTGCTGCCTCATTATAATGAATGGATCCCCTGGGGGGTGTCACCTGAATCACGTCACCCAGAGATTTAGATGGAAACCCCAAAATAAGTGCTCAGCATAGAGCACCGGATAAATATGATCCAAAATGTTATGTAAAATGTTCCCAATAAAAGCTTCAAATCTATCCACAAAAAAAACAGAACACTCCGATCCATCATCTGTCAATGTAAATATAGGGGGCTTCCACGTTACTGGTAGCACAAGGGCACTGGAAAAGTGAAATGGCTCCTCGCCCCCAAAAGAAATAAAGCAAATTCTGCGCTCCGAAGTTTTAATGCTACCCCCGCCCTCCAGAGCTCCAGTGTGTGCCTACATCAGATTTACCATCCACATGTTTGGCAGGGGTATAACTTACAAAATGGGGTCACTTGAGGGGGTATTCTGCTCTTTTTTAGCATTTAGGTTCTGTGCATATGGAGTCCGTAAACTATTCTAGGAAAACCTGCACTCCAGCAGTGAAATAGCGCTCCGTCCTTCCCGAGTGTCGCCGTGTGGCTAAGCAGTACTGTACAGTCACATATGAGGTATTGCTACATTCAGCAGAAATTGTGGGACACATTTTAGGGGCCAGTTTTATCCATTAACCCCATTGAAAAATGTAAAATCTGGGGCTAAAACAAAATTTTTGAGATAAAAACGTAATTATTTTTTCTTCACTGCCCAATGGTATAAAATTCTGTGACACACTCATGATGTCAATATGATCATTTCACCCCTAGATGAGTTCATTGAGAGGTGTAGTTTGTAAAATGGGGTCCTCAGGCTGCTATGGCACCTCAGGGGATCTCCCAGTGGATGATGGCACCCTCAAACAATAACAGTAAAATGTGCATAATATAGCGCTCCTTCCCTTCTGACCTTTGCACTATGCCTCAAAAGTAGTTACCAATTACATGTAGGGTATGTTCTGGCATACTCAGAACAAATTGCACAACAAAATGAGAGGTCTTGTGCAAATAAAAAATTTGGAGCTAAAAGAAAATTTTTGTGGAAAAAATAGATTTTTTATTTTCATGGCTCTACGTTATAAACTTTTGTGAAGCACCTGGGGGTTCAAAGTGCTCACCACACATCTAGATAAGTGATGTCACTTGTGGGGAGTTTGCACTGTTTAAGCACATTACAGGGTCTCCAAATGATACATGGCGTCAGCTAATTATTCCAGCAAATTTTGAATTCAAAAAGTCCAACTGCGCTCCTTCCCTTCCGAGGCCTGCCGTGTGCCCAAACAGTGGTTTTCCCCCACATATGGGGTATCGGCATGATCAGGAGAAATTGCACAGTACATTTTGGGGTCCATTTTTATCTGTTACCCTTGTGAAAATAAAAAAATTGGGTCTAAATTAAATTGTGAAAAAAAAGTTAAATGTTAATTTTTTTTCTTCTTCATTGCTTCAGTTCCTGTGAATCACCTGAAGGGTTAATAAACTTCTTGAATGTGGTTTTGAGCCCCTTGAGGGGTGCAGATTTTAGAATGGTGTCACTTTGGGGTATTTTCTGTCATAAAGGCCCCTCAAAGTCACTTCAAATGTGATGTGGTCCCTAAAAAAATGGTTTTGTAAATTTTGTTGGGAAAATGAGAAATTGCTGGTCAACTTTTAACCCTTATAACTTCCTAACAAGGAAAAATTTTGTTTCCAAAATTGTTCTGATGTAAAGTAGACATGTAAGAAATGTTATTTATTAACTATATTGTGTGACATATCTCTCTGATTTAACGGCATAACAATTCCAAGTTTGAAAATTGCAACATTTTCAAAATTTTCACCAAATTTCCATTTTTTTCACAAATAAACGCAAATGATATCGAAGAAATTTTACCACAATCATAAAGTACAATATGTAACGAAATATTAATCTCAGAAACAGTGGGATCCGTTGAAGAGTTCTAGAGTTACCTCATAAAGTGACAGTGGTCAGATTTAAAAAATAAGGCCTGGTCATGAACCTACAAAGTGACTCTGACCTCAAGAGATTAAAGAAGTAAAACTGATGTGAACAGAGATAACTTGTAAGGCTAGGTACACAGTGTTTGTGCCCACTGGCTGATGCATGCCCTCAAGAGATATATGTCTGACATTGGCCACAGTCAGGATGGGTGTCAAGGCATCTGTCCGCTATAGGGGCGCACTATAAGGAAAACCTATACTGTACAGTATACGTTTCTTTGCTGTGGCTTTTGTGTAGGAAGGCACAGCCCACTGAAATTTCTTTTTCCATTTTTTTTGCTAAGTTTTTAATTTAGTTTTTTTATGGTGTTCACTGAAGGCGTTAACTTCAATTTTACAAATCAGGTTATTTCGGATGAGATGATAACAAATGCGTTTACTTCTTTTATTCTTGTTTTTACATAAATTTACGCATGTATTGTTTTTTTTTATTCTTTTGATCTTTGTAATTTTTTTTTAAATATTTTTACAATTTTGGACCCCTCCCCTCCTTTTTTACCTAGTCCTTCTATGGGACTTTAAAGGGGTTGTCCACTACTGTTGAAAATAGGCCAATGTATTTTTATGATGAAAATAAGTTTCTTTGTAAATACCTTGAGTGATACTGCCTGTGAGCGGCGCTATCGCTGGCCGCTGACAGGCATCACGTGGCCCCCGGCTGCAGCGGGCTCTGACATCCGCTGATGTCACATCTAGTTCCGACTGTAGCCGGGTGTGACTCAGTACTGCGTTGCATGGTGGATGCTCGGCTGTGGGTGGGGTTACCCCGCACGTCACACCCAGCATCCACAGCGCGTTCTCCCTCTCACCATTCATTGGGAAAGCGCGCAGTAGATGCAGGGTGTGACGCGGGGGGTAACCCCGCCCACAATCCAGTAGCCACCGCGGGACCGTGTCACTGATGTCACGCCTCGCTTGACATGACATTAGCGGCGGGGTCACATTATGCCTGGGAGCGGCCAGCAGTGGTTAATAAAATGTTGTACAAATGTTCTCTCAGTCTTGTTTTAAACTTTCTGGTGGTGGAACCAACGTATTTGAGCTTACAAGCAGTGCACTCAATCACATAAACCACATGCTCTAAATTGCAGTTTACAAAACTTTTAATTGAAAATATTTTAGAATTGTTGTTATTAGAAAAAATAATTTTTTTAGAGGCAAATGGACATGTGCTGCATGAAAGCAAGACACATTTGTGAAAACCACTCACTGATAACCATGTGTTTTTATAGAGGGACTGGGATTAAAAAGACTGGGGGACAGTTTATTTCCGATTGTGGGTGCTCTACGAGGCACCACTCTGATACTTTAAAAAAAAAAAAAAGTCCATAGTACTGTCCTCTCTCAGGATATCAATATTTCTTTTTACTATGTCCGAAATAGCTGGATAATGGGTATTGTAGGTGAGCACTAATGTTGGAATCTGCGTATTCATTTTTTATATATTTTTATTTCAACCAGAATTATTTTTTTTTGGAGATTAGATCCTCTCTATTTTTATTATCCACAATGCTCTTCGCATGATTAAGGCTATGTGCACACAAAGCGTTTTTGATGCCTTTTCACGTCGGTTTTCCCGCTGGGAAAACGCTTGTTAATAGGTCTGCCAGCTATAGCAATGGTAATCCTGATGTGCTGTGCACATGATGTGGAAATTTCCGCTCAGGATTACAATTGCAGAAAAAAACACAGCATTGAACCGCAGCAAGCCCGCAAGTATAATATCTATACCTGCGGATTTGCTGTTTCAATTAAAGCCAATGGACGCAAATTTGCGCAGGAAAGGCACTGCGGGTGGTACCCAGGTCCGGAGAGGAGGACTACTACTTCTCTCATCCGATCGCCGCTCCCACTAATAACATTGAGAGCGGTACGTCTGGGGAGAGCAGTAGTCGGCTGTGCCCAGCCCACAGTAAAAAAAAAAGACAAAAAAAGTAAAAATAATACAAAAAAAGTATACTCACCTGTCCGTCTCCCCCTGGTCCCTGGCGGCGGTCATTTTTCCAAGAAAAACTAAAACACTTGGTTCAGGAGGGAATAGCATTGGGTATTTTAACAAAAAAAGAATCTGAATTCATTATTGTAAATCATCCAACTATACTTATTATTCATGCATTACCCAAAACACACAAAAAAGAAAAACTACCACTGATGCATCCAATTGCTGCAGGCATAGGCTCCTTTAGCGAACGCCTTGGACAGTGGCTGGATTCAGCTCTCCAACTACTTGTCCTACGTATCCCAGGTTCCATTCAAGATTGCTGTGATGTTTTGAGCTGGAGTGGAACTATATACAAGCATCCCGCACCACGTTGCTATTTCTGCAGTTGATCATCACCTGTCCAAATTTAGTTCTTACTCTCCTGATCTACAGTCATTCATTAAATCTGTTCAATAAAATATTTTTTCTCCAAAACAGCGGAGTTTCCATGGGGGCTAAATTCTCCCCATCAGTAGCGAACATCGGAATGGCATGGTGGGAGGAGTGTTTTATTATTATAGCGCCATTAATTCCATGGCGCTTTACATGTGAAAAAGGGGTATACATAGCAAACAACAAGTACAATAGTTCGAACAAATACAAGTCGCCGACTGGTACAGGAGGAGAGAGGACCTTGCCTGCTAGGGCTCACAATCTAGAAGGATGGGGGGTTAGGATACAGTAGGTGAGGGAACAGCTGGTCGTGCAGCGAGGGTTACTGCAGGTTGTAGGCTTGTCGGAAGTGGTGGTCTGCAGGTTCTTTTTGAAGGTTTCCACGTTAGGGCGAGAGTCTGAAATGTTGGGGTAGAGAGTTCCAGAGTAGGGGGGATGCATGGAAGAAACCTTGTATGCGATTGTGGGAAGAGGAGAAAAGAGGGGAGTAGAGAAGGAGATCCTGTGAGGATCGGAGCTTGCAGGTAGGTACCATGAGACTAGATCACAGATGTATGGAGGAGACAGTTTGTGGAAGGCTTTGTATGCCAAGGTTAGGGTTTTCTACTGGAGTCTCTGGGCAATGGGGAGCCAGTGAAGGGATTGACAGAGGGGAGAGGTCGGGGAATAGTGGGGGACAGGTGGATTAGTCGGGCAGCAGAGCTAAAGATAGATTGCAGGGGTGCGAGAGCAGTAGAAGGGAGGCCACAGAGCAGGAGGTTGCACTAGTCGAGGCGAGAGATGATGAGGGCATGCACTAGTGTTTTTGCAGATTCATGGTTGAGGAATGTACGGATCTTGGAAATATTTTTGAGTTGGAGCCAGCATGACGTGGAAAGGGCATGGATATGAGGTTTGAAGGAGAGATCAGTTAAGGATTACCCCGAGGCAGAGAGCTTGCAGGAGTGGGGAGAGTGGACAGCCATTGACTTTTATAGATTGGTTAGGTGGGGGGTTGAGTGAGATGGTGGAAAGATGATGAATTCAGTTTTATACATATTAAGTTTTAGGAATCTAGCAGAGAAGAAAGATGAAATAGCGGACAGACATTGCGGGATTCTGGTTAGTAAGGAGGTGATATCAGGTCCTGAGAGGTAGATCTGTGTGTCATCAGCATAGAGGTGATACTGAAAGTCGTGACACTCTATGAGCGGCCCCAGGCCAAAGGTGTAGATGGAGAAGAGCAAGGGTCCTAGAACTGAGCCTTAGGGGACACCAACAGATAGGGGGCGAGATGAGGAGGTGGTGTGTGAGTGGGAGACGCTGAATGTCCGGTCTGTTAGGTATGAGGAGATCCAAGTCTGTAGTAAGAGGGAATGGTCCAGTGTGTCAAAAGCAGAGGACAGGTCCAGGAGGAGGAGAACAGAGTAGCGTCGCTTGGATTTGGCAGTCAGTACGTCGTTGGTGACTTTAGTCATGGCAGTTTCAGTGGAGCGATGCAATTGAAAGCCAGATTGTAAGCGGTCAAAGAGGGAGTAGGAGGACAGGTGGGAGGAGAGTTCAAAATGGACGTGTTGTTCCAGTAGTTTTGAGGCATAAGGGAGAAGTGAGATGGGGCGATAGCTAGACAGAGTGGATTGGTCAAGGGAGGGCTTTTTGAGGATGTTTGAAGCATGAGGGGAAGACGACAGTTGTTAGTGACAGGTTGAAGAGGTGGGTTAGGGTTGGGATGAAGACTGCGGTGAGGTTTGGGATGAGGTGAGACGGAATTGGGTCAAGTTCACAGGTGGTAAGATGTGACTTGGAGAGTAAAGAGGAAAGTTGATCTTACGTAATGGCAAAGAAGCTTATTTTGGAGGCGGAGAGTCGAGTAGTTATGAGAAGAGGCTATGGGGACTAATGGCCAAAGCTTTGCCTTACGCTGTCAATCTTCTGCTTGAAGAATGATCAAAGTCTTCAGCTAAAATAAGCGAGGAGGAGGAGCTGGAGGATGGAAGAGAGAATTGAAAGTACTGAATAGCTGTTTAGGGTTGTGAGACAGGGAGGATATGAGCAATGAGAAGTAGGCTTGTTTTGCTGCAGTTAGTGTGGACTTGAAAGTAGTGAGGGACTGTTTGAATGTGATGAAGTGCTCGTTGGAGTGGGACCTTTTCCATCTTCGTTCAGCAACTCTGGAAACCCGTCTCAGTTCTTTAGTCAGGCTGGTGTGCCAGGGTAGCCTGTTGATGGTGCAAGCTTTGGTATGTGTGAGGGGGGCGACCAAATTGAGAGCTGCAGCTGTTGTGGTGTTATATAAAGCAGCAGCAGCTGCATCGTGTAAGTAATTTATGTAAGAGGGAGAAGGGATTCAGAGAATGAGTGTTGGTCAAGGAGTTTGAGATTTCTGCGAGCGTGTGCAAGTTTCTGGATGGGGGATTGCAGACCTGGAGAGGAGAGGGGAAAGAATATGAGTAAGTTGTGGTCAGAAAGAGGGAGAGGTGAGTTAGAGAAGTTAGATAGGGAACAGAGGCTGGTGAAGATGAGGTCAAATGTGTGTCCATCTTTGTGAGTGGCTGCGGAACACTATTGAGCGAGGCAGAAGGAGGAAGTGAGGGATAGAAGCTTAGAGTCAGATGATTGGGAAGTGTCAATGGGGATGTTGAAGTTACCCATGATGATAGTGGGGATATCAGCAGAAAGGAAATGGAGTAGCCAGGTGGTGAAGTGGTCTAAGAAGGTGGTAGCTGGCCCTGGGGGGTGGTAAATGACAGCCAGTTGGAGGTTGAAGGGTGAGTAGTTGTGCACACAGTGCACTTCAAAAGAGGGGAGGGTAATGCAGGATGGCAATGGGATATGTGAGAAGGAGCAGTTATCTGACAGAAGAAAGCCAACTCCTCCACCATACTTGCTGCTGGGGCGGGGTGTGTGGGAGAGGTGGAAACCGCCATAAGAAAGTGCAAATGAAGAGGTTGTGTCAGAAGGGGGTGAGCCAGATTTCAGTGATGCCGAGGAAGGAAAGTTTGTTAGTAATGAAAAGATCATGGATGTAGGAAAGTTTGTTGCAGACAGAGTGTGCGTTCCATAGAGCTTCTGTTAGTGGGGCTGGGCGGATGGGTATAAGGTTAGAAAGGTTGCGGAAATGTGTGATCGATCAAGGATGAGAGGTAGATGTGACTGTGGGGATGTGGTGGGGGGGGGGGCAGGATTTGGGGAGATATCACCAGCAGTGAGGAGGAGTAGAGAAAGTGTTAGTAGGTGAGAGCAGGAGAGAGCATAAGGTGGTTGTCTGGGCTTAGAGACACAGGATTGTATGTTGAGGATCAGTTCTGAGGAGGAGGTGAGATGGATGGGGAGAATGGAGAGACAGATGACCAATTCCTTACTAGGAGTAGGGATTATAGGGGTTAGTAGAAAGTGAAGGACTACAGAGGAGAGAGTGACAACAAACAGGAACATTGTTTACTGTGACTAAGGATCCAGTTACCTTCAGTTACCTTCAGGTTTTATAAATAGTGTCCACAATCCTTTTTGTTCTTCTATTATCATCTATACCAGATTTATTGATGATTAATCATCTGGGGTGGTGAAACTAATGATATTACAGAGTTTTAACTTATTTAAACAACAATGAGTTTAATTTGTGGTTCACCCATACCATAGACATACCATAGACAGAACTAAAATAACATTCCTGGATTTGGAATTAATAGGAGAACACAAGGCTCCCATCCACACAAAAACCTTCAGAAAACCCTCTGCAGGAAATACTATTGTTACGGGTCCGGGTGGAGGAACCTCTGTGCCGAGGTGCAAAGAGGGACCCAGAGGGGTGTGACTAAGTATCAACCCGAACCGACCCTGGTCGGACGGCGACTAACGACTCCGTGACCAGGGAGGATCCGGGCAGAGGGACCAGGTGCTACTCTGGGGACGACCTTGTAAGACAGCAGGTGGCTCCCACGGGACAGATGGCTGGGACTGACCAGTAAGATGGATGGACACGGCAAGCAGGCAGAAGTCTCTGGTAGCTGACAGGTGATCACGGTTCGTGACAGCAGAGCAAGTAGTAGTCTCTAGGTTTACCAGGCAGGTGGTCACAGCAAGTGACGGCAGAGTCTCCAGGCAGGCTGGCAGGAAACAGGCGGGTGCCCCCAGGTGAGCGGGCAGACAGACAAAGCAGGTAACAGGCAGGTAACAGGTGGGCGCTCCCAG
Organism: Phyllobates terribilis; assembly: GCF_046119375.1. NCBI lineage: Eukaryota > Metazoa > Chordata > Amphibia > Anura > Dendrobatidae > Phyllobates > Phyllobates terribilis. The sequence goes on along the minus strand of NW_027362765.1, from coordinate 340,564,573 downwards.
GTGAGCGGGCTGACGGACACAGCAGGTAACAGACGGATGCTCCCAGGTGAGCGGACTGACAGACAGGGCAGGTAACAGGCGGATGCTCCCAGGTGAGCGGGCTGACCGACAGGGCAGGTAACAGGCAGGTAACAGGTGAGCGCTCCAGGTGAGCAGGCTGGCAGGCTTGGCAGGTAACGGGCAGATAACAGGCTGGCAGGCAGGGCGAGGAGTCAGGCTAGCAACGGGACCTGAGGGCTAAAGCAGAGATCAGAAACTGTGCAACAACTTTGCTTGGGCAACTCCATTTTGGAGGAGGTGCCTTATATATGGGAGGTCCTCCGGCAATTGGCCGGGGACTCCTTAGGACGGCGCGCGCAGTCCCTTTAAGAGAGGGGGAGCGCTCGCGCCCTAATCACAGTGCCATGGAAGGAGCGCGCGCCGGCAGCAGCGGGGAGAGAAGCGCTGGAGGACGCCGAGCCAGGAGCGGGAAGGTGTGAGTGACGGAGTCTCTGCCTAGCAAGGGGCAGAGACGCCGATGCTACAGTACCCCCCCTTTAGGCCCCCTCTTTTTTTGGCCTGAAAGAAATTTTTCAAGGAGAAGCGGGGCGTTCATGTTCTCCCTGGGTTCCCAAGTTCTCTCCTCAGGACCAAACCCCTTCCAATCTACCAGAAAAAGGTCTTTCCTCTTACCCTCTTGGTGGCCAGAATACTCTCTACCTCAAAGACGTCCTCAGCGGAAACCAGAGCAGGGGGAGTACCTGGATTGTTGGAAAAAGAGTTAAAGACAATGGGTTTGAGGAGAGATACGTGGAAGGAGTTGGGAATCCGTAAGGTGGCCGGGAGTTTTAATTTGTAGGCCACTGGATTAATTTGCTTGAGGATTTCGAAAGGGCCGATGAAGCGAGGACCTAACTTGTAGGAGGGTATCTTGAGCCGCACATGTTTGGAGGAGAGCCAAACCTTCTCTCCCAGACGGAATTGAGGCGGATCCAGACGTCTCTTATCAGCATATCTCTTCATCCGCCCAGAGGACTGAAAAAGTGCAGACCTAGTACTCTCCCAAATGGTGGAAAACTCGCTGACAAGAGACTTTGCGGCAGGGTTGTCCACAGAGGCGGAGACGGGAAACGGAATCCGGGGAAGTTGGCCATAGACTATAAAGAACAGGGATTTGGAAGAGGATTCACTCTCGTGATTATTATAAGAGAATTCGGCCCAAGGAAGGAGGTCCACCCAATCAGAATGGTGGACATTAACAAAGTGCCGGAGGTAGCTGGTAAGGATCTGATTGATCCGCTCCACTTGACCATTGGACTGAGGATGGTAAGCGGAGGAGAAATCCAAGGTGACAACCAGGAGTTTACATGTCGCTCTCCAGAAGCGTGAGGTGAACTGAACCCCTCGATCCGACACGATGTGGAGACCATGGAGACGGAAGATATGGCGGATAAAGTCTTTAGCCAGCTCAGGTGCAGACGGGAGACCAGGCAGGGGAATGAAGTGGGCCATTTTTGAGAAGCGGTCCGCGACCACCCAAATGACAGTACACCCGGCAGAAACAGGGAGGTCGGTAATGAAGTCCATAGCGATGTGTTGCCACGGGGCAACAGGTACGGGAAGCGGCAGGAGATGACCGGCTGGTAAGTGTCTGGGAACTTTGTTGCGGGCACAAGATGAACAGGCTGAGACGAAGTCTACCACATCCTTACGCAGGGTAGGCCACCAGTAATGCCGGGAAATGAGCAGGAAGGTCTTCTTTTGGCCAGCATGGCCAGCTAGTTTAGAAGAATGACCCCAGCGAAGAACCTTCTCACGGTCTGGTACCGCTACGAACGTCTTACCGGGTGGAAGACGAGACAAATCCAAGGGGGCCACATTCATCACCTTGGAGGGGTCGATGATGTGCATAGGCTCCTCCTCTTGATCGGAGGACAGGAAGGATCGGGACAAGCCATCAGTTTTGACATTCTTGTCCGCCGGGCGGAAATGAAGGATGAAGTCGAAGCGGGCGAAGAACAAAGACCACTAGGCCTGACGCGGATTAAGTCTCTGGGCATTTTGGAGATATGCCAGATTTTTGTGATCTGTGTAGATGATCACCGAGTATAGAGCCCCTTCAAGCAGATAGCGCCACTCCTCCAGCGCCAATTTGACAGCTAGCAATTCTCGGTCTCCTATGGAGTAGTTGCGCTCAGATGAGGAGAAGATTTTGGAGAAGAAGCTGCAGGTTACCATTCTCCCGGAAGAAGATTTTTGTGTGAGCACCGCCCCGGCTCCGGAGGAGGAAGCATCAACCTCCAGGTAGAATTGTTTATTACAATCCGGACGGTGCAGTACAGGGGCAGAGGAGAAGGCTTGCTTTAAGGAAAGGAAGGCCTCCTCAGCTTCGGGTGACCATTGCTTGGGATTTGCTCCCTTACGGGTGAGCGCAGATATGGGAGCCGTCCGAGACGAGAAGTGTGGAATGAAGAGACGATAGTAATTGGCGAAGCCCAGGAATCGCCTTCAACCCCTCAGGACGGGGCCACTTTAGGACAGCAGAGAGTTTCTCGGGATCCATTCGCAAGCCTGTCTGGGAGATAACATAGCCTAGGAATGGAAGAGAGGTCTGTTCTAAGAGGCACTTCTCGTATTTAGCATAGAGGTGGTTCTGCCTGAGCCTAAGCAGGACCTGACGAACATCTCTCCGGTGTGTGGGAAGATCCGGAGAGAGAAGACCAAGATGTCGTCCAGGTATACCACCACGCAGGAGTAAAGAAGATCACGGAAGATGTCGTTGACCAGTTCTTGGAAGATGACGGGAGCATTGCAGAGACCTAAGGGCATCACACGGTATTCATAGTGACCGTCCCGAGTATTGAATGCCGTCTTCCACTCGTCTCCTTGCCAGATACGGACCAGGTTATATGCTCCACGTAGATCCAGCTTGGAAAAGATCCTGGCGCCTTTAAGGCGATCAAACAACTCGGAGATGAGTGGCAGGGGGTATTTATTCTTTTCCGTGATCTGATTGGGTCCTCTATAGTTAATACAGGGGCGTAGCGAGCCATCCTTTTTTTTGACAAAGAAGAATCTGGCGCCGGCCGAGGAGGTAGACTTCCGGATGAATCCCCTAGACAGATTCTCTTCAATGTACTCAGACATGGCCGGGGTTTCGGCCGCGGACAACGGGTAAATACGGCCAAGGGGTGGAGTGGCGCCAGGTACCAGGTCGAGTGGGGAATCATATGGCCTATGAGGTGGCAAAGTTTCTGCTTCTTTTTTACCGAAGACGTCAGCATAGGACCAATAAGGAGCCGGAAGACCGGGTAAATTAGCTGGGGTAGGTGGTGGACGAATCGGATGAACCGGAACCAGGAAGGTCTTGTGGCAGTCCGGCCCCCACCGGAGTACTTCATCGGATTGCCAGTTCAACACGGGTTCATGTGTCTGGAGCCAAGGTAGGCCTAGCAATAGGGAGTGAGAGAGTCCAGGTAGCACATGGAAGGAAATTTTCTCAGAGAGCAGCATTCCCACCTGCAGGGTTATGGGTTCCGTGACGAGCAGGATGGTCACCGGAAGGAGTCTTCCATCCACGGAGGCGACTGACAATGGTTCAGCCAGAGACTTGGTGGGGATATGATATTTCTCAACCAGGGACTGGGAAATGAGGTTTCCAGCAGCTCCAGAATCCAGATGAGCGAGTTCAAAGTGACGGCTCTCTCCCCAGGAGATAGAGACAGACATAGTCAGGGATGGAGAGGGTTTACTTTTGTATAGGGCGACCTCTCCGAGCGGTCCTAGACACTGGAGTTTCCCGGCCTCTCTGGGCAGGAACGGATCAGGTGCTCCTTACTGCCGCAATAGAAACAGCTCCCCTCGGCTCGGCGTGACTCCTGGCGAGATTTGACCATCTTGGTCTGGTCGATCTGCATGGGCTCAGGTGAGTGCGCCCGAGGAGTAACAGATGAGGAGACAGGTCTCTGGAAAGTAGGAGCAAGGCGGGGAAACCTTCTCTCACAGGTGGTCTCTTTGGTGTGCTCTTGAAACCGGATGTCCGGGTAGCCAGCGACACCAGGTCATCCATCGTAGTAGGAATGTCCCGACCGGCGAGCTCGTCTTTAATCCGGCCAGAAAGGCCTTCCCAGAAGATGGACACTAGGGCCTCGTTATCCCAGGCAAGCTCAGAAGCGAGGGTGTGGAACCGTATGGCATATTGGCCCACGGTGAGACTCCCTTGGCGGAGACGTAGCAGAGAGGAGGCTGATGAGGTCTTACGTCCTGGTTCATCGAAGACTTTCCGGAATGCCATGAGGAAAGACGACAGGTCGGACACCAGGGGGTCTCCTCTCTCCCACAGGGGATTTAGCCATTTAGACATCACGTGACCCCCGGCTGCAGCCTGCTCTGACATCCGCTGATGTCACATCAAAAAAAAAAAAAACTAAGCAAAAAACAATGCTTTATCATCATACCGCCAAACAAAAAAATGGAATAACACGCGATCAAAAAGACGAATGTAAATAAAAATGGTACCGCTGAAAACGTCATCTTGTCCCACAAAAAACAAGCCGCCATTCAGCTCCATCTCAGAATAAAGCGATACAAAAAAATTATTTTTTCTAGAAAAGTTTTTATTGTGTAAAAGCGCCAAAATATAAAAAACAACATAAATACGGTACCGCTGTAAAGGTACTGACCTGAAGAATAAAGTTGTCTTATCAAATTTACCAAACGTGGAACGGCAAAAAAAAAAATTCCTGAATTGCTGGTTTTTGTTTATTCTGCCTCCCAAAAATCGGAATAGAAAGCGATAAAAAAAAGTCACATGCCCGAAAATGGTAGCAATAAAAACTTCAACTTGTCCTGCAAAAAACAAGCCATCACATGACTCTGTTGGCCAAAATATGGAAAAATTATAGCTCTCAAAATATGGAGATGCAAAAACTAGTCTTTGCAAAAAAGCATCTTTTAGTGTGTGACAGCTATCAATCATAAAAACCCAATATGAATCTTGAACTGCTGTAATCGAACCGACCCGAAGAATAAAGTTGTCTAATCACTTATACCACACGAGGAATGGTGTAAAAAAATAAACTCTAGGGTTAGGGTTGTGCTAGGGTTAGGGTTGGGCTAGGGTTAGGTTTGTGGTTAGGGTTGGGGTAGGGTTAGGGTTGGGGCTAGGGTTAGGGTTAGGGTTGGGCTAGGGTTAGGGTTGGGCTAGGGTTAGGGTTGGGGTTAGATTTGGGATTTTATCAAAAGTAAAGAAAAAAAAAATGATGACAATATGGCGACCCGTGTTGAGCGCAAGTGCTCGCTACTTGAGTTTGCATCGGGTGCTCGGGTATGCACTGAGTATCGCAGGTGTTCGAGTGACATGCTCGAGTCTCTGCACCATATGCTTCGCAGCCAAAAAAAACATTGCTGGGATCGCCTGCCATGCAGGAGCGATCCCCGCATGTTTTTTTTTGGGTGTCTAACAACCGTAAAACATGCAGGGCAGGGACTCAAGCATGTTACTCGAGCACCCGTGATATATGGTGCATACCCGAGTACACAATGCAAACTCAAGTAGCGAGCACTTGCGCTCAAGACTAATGACAATTTATTCAACATGATGACCTAATGTTATCAAATTCTGTCATACCTCTGGGTTCAAAATATACACTATACCCCTTGATAAAATCCTTGAGGGGTCTAGTTTCCAAAATGGAGTCAATTGTGGGGGGTTTCCACTATTTAGGCACATCAGGGGCTCCCGAAATGCGACATGGCATCCGCTCTTGATTCCAGACAATTTTGCGTTCAAAAAGTCACACAGTGCTCCTTCCCTTCTGAACCCTGACATGCGCCCAAACAGTGTATTTTGCCCACATATGGGGTATTGGCGTACTCAGGAGAAATTTCAAAACAGTTTTTAGGTTCCAATTTCTCCTCTTACCCTTGTGAAAGTAAAAAATTTGGGGCTAAAAGATCATTTTTGTGGAAAAAGTTAGATTTTTTTATTTTCACGGCTTCATGTTTTAAACTTCTGTGAAGCACCTGGGGTTAAAGGTTCTCACCACACATCAAGATAAGTTCCCTCAGGGGTCTAGTTTCCAAAATGGTGTCACTTGTGGGGGTTTTACACTGTTTAGACACATCAGGGGCTCTCCAAATGCAACATGGCGTCCGCTAATTATTCAAGCAAATTTTACATTCAAAAAGTCAAATGGCGCTCCTTCCCTTCCGAACCCTGCTGTACGCCAAAGCAGTGGTTTGCCCCACAAATGGGGTATTGACTTACTCAGGAGAGATTGCACAACAAGTTGCATGGTGCAATTTCTCCTGCTACCCTTATGAAAATGCAAAACTGGGGGCTGAAAAATATTTTTGTGGGAAAAATGTGAAAATTTTATTTTCACGGCTACATGTTATAAGCTTCTGTGGGGGGTTCAAGGTGCTCACCACACATCTAGATAAGTTCCCTGAGGGGTCTAGTTTCAAAAATGGTATCACTTATGGGGGGTTTCCACTGGTTAGGAACATCAGAGGCTCTCTAAACGCAACATGGCATCCGCTAATTATTCAAGCAAATTTTACATTCAAAAAGTCAAATGGCGCCTTTTCCCTTCTGAGCCCTGCTGTGCGCCCAAACAGTGTTTTTTAATCACGTATGAGGTATCTGCGTGCTCAGGGGTAATTGCACAACAAATTTTGGGGTCCATTTTTTCCTGTTACCCCTGCAAAAATAAAAAAAAATGGGGTCTAAAGTAAAATTTTTGTGAAAAAAGTTAAATGTTCACTTTTTTCGTTCCCATTCCAAAAATTCCTGTGAAGCATCTGAAGGGTTAACAAATTTCTTGATTGTGGTTTTCAGCACCTTGAGGGGTGCAGTTTTTAGAATGGTGTCAATTTGGGGTATTTTCTGTAATAAAGGCTCCTCAAAGTCACTTCAAATGTGATGTGGTCCCTAAAAAAATGGTTTTGTAAATTTTGTTTGAAAAATGCGAAATCGCTGTTCAACTTTTAACCCTTATAGCGCACTAATGAAAAAAATGTTGGATTCCAAAATTGTGCTGATGTAAAGTAGGCATGTGGGAAATGTTATTTATTAACTATTTTGTGTAACATATCTCTCTGATTTAACGAAATAAAAATTTAAATTTTGAAAATTGTGAAATTTTCAACATTTTCACCAAATTTCCAATTTTTTCACGAATAAATGCAAGTGATATCGAATAAATTTTACCACTGTCATGAAGTACAATATGTCACGAAAAAACAATCTCTGAATCAGGGGGATCCGTTGAAGCGTTTCAGAGTAATTACCTCATAAAGTGACAGTGGTCAGAATTGTAAAAATTGGTTGGTCATTAACGTGCAAACCACCCTGGGGGGGGGGGGAGTAGGGCTATGTGCCCACGATGCAGAAATGCTCCGAATTTTTCCTGAGCGTTTCTGCATCTCCCTGGCAGAAAAAAACGCATGCGGATTGTACATGCGTTTTTCTTGCCAGGTACATGCGGATGTGAAGCGTTCTTCACATGCATTTCTGCATGCGGGTTGACAAGCGCTTTCCAAGCGATTTTAGCATCACTTGGAAAGTGCTTGTCAACTTTATATAGTGTGACCGAAAGAATGTTTAAAAATAAATCTATACTTACCTTCCGATGGCCCCCGCAGTCTTGCTTCACTCCGTCCTCTCATGCCAGCAGATCGCGGTACACTGAAGGACCTGCCGACGTCAGCGTCACGTGACCAGTCACATGACTATGACATCAGCGCAGGTCCTCCAGTCCATCGCGATCTGCCGGCATGAGAGGACGAGCGCACCGGGGGCCACCAGAAGGTAAGTATCATATTTATTTTTTATTTTATTGTTTTTTTTACAGTTTTCTATGATACCCAGGTCCAGAGGAGAGTCTCCTCTCCTCCACACCCGGGTACCATCCGCACATTGAACGCATATATTCCGCATGTGCTTATCTATTGAAGCGTAATCCATTCGTTCTAATGCAAATCCATGGCGGCGAAAACGCAGCACTTCCGTATAATAATTGGTAGTGCTGCGTTTTTTTCTGTAATGATAATCCGCAGCGGCAATTTCCGCAGCATGTGCACAGCACATGCGGATTATCATTGGGGAACATGGCAGGCCTTCTACCATGCGTTTTTTAAGTGTTTCTGCAGCGTTTTTGCCGCTGCGGAAATGCTTAAAAAACGCATCGTGGGCACACAACCTAAAGCGGTTAAGCTAAAATGTTACTTCAGACTCAAATTTTAGCCTGCACAATGTATTATGCAATTTCTCCTGAACGCAGGATCACCCCATATAGAGCAGACACTTATATTTTATAGCTATATACATCTCATTAAGGGTATACAATTAAGTTTAAAAATTGCAAATTTTTTCTAAATTTTCAGAAAATTTGGAATACTTTCATAAATAACGACTAAACAACTGATCCAGTACGAACAGGTGCAATGTTTTACAAAAACAAAATTACAATCTCAGAATCACTGGCAGAAAAAGAAGCATTTAAGGGTATGTGCACACGATGCAGAAATGCTCAGGATTTTTTCCTGAGCGTTTCTGCATCTCTCTGGCAGGAAAAAACGCATGCGGATTGTACATGCGGTTTCCTGCCAGGGACATGCGGAAATGAAGCGTTCTTCACATGCATTTCCGCATGCGGGTTGACAAGCGCTTCCCAAGCGATTTTAGCATCACTTGGAAAGTGCTTGTCAACTTCACACTATATAAATCCATGCAACCGGCATGGATTTATATAGTGTGTGAATGTCAAAAAATAAAAAATAAATCTATACTTTACCCTCTGATGGCCCCCGGTGTCCTGCTTCGCTCGGTCCCGGCTGCCGGCAGTGAAGACTTTAGGACCTTCCGACGTCAGCGTCACGTGACCCGTCACATGACTCTGACGTCAGCGAAGGTCCTTCATTCAACCGCGAAGTGCCCGGGAAGCCGGCAGGACGCAGCGCGGGCCGTCAGAAGGTGAGAATATATATATTTTTTATTTTATTCTTTTTTTTTTAATGGTACCTGGGTCTGGATGAGAGTCCTCTCATCCACACCCGGGTACCATCCGCACATTAGACCGCATTAAAAGCGCATCAACATATACAGTGATGCGGATTCCATGCGGTCTAATGCAAGTCAATGGCGGCAAAAGAGCAGCGTTTCCGTAAAATTAATTGACATGCTGCGGATTTTTGACCGCAGCGTTTACGCTGCGGAAAAATCCGCATCATGGGCACAGCACATGCGGATTTCCATTGGGGAACATTGCTGCCCTTCTACCATGCGTTTTTCATGCGTTTCCGCGGCGTTTACGCAACTGCAAAAACGCCGCGGAAACGCATGAAAAACGCATCGTGTGAACTTAGCCTTAAAGTTATTACCACATAAAATGACATGTCATGCTTAAAAATGTGGCTGTCAGGTTAATGCTGATTACAAGACAGGGTTAAGAAACATGGAATGATAATGTGCAGTACATACCAATTGGTGAAGGGTCCTCTTCCTCTTCCTCTGTAAAGTAATGAAACACTTATTAGTTATTAGTCAGGGTGATAAAATATATATATATATATATATATATATATATATATACACACAGGTGCATCTCACTAAATTAGAATATCATCAAAAAGTTAACAGGTGCATCTCACTAAATTAGAATATCATCAAAAAGTTAATTTATTTCAGTTCTCCAATACAAAAAGTGAAGCTCATATATTATATAGAGTCATTACAAACAGAGTGATCTATTTCAAGTGTTTATTTCTGTTAATGTTGATTATGCATTACAGCCAAGGAAAATACAAAAGTCATTATCTCAGTAAATTAAAATAATTAACAAAAAACACCAGCAAAGGCTTCCTAAGCGTTTAAAAAGGTCCCTTAGTCTGTTTCAGTAGGCTCCACAATCATGGGGAAGACTGCTGACTTGACAGATGTCCAGAAGGCAGTCATTAACACAATTCACAAGGTCCCAGAGTTTCAATTTTCATTTGGAAATCAAGGTCCCAGAGTCTGAAGGAAGAGTGGAGAGGCCACAATCCAATGCTGTTTGAGGTCTAGTGTGAAGTTTCCACAATCAGTGATGGTTTGGGGAGCCATGTCATTTGCTGGCGTAGGTCCACTGTATTTTATCAAGACCAAAGTCAGCACAGCCATCTACCAGGTAATTTTAGAGCACTTCATGCTTCCCTCTGCCGACAAGCTTTTTGGAGATGGAAATTTCATTCTCCAGCAGGACTTGGCACCTGTCCACACTGCCAAAAGTACCAATACCTGGTTTAAAAACAACAGTATCACTGTGCTTGATTGGCCAGCAAACTCACCTGACCTTAACCCCATAGAGAATCTATGAGATATTGTCAGGAGGAAGATGAGAGACTCCAGACCCAGCAATACAGACGAGCTAAAGGCTGCTATTAAAGCAATCTGGGCTTCCATAACACCTCAGCAGTGCCACAGGCTGATCGCCTCCATGCCACATTGCCGCACTGAGCAGTAATTGATGCAAAAAGAGCCCCGACCAAGTATTGAGTGCATTTACTGAACATACATTTCAGTAGGCCAACAATTTGGATTTTACAAACATTTTTCAAGCTGTTGTTATAAAGTATTCTAATTTACTGAGATAATGACTTTTGTGTTTTCATTGGCTGTAAGCCATAATCAACAACATTAACAGAAATAAACACTTGAAATAGATCACGCTGTTTGTAATGACTCTATATAATATGAGTTTCACTTTTTGTATTGAAAAACTGAAATAAATTAACTTTTTGATGATATTCTAATTTAGTGAGATGCACCTGTATATGTATATGTATATGATATATACATACTGTATATACATATATATTCCATGCTCACCATAAATGAGTAGACACCATTTGAAAAGTCATTGGACACAACAATTTCAAACATTTTGACAAGACTAAGTTTCACAGAACATTTTTGTAACCCAAAACAAGCAAGTAAGATTAATATTATAAAAAATCTTCAGTTGCACTCAAATTAGTTGATGCAAACATGAATACACCCCACATAAAAAAACACTACATCTAGTATTTTGCCTGACTTTCATGGTTTCTAAAGACAGAAAGTCATCTAGGAGTGGAATAAACAACTTGGCGACATAAACCGACCTTTATAGAGCCTGGATGCTGGATGCAGCGTGATGCTCAACTTATCTCTTCAGAATTCCCCATAGGTGTTTCATTTGGGTTTAGATTAGAAGACATACTTGCACACAAGGGGAGAAAAAGAGGAATGAGGGGGGCCATGCATACCAGGATGAGGGATGAAGGGTGTCATGCATACCAGGATGAAGGGTGCCATGCATACCAAGATTAGGGAGAGCATACATACCGGGATGAGGGGGGCCATGCATACCAGGATGAGGGGGGCCATGCATACCAGGATGAGGGGGGTCATGCATACCAGGATGAGGGATGAGGGGTGACATGCATACCAGGATGAGGGATGAAGGGTGCCATACATACCAGGATGAGGGATGAAGGGTGCCATACATAACAGGATGAGGGATGAAGGATGACATACAAACCAGGAAGAGGGATGAGGGGGGCCATGCATACCAGGATGAGGGATGAAGGGTGCCATGCATACCAAGAAAGGGGATGAGGGGTGCCATGCATACCAGGAAGAGGGATGAGGGGGGCCATCCCTTTTCAATTCAGTTCACGCTGAACTTTCCTCTCACCTCTCATCTCTCTCTTCGACAACTGACAATCTGGCTTCCGCCCCCACCATTCCACCAAATCTGCACTTACCAAAATTATTAACCAAAATTACTAATGACTTACTTACAGCCAAAGCAAATAGACAATTCCCTGTACTCCTTCTTCTTGACCTGTCCTCTGCCTTCGACACAGTTGATCACTGCCTCCTACTACAGATCCTCTCTTTCTTTGGGTCAAAGACCTTGCCCTATCTTGGATATCCTCATACCTTTCTAACCGCACTTAGCGTCACCCTCTCCCACACTACCTCCTCATTCCGCCCCCTCTCAGTTTTAGTCCCTCGAGGCTCTGTCCTAGGACCCCTACTCTTTTCAATCTATACCCTTAGGCTGGGACAGCTCATAAAATCCCATGGCTTCCAGTACCATCTGTACGCTGATGACACCCATATCTACATCTCTGGCCCAGATGTCACCTCTCTGCGGTCCTTAATCCCAGAATGTCTATCAGTCACATCCTCCTTGTCCACGATGTCAATTTCCCAAGCTCAATGTGGACAAAGGTGAATTCATCATCTTTCCCTCATCACACATATCTTCCCCACCTGATCTATCTATCACAATAAATGACATCACACTTTCCCCTGTACCGGCAATCTGCTGCTTCGGAGTAACCCTTGACTCTGCCCTGTCCTTCAAGCCCCACATCCAAGCTCTCGCCACCTTCTGTCGCCTACAGCTCAAAAATATTTCCAGAATCCGTCCTTTCATCAACCCTCAATCTACTAAACTGCTTGTGTATGCCCTCATCATCTCCTGCCTCAACTACTGCAACACTCTCCTCTGTGGCCTACCTGCTAAGACTCTCGCACCCCTCCAGTCCATCCTTAACTCTGCTGCGCGACTAGTTCACCTCTCGCCTCACTACTCCTCTGCTTACCCACCTTTGCAAATACCTTCACTGGCTCCCATTTGCCCTGCATATCCAGTTCAAAGTACTAACACTGACCTACAAAGCCATCCATATCCTTTCTCCTTCGTACATCTCTGAACTAATCTTCTAATATATTGCCTTACGTAATCTCCGGTCCTCCCAAGACCTCTTTCTATTCTCCACACTTCTTCGTTCCTCACGCAACCGCCTCCAAGATTTCTCCCGAATATCTCCCATGCTATGGAATTCTGTGCCTCAACACATCAGATTAGCCTCCACATTTGGATCCTTGAGACTGAACCTGAAAACCTACCTCTTCAAACAAGCTTACAGTCCGCCATGACCTTGCTTGCTGCCACCTCAACACTGGAGCTACCGCAACCCCCCAAAACTACTGTCGCCTTCCCCATTCCTGTAGAATGTAAGCCCGCAAGGGCAGGGTCCTCTTCCCTCTGTACCAGTATATCATTGTTTGTTACTGTAAGTGATGTTTGTATTTGGTATGTAACCCCTTCTTATGTACAGTACCATGGAATCAATGGTGCTATATAAATAAATAATAATTGGCCACAGTCAGGATGGGTGTCAAGGCATCTGTCCGCTATAGGGGCGCACTGTAAGGAAAACCTATACTGTATAGTATACGTTTCTTTGCTGTGGCCTTCTGTGTAAAAGGGAACAGCTCACTGAATTTTACTTTTCCATATTTTTGCAAAGTTTTTAATTTATTTTTTTATGTTGTTCACTGAAGGCATTAACTTCAATTTTATAAATCAGTTTATTTCGAATGAGACGATAACAAATATGTGTACTTCTTTTATTTTTGTTTATATATAAATATACCTATTTATTTGCATTTTTTTTTATTTTTATCATTCTAATTTTTTTTTAATATTTTAACAATTTACTTTTTTTTCCACTTTTTTACTTAGTCCTTCTATGGGACTTTAACTTTTATTACTCTGATTACTGGTACAATGCATTTCAATGCACCAACACTGCAATGCATTATACCTGTCAGTATTAAGCTATGTTCACACATTGCGTTTTTGATTAGTGTTTTTTATGGAAATTAACCTTCACCCACTGGCCATTTTCTGCTTTTGCACTTCCGTTATTTTGTTCCCCTTCTTCCAGAGCCATAATTTTTTTTATTTTTCTGTCAATATGGATGTGTAAGGGCTTGTTTTTTGCCGGGCGAGTTGTACTTTTGAACAACACCATTGATTTTACCATATACAGTGTTGGGCAACCCCGAACAGTAAAGTTCGGTGTCCGTACCAAACATCTACTGTTCGGTCCCGGACTCCGAACACAGACTTCCTATGGAAGTCTGTGTTACTGTTCGGGTTCAGGCACGACAGCGCAGGAAACACAGGCTCTAATAGGCGGTAATTGCATACCTGTAATAAAAATAAAATAATAAACCAACCTCATCCTTACCTTGCTGACGCAGTCCAAATAACAAAGGTCCCACAAAGATTGCATGAACACAGCATCCACATAGTATGTGACTGCCCTGATCATTTGCCGGCAATACACTGACTCAGTGTATTCCCGGCAAATGAGGTCAGTGCACGCGCAATGAGTATTCTCCCACGCTTGCAATGAGGTGAACTCAGTTCAATTAATTGTATGCGTGTGAAAATACTCACTGTGCATGCGGTGACCTGTTTTGCAGGGAATACACTGAGTGATTGTATTGCCGACAAATGATAAGGGCAGTCACATACTATGTGGCTGCTCTGTTTATACAATCTTTGTGGGACCTTCGTTATTTGGACTGGGTTGGCAAGGTAAAGATGAGGTTGGTTTATTATTTTATTTTTATTAAAGGGGACCGTCCAACATACTTTAAATGGGACAGTTTCCATCCAAAACACATAAAAAAATTATAAATCTAATGTCTACAGCCAAGCCATCAGATGCAATCGGGTATGTTCCAACCCTATGGATAGAGACAAACACCTTGGTGGCCTCAAAGACTTTTTTGAATCAGGGCTACCATCCAAAAAAATTGAGAACCAGATTACAAGAGCCACCAGAATATCAAGGAATCACCTCCTACATTACAAAACTAAACAAAAAAGCAACCAGGTTCCTCTAGTAGTCACCTACAATCCCAATCTGGAGGCACTAAGGAGATATGCATGGAAACTACAACCCTTATTACAAAAAGATGCCCGATTACAATCCATATTTCCAGACCCCCCACTTTTGTGTTTCAGGCAGCCCCCAAATCAAAGAAGCATCATTGTCAGAAGCTCCCTGTATCTCCACCAGCTACAGGTACCTTTCCCTGCAACCATAAAAAATGTAAAATCTGTCCGTTTATAATGACCATAGACAAGATAAAATCCCCAATTCACATCAGAACTGCAATATCCCAGGTACTTTCAGCTGTATCACATCTAATGTAGTGTACTTAATTATATGTACCAACTGGGGTCTGTATGTAGGCGAGACAGGGCAAAAACTTAGCACAAGGATAAATCATCGCCACACAATAAAAGAAAAAAGAATAGATCTGCCTGTGTCCAAGCATTTTTGTCTCCCTGATCACAGCATCAAGGACATGAAATTACTGGTATTAAAAGGTAATTTCAAATCTCAGAGAGACAGAAGAGTCTGGGAATATAAACTAATGGTGACCTTTGACACCTTCAGAGCAGGAATGAATGTATGGATTTATGTCATTCTACATCAACTAAGGAATGTGCCCATTAGACTTGTGGGGTCATCACAACACTAGACCCAGTCACAGGACAATAAATCCTTCACACTCCTCATCTATGAACTGCTAAAATATTTACACGCAGAACTGTTAGTAATAGCTCTGCTTTTCATCACCTTTCTCATCTACTGCATTTTTTCTGTGTCCTATTGTGTATAAATATTTGACTTCATATTTTGGGGTATACTAGCCTGATGAAGAGAACTGAGTAGTCTCAAAAGCTTGCAACTTGTTACCATCTTTTCAGTTAGCCAATAACCCCTTTACCCCCGAGGGTGGTTTGCACGTTAATGACCAGGCCAATTTTTACAAATCTGACCACTGTCACTTTATGAGGCAATACCTCTGGAACCCTTCAATGGATCCTGCTGATTCTGAGATTGTTTTTTCGTGACATACTGTACTTCATGATAGTGGTAAAATTTCTTTTATATCACTTGCATTTATTGGTGAAAAAATCAGAAATTTGCCGAAAATTTTGAAAATTTCACAATTTTCAAAATTTGAATTTTTATGGCTTTAAATCAGAGAAATATATCACACAAAATAGTTGATAAATAACATTTCCCACATGTCTACTTTACATCAGCAGTTAGGGAGTTATAAGTATTAAAAGTTGACCAGCGATTTCTCATTCTTACAACAAAATTTGCAAAACCATTTTTTTAGGGACCACATCACATTTGAAGTGACTTTGAGGGGCCTTTATGACAGAAAATACCCAAAAGTGACACCATTCTAAAAACTGCACCTCTGAAGGTGCTCAAAACCACATTTAAGTAGTTTATTAACTCTTCAGGTGCTTCACAGGAATTTTTGGAATGTGGAAGAAAAAAATGAAGATTTAACTTTTTTCACAAAAATGTTACTTTAGACCCAAATGTTTTTATTTTTGCAGGGGTAACAGAAAAAATGGACCCCAAAATTTTATGTCAAAATTCCCCTGAGCACGCAGATACCCGTTACGTGGGGAAAAAACACTGTTTGGGCGCACAGCAGGGCTCAGAAGGGAAGGAGCCATTTGACTTTTTGAATGTAAAATTTGCTTGAATAATTAGCGGACGCCATGATGCGTTTAGAGAGCCCCTGATGTGCCTAAACAGTGAAAAACCCCAATAAGTGATACCATTTTGGAAACTAGACCCATGAGGAAACTTATCTAGATGTGTGGTGAGCACCTTGAACCCCCAGGTGCTTCACAGAAGCTTATAACATGGAGCCGTGAAAATAAAATGTCCACATTTTTCCCACAAAAATGTTTTTCAGCCCCCAGTTTTGCATTTTCATAAGGGTAACAGGAGAAATTGCACCATGCAACTTGTTGTGCAATCTCTCCTGAGTAAGCCGATACCCCATATGTGAGGGAAAACCACTGCTTTGGCGTACAGCAGGGTTCGGAAGGGAAGGAGCGCCATTTGACTTTTTGAAAGTAAAATTTGCTGAATAATTAGCGGACGTCATGTTGCGTTTGGAGAGCCCCTGATGTGCCTAAACAGTGGAAACACCACATAAGTGACACCATTTTGGAAACTAGACCCCTCAGTGAATTTATCTAGATGTGTGGTGAGCACATTGAACCCCCAGGTGCTTCACAGAAGTTTATAACATGGAGCCGTGAAAATAAAATTTTCACATTTTTCCCACAAAAATGTTTTTCAGCTCCCAGTTTCGCATTTTCATAAGGGTAACAGGAGAAATGTCACCATTCAATTTGTTGTGCAATCTCTCTTGAGTAAGTCAATACCCCATAAGTGGGGGAAAACCACTGCTTTGGCGTACGGCAGGGTTCGGAAGGAAAGGAGCGCCATTTAACTTTTTGAATGTAAAATTTGCTTCAATAATTAGCGGATGTGCCCCTGATGTGCCTAAACAGTGGATAACCCCCACAAGTCATACGATTTTGGAAACTAGACCCCTCAGGGAACTTATCTAGATGTGTGGCGAGCACCCTTAACCACCAGGTGCTTCACAGAAGTTTATCACATGGAGCCGTGAAAATAAAAAAATCTAACTTTTTCCACAAAAATGATCTTTTAGCCCCAAATTTTTTATTTTCACAAGGGTAAGAGGAGAAAATAGGACCTAAAAACTGTTGTGCAATTTCTCCTGAGTACGCCAATACTCCATATGTGGGGAAAATACACTGTTTGGGCGCACATCAGGGTTCAAAAGGGAAAGGAGCACTGTGTGACTTTTTGAACGCAAAATTGGCTGGAATCAAGAGCGGACGCCATGTTGCATTTCAGGAGTCTCTGATGTGCCTAAATAGTGGAACCCCCCCCCCCCACAACTGACTCCATTTTGGAAACTAGACCCGTCAAGGATTTTATCAAGGGGTATAGTGTACATTTTGAACCCAGAGGTAAGACAGAATTTGATAACATTAGGTCATCATATTGAATAAGTCATTAGTCTTGAGCGTAAGTGCTCGCTACTTGAGTTTGCATCGGGTACTCGGGTATGCACCATGTATCACGGGTGCTCGAGTGACATGCTCGAGTACCTGCATGTTTCACGGTTGTTAGACACCCAAGAAAAAACATTCGGGGATCGCTCATGCATGGCAGGGGATCCCAGCAATGTTTTTTTTGGCCGCAAAGCATATGGGGCAGAGACTCGAGCATGTCACTCAAACACCTGCGATACTCAGTGCATACCCGAGTACCCGATGCAAACTCAAGTAGCGAGCACTTGCGCTCAACACTGGTCGCCATATCGACATCATTTTTTTTTTCTTTACTTTTGAAAAAATCCAAAATTTAACCCCAACCAAAATACAACCCCAACCCTAGCCCAACCATAACCCCAACCCTAGCCCAACCCTAACCCTAGCTCAACCCTAACCCTAGCCCAACCCTAACCCTAGCTCAACCCTAACACTAGCCCAACCCTAACCCTAGCACAACCCTAACCCCAACCCTAATACAACCCTAACCCTAGCACAACCCTAACCCTAAAGTTTATTTTTTTACACCGTTCCTCGTGTGGTATAAGTGATTAGACTACTTTATTCTTCAGGTCGTTGCGATTACAGCGATAACAGATTCATATCAGGTTTTTATGATTGACGTCTGTCACATACTAAAAAGCCCTTTTTTTTTTTTTTGCGAAGACTAGTATTTGCATCACCATATTTTGAGAGCTATAAATTTTCCATACTTTGGCCGATAGAGTCATGTGACAGCTTGTTTATTGCGGGAGAAGTTGACATTTTTATTGGCACCATTTTCGGGCATGTGACATTTTTTGATCGCTTTCTATTCCGATTTTTGGGAGGCAGAATAAACAAAAACCAGCAATTCAGGAATTGTTTTTATGGGTTTTTTTTTTATGCATCTCCGTGTGTGGTAAAATTGATAAGGCAGCTTCATTCTTCAGGTCAGTGGTACCAAATTTATATAATTTTTTTTATGTTTTGGCACTTTTACACAATAAAAACTATTTTCTAGAAAAAAAAAATGTTTGTATCGCTTTATTCTGAGAGCTATAACTTTTTTATTTTATGGATGATGGAGCTGTACAGTGGCTTGTTTTTTGTGGGAGAAGATGACATTTTCAGCGGTACCATTTTTATTTACATTGGTCTTTTTGATGGCAAGTTATTCCATTTTTTGTTTGGCGGTATGATGATAAAGCATTGTTTTTTGCTTCATTTTTTATTTTTATTTTTTACTGTGTTTACTAAAGGGGTTAACTAGTGGCACAGTTTTATAGGTCAGGTCGTTCCGGACGTGGCGATTCCAAATATGTGTACTTTTATTGGTTGTTTTTTTCTTCATAATAAATAAATATTATGGGTTCAATATATTTTTATTTTTTGGGGATTTTTTTTTCATTTTTTTAAATATTTTTTATAATTTTTTTTTTTTCACTTTCTTGCACTTTTTTTTACTTTTACACATTGTCCCACTATGGGACTATAGAGAGCAGCAGCTCCCTATGCCATGCAGCCTGTCAGCGCTGCACACAGGGCTCATGCACTGCGCATGACCAAGGTAACGTCCTGCCTCCGGGTGACCCCGATGTTGTCATAACTGCATCGGGTCGTCATGACAACATCCAGAAGCTGCCGCAGACATCGGTGGATGCCGGCAGGAGATGAGTATAGCGATCACCTCCCCCCTTGCCCCTGCAATGCTGGGATCAATTTCGATAGCAGCATTGCGGGGCTTAATATGCAGGGAGCGGTGCGGGTGCAATCGGCGCATGCGTAATAGTATGTATCTGGTCCATAAGTCCCAGGGCGCAGCTACGTACTATTACTGACCTCGTCGGAAAGGGGTCAAAAGGTATCAACCACTGAGGACTCTCAAATCTAAATATTTCTCTATCTATCTATGAATCTATTTATCTATCTTTATATCTATCCATATATCTATTATTTACCTATGTATCTATCCATATATCTATCTATCCGTATATCTATTAATCTATTTGTGTATCTATCCATATATCTATTATCTAGCAATATATCCATATATCTAACTATTATCTATCTATAAATCTATTTATCTACATATCTATTTATCGATCTATTATCTATCTAGATATCAGTATATCTATATATCCATATATCTATCTATTATCTATCTTAGATAATTAGATAGGTCAACAGATAATAAATACATATATGGATAGATAAATAAATAGATAATAGATCCATAGATATATGGATAGCTAGATATATACACACATGGTCAAAATTGTTGGTACCCCTCGTTTAATGAAAGAAAAACCCACAATGGTCACAGAAATAACTTGAATCTGACAAAAGTAATAATAAATTAAAAATCTATGAAAATGAACAAATGAAAGTCAGAAATTGCTTCTCAACCCTGTTTACACAGAAGTTTTAAAAAAATTAAACTCCTGAAATAGGCCTGGACAGAAATGATGGTACCCTTAACTTAATATTTTGTTGAACAACCTTTTGAGGGAATCACTGCAATCAAACGATTCCTGTAACGGTCAATGAGACTTCTGCCCCTCTCAACAGGTATTTTGGCCCACTCCTCATGAGCAAACTGCTCCAGTTGTTTCGTGTTTGAAGGTTGATTTTTCCAGACAGCATGTTTCAGCTCTTTCCAAAGATGCTCAATAGGATTTTGGTCAGGGCTCAAAGAAGGCCACTTCAGAATAGTCCAATGTTTTCCTCTTAGCCATTTTTGCGTGTTTTTAGCTGTGTGTTTTGGGTCATTATCCTGTTGCAAGACCCATGACCTGCAACTGAGACAAAGCTTTCTGACACTGGGCAGCACATTTCTCTCTAGAATCCCTTTATAGTCTTGAGATTTCATTGTAGCCTGCACAGATTCAAGATACCCTGTGCCAAATGCAACAAAGCAGCCCCAGAACATAACAGAGCCTCCTCCATGTTTCACAGTAGGGACAGTGTTCTTTTCTTAATATGCTTCATTTTTCCATCTGTGAACATAGAGCTGATGTGCCTTGCCAAAAACTTCCATTTTTGTCTCATCTGTCCATAGGACATTCTCCCAGAAGCTTTGTGGCTTGTCAACATGTAGTTTGGCAAATTCCAGTCTGGCTTTTTTGATTTTTTTTCAACAATGGTGTTCGCCTTGGTCGTCTCCCATGAAGTCCACTTTGGGTCAAACAACGAAGGATGGTGCGAACTGACACTGATGTTCCTTGAGCTTGAAGTTCACCTTTAATCTCTTTAGAAGTTTTCCTGGGCTCTTTTGTTACCATTCGTATCATCCGTCTCTTTGATTTGTCATCAATTTTCCTCCTGCGGCCACGTCCTGGGAGGTTGGCTACAGTCCCATGGATCTTAAATTTGTGAATAATATGTGCAACTATAGTCATAGGAACATCAAGCTGTTTGGAGATGGTCTTATAACCTTTACCTTTAACATGCTTGTCTATAATTTTTTTTCTAATCTCCTGAGACAACTCTATCATTTGTTTCCTCTGGTCCATGTTGAGTGTGGTACACACCATGTCACCAAACAGCACAGTGAGTAGGCCTAAATACAGGCCCACTGACTGATTACAAGATTGTAGGCACCTGTGATGCTAATTAGTGGACACAACTTCATTTAACATATCCCTTTTGTCACATTATTTTCAGGGGTACCATCATTTCTGTCTAGGCCTATTTCATGAGTTTAAGTTTTAAAAAAATTCCGTGGAAGCAGGGTTGAAAAGCAATGTTTGACTTTCATTTTTTCATTTTCATAGATTTTTAATTTATTATTACTTTTGTCAGATTCAAGTTATTTCTGTGACCATTGTGGGTTTCTCTTTCGTTAAACGAGAGGTACCAACAATTTTGACTATGTGTGTTGATAATATATAATAGATAGATATACAGATAGATAATGACACGGGGTCCCCCTATTTTAACAGCTAGCAAAGGCTATGCAGACATCTGTGGACTGATATTAAAAGCCTAGGAAGGGACCATGAATATTGGCCCCCTCCGAGGCTAGAAAGAGAAGCCCTCAGCCGTCCCAGAATTCTGGCACTTAGCCTCGCTCTACCCACTGCCCTGTAGCGGTGGCGGTGGGGTTATAGGGTTGGGGTTGATATCAGCTTATAATGCCAGCTGACATCAAACCCAGGTTAGTATTGCAGAGGCCCCCCCATTACTAACCCCATAGTGAAGGTAAAATGTAAAATAAAAACACTCACAACCAGAATAAAATATTTTATTTGAAATAAAGACAGGATTCCTGTAATATTCTAAATTAAACCATACTTACCATCTTGGCCATTCCAGCTGAAGCCAACGTCCCCTGTAACAAAATAAAATAAACCAACCTCATCCTTACATTTCCGACGCAGTCCAAACAACAAGTGTCCCACGAAGATTCCATGAACAGAGCAGCCACAAAGTATGTGACTGCTCTGTTCATTTGCCGGCAATACACTGACTCAGTGTATTCCCGGCAAAACAGGTCACCACATGCGCAGTGAGTATTTTCCCACGCGTGCAATGAGTTGAACGGGAATAAAGGTGTAGGTAAGTATAATGTGTTTTATTTTTATTATAATATTTTTTTTAATAATTTAATTTTTTTTTTACTTACAGCAGAGCACAGGCGCCAGTGGATTGGAGACTACTGCTCCCATCCAGCGGCGTCTGTATCTGCTGCTTCCTATGGCAGGAGGTGCCAGCTAATGGTGGTAGTACCATCAGCTGGCACCTATGACCCGCGGTAAGCTTTTTACCGCCGGGTCACTGCCACAGCGCTCTGCAATTACCGCCGATCAGAGCCTGTGTCTCCTGTGCTGCCACGCAAATGACAGTGCTGGATACCAGGTAAATTCGGATCCCCCATTCACATGAATGGGGTCCGTGTTTGGGGTCTGGGTACTGTTCTGGTACCCGAACTTTAAAAAAACTGTTCGGTGTTTGACTATATTAGCCGAACTCTTAACACTGACAGGTTCACCCATCACTAACCATATAATGTACTGGAAAACAGGGAAAAACTTCCAAGTATAGTGAAACTGCAAAAAAGTGCAATTCCACAAATGTTTTGGGCTTTTTTCTCTACCATGTTCACTGAATGGTAAAACTAACCTGACATTAAGATTATCCGGGTCATTACGAGCTTGAAGATACCAAACATGTGTGCATTCTTATTTATTTAAGTGGTGAAAAAAACAATTTAAAAAATTTTTCCGAGACCTGTAGTGTCTCCATTATTCGGGATCTGGACCCGGGTGAGGGCTCATTGTGTTATGCACACGCCCGGGCTAAGCGGCGTGTGCGCGGGATTGGTAGTGATTCCACTGGACCGTGCCGGAGAGTGAATGCCTGGAGGGGCGTAACTAGGTATTCACCCGATCCGACCAGGGTCGCACGACGGCATACGACGCCAGTGCACCAAGGAGGAACCGAGCAGAGGGACCAGGTGCTACTCCAGGACAGACCCCGGACACGGCTGTTGACCCACACAGGGGAATACAGGAACAGACTGGTATGCAGGCAGGCGGGTATGCAGGCAGGCGGGTATGCAGGCAGGCGGGTAAAGGTAAGCACAGCTAGAGTGCAGACAGGGAGGCACTAGCAAGTAGGAACACAGGCGGGATAGGAGAGAGTTCAGACTGGAACTGAGTGTACGGAGGAGACCGACACTGCAGCGGGATACAAGAGCGGGTCTGGGAATACTGCCCCCAGAGAGGCGGAACGAACAGGCAAGGAGCGTGTTCAGACAGGACAGACTAGAGAACACAGAAAGGACTCAGTTCAGACTCGGGAACTAATACCGTAAAGCAGGAGACATACAGGACACAGTTCAGACACGGGAGCTGACACCGCAAGGCAGGAGAAATACAGGAGTTAGTTCAGACACGGGAACTAATACCGTAAAGCAGGAGACATACAGGACACAGTTCAGACACGGGAGCTGACACCGCAAGGCAGGAGACATACAGGACTAGTTCAGACAGGCCTGGAAATACAGCCTCCAGGAAAGGCGGACAGGGAAACAGGAACGGGACCTGGCATCTTCAGAGTGCAAGCACACACTGAAAGAAACACATATGCTCAGGCAGGGAAAGAAGGGAGCTGCTGAGCTATATACCAAGAGACAGACAGCGATAGGCTGAGGACGCACAAGGGGTGTGACCCACAGCAGGTACAAAAGGCAGGAAGTGATCGGGCGCCGCCCTTAAGCAGCAGAAACAGACACAGACACAAACAGACAGCATGGAGGGAAGCCAGAGAGACATTCTGGACAGGAGATCAAGTGCGCCCTCTTGCACAGTGGGAGATGGACCACCATGCAAGGACGCCGCCAGGTATGTTACACATTGCTTGCGTGCCAAGCTGACATTTCTACTGATACTATTTTGGGTTAGATACAATGTTTTGATCGCCTGTTATTGCATTTTAATTTTTTTCTCATTTCGCCGTTTACTGATCAGATTAATTCTCTACTTGATAGATCGGGCGTTTCAGAACGTGGCAATACCAAATATGTGTATTTTTTATTGTTTTGTTTTGAATGGGACAAAAAGGGGGGTGATTTGTACTTTTATATGATCTTTTTTTAAACTTTTTTTTTTTTTTTACTTGCTTTAATAGTTTGTTCAGGAGATGTGAAGCTGCTATCATTTTTGAGATTTTCCCAAGTTTAAACCATAATGTCTTAGTCGCCTCACCTCAGAATGGCAGTTAGGATTACTAAAGTTTAATTAAATTACTGATGTGTGTAAAGTAAACATTGCCTGACTGTAACATCCCTGGCGGCGTGCTTGCATAGTGCACCACCTCCCACTATGCAAGACTGCAATCTTACCTGTCAGTCCAGCCTACAAACCTTGCTTCATCCAGTTCATGCTGTGTGCATATCTTTTGACTGACTGCTTAGGGCGGCGGCCCGGTTACTTCCTGATTCTTATAGCTGCTGTGGGCACACTCCTAATGCGTCTCCAGCCTATTGCTGTGAGTCACTGGATATTTAAACCCCCTCCACCCAGAAGGAGGTGCCTGAGCAACACTAACATTCAGTGTGCTCCTTGACTCTGAAGTTGCCAGGTCCAGTTCTGCTTCTTGTCTGTTTCCGCCACTATGGGGGCTGCATTCCCAGACCTTTTATCTGTGACTTCTAGTATGTTTCCGCCACTCTGGGGGCCGTATACCCAGGCTCGTTCCTGTATCTCGTTGCAGTATCAGTTCCAGTCTGAACTGTCTCTTAGCCTGTTACCTGTTTTGTCTCTATGTCCGTACCCTCCCTTTTCCTGCAGTGTCTGAACCTGCACCTAACTCCAACTCGTTGTCTCTGTACTTCTGTTTGTGAGTTTTGTGTCCACTCGCTACTTCATAGGAAGTACCTTGTGTGTATCTGGTTCTGCTAGTCCCTTTTCCCTTCCTTCATATCTTCCCGTATTTTCCTTGTCCACCGCACCTGCGGTTTCGCTCCGCTCGACTTGCCCACCGCTCAGGCGGCTTCCCTCTGCTCTGCCTTACCCACCGCTCCGGCGGCTTCTCTCTGCTCTGAATTGCTCACCGCTCCGGCGGCTTCTCTCTGCTCTGCCTTGCTCACCGCACCAGAGGTTTCTCTCTGCTCTAACTTGCCCACCGCTCCGGCGGCTTCTCTCTGCTCTGCCTTGCTCACCGCACCAGAGGTTTCTCTCTGCTCTAACTTGCCCACCGCTCCGGCGGCTTCTCTCTGCTCTGCCTTGCTCACCGCACCTGGGGTTTCTCTCTGCTCTGACTTGCCCACCGCTCCAGCGGCTTCCCTTTGCTCAGCCTTCCCCACCGCTCCGGCGGCTTCTCCCTGCTCTGACTTGCCCATTTTCTCTGCTCTGTCTTGCTCACCGCACCAGCAGTTTCTGTCTGCTCTGCCTTGCTCAGCGCTCGGGCGGCTCCCCTCTGCTCTGCCTTGCTCACCGCTCCGGCGGTTCCCCTCTGCTCTGCCTAGCCCACCGCTCCGGCGGTTCCTTTCTGCTCTGCCGTGTTCACCGCTCCTGCGGTTTAGTTGTGCTCTGCTTGCTCACCGCTCCGGCGGTTCCCCTCTGCTCTGCCTAGCCCACCGCTCCGGCGGTTCCTCTCTGCTCTGCCTAGCCTACCGCTCTGGCGGTTCCTCTCTGCTCTGCCATGTTCATCGCACCTGCGGTACCACTCTGCTCTGCCTTGTCCTCCACTCCGGCGGTTTCGCTTTACTCTGCTTGTCTACCGCATCTGCGGCTCTGTTCCTGTCTCCCAGTCTGTACTGAACTCTATCCAGCCTGCGCTCCAACCTGCTAGTACCCACCTGTCTACACTCCAGCCATGCTTGCCAGTATTTCCCTGTCTGCACTCCAGCCGTGCTTGCCAGTACCCACCTGTCTGCATACCAGCCGTGCTTACCAGTAACCCCCTGTCAGCATACCAGCCATGCCTGCCAATACCCACCTGTCTGTATGACAGCCTAACCTGCCTGTTCCTGCATTCCCTGGTGTGGGTCAAGAGCTGTGACCGGGATCTGACCTGGAGTAGCACCTGGTCCCTCTGCTCGGTTCCTCCTTGGTTCATGGAGTCGTTAGCCGCCATGCGACCTTGGTCGGATCAGGTAGATACTTAGTTACGCCCCTCCAGGAACTTCTCGGTTCATTATACAGTGGGATCACTAATCACGCTCATGCCAGTCAGTCCGGGCGCGAGCGTAACACTGACCAAGATGTGAAATTGAACATTACCTGACCAACTGGAGGGCCGACCAATGCATGAAATTAAACAGTGTGCTAAAAACTCAATGCTCTGCTAATGTCACGCCAGGTGTGGGAAAGACTTAGTACAACACAAAGGGAAGAGGGAAAGGGATCCCAGACTCTAGGGAAAGGGGGAAAGTGGAGACCTCTTAGGTTGAGCTAGCTTCACCCTGTCTCCCCTAACGTCCCTGTATTGATTCTGCAACAATCGCCGCACCCGTACCTCGCCCTGTCTTTCCCTGGCGTATGGCTAGGGAAGGAATATGAGCCCTACTAGATCCACTAAACACTATAGACAACAAGGGTACACAAACGGGGAAATTGGTTAGCTTTAGACAACTCCAGATAAATGCACATACGTCCTCAAGCTCCAGAAAGGACGAAGTACTGCTCTTGCTAAGCCTTCACAAGTAATCAAGGACTGCACGGATCTTCACCGGTTCCATCCGGAAACCTGAAGACAACAAGTACCCCAAAAACTGCACCTCCTGAACAGCAAAAACACATTTTTCCAGTTTAGCATAAAGTTTGTTATCCCTTAATATCTGGAGTACCTGCTTAACATGCCACCGATGTGTCTCAAAATCAGGTGAGTAAACCAAAATATAGTCCAGATAGACCACCACAAACCTCCCCACCAAATGATGAAAAATATAATTTATGAAATGCTGGAATACCGTAGGTGCATTGGTCAAACCAAAAGGCATAACCAAACTCTCAAAATCTCCTGTCTTCCATTCATCCCCTTCTGTGATTCAAACCAGATTATAGGCTCGTAGCAAATTGGGAAAGGGGAGAAAACGGTATGAGTAAAATTAATAAATCTTTATTTAATAATGTTAAAAACCTAATAATCCGTACATCCCATAGATGATGTATATTGAATCACGGTTAATATGAATTATAATCCTATAAAACCATGATACACTAGATTCCTGATAGGTTCAGACAGTGAATCGAATTACAAATAGAATAAATCCCTAGCCAATGTCCATTATAATTATTATGCCTAATAATTGACCGCATGCTGCAGAGTGCAGTGTTACAACGTTGCTAGATACATATCTACCCCATTTTAGTTGTCAGCTTTATCTAGACCTGAAAGATCGCAGACATAGTTGAACTTCGAAATTGCCTCTCCCGCTGATCGCACTTACACATTTGTTGACAGTGTGGGAGAATCCGACAGCTGCACATGTGAGTCGAATCTGAGATCAAAGTAGGCAGATTGTTTGTTGGATCCCCTGTACAACCAGGGGATCATGATCCATATATATTATCTGCCTCCCCTGCTGACCGGTAATTTGTGTGCGAACAGCGTGAGAGGCTGCCTGCGGCATAGCTGAGCCGCACGTATACAGTTATATGAAAAGGTTTGGGCACCCCTATTAATCTTAAGCTTAATGTTTTATAAAAATTGGTGTTTTTGCAACAGCTATTTCAGTTTGATATATGTAATAACTGTTGGACACAGTAATGTTTCTGCCTTGAAATGAGGTTTATTGTACTAACAGAAAATGTGCAATCTGCATTCAAACAAAATTTGACAGGTGCATAAGTATGGGCACCCTTATCATTTTCTTGTTTTAAATACTCCTACCTACTTTTCACTGACGTACTAAAGCACTTTTTTGGGTTTTGTAACCTCATTGAGCTTTGAACTTCATAGCCAGGTGTATGCAATCATGAGAAAAGCTAATTAAAGTGGCCACTTGCAAGTTGTTCTCCTGTTTGAATCTCCTCTGAAGAGTGGCATCATGGGCTCCTCAAAAAAAACTGTCAAATGATCTGAAAACAAAGATTATTCAACATAGTTGTTCAGGGGAAGGATACAAAAAGCTGTCTCAGAGATTTAACCTGTCTGTTTCCACTGTGAGGAACATAGTAAGGAAATGGAAGAACACAGGGACAGTTCTTGTTAAGGCCAGAAGTGGCAGGCCAAGAAAAATATCAGAAAGGCAGAGAAGAAGAATGGTGAGATCAGTCAAGGACAATCCTCAGACCACCTCCAGAGAGCTGCAGCATCAACTTGCTGCAGATGGTGTCACTGTGCATCGGTCAACTATACAACGCACTTTGCACAAGGAGAAGCTGTATGGGAGAGTGATGCGAAAGAAGCCGTTTCTACAAACACGCCACAAACAGAGTCGGCTGAGGTATGCAAAAGCACATATGGAGAAGCCAATTTCTTTTTGGAAGAAGATCCTGTGGACTGATGAAACCAAGATTGAGTTGTTTGGTCATACAAAAAGGCATTATGCATGGCGGCAAAAAAACACAGCAGTCCAAGAAAAACACTTGCTACCCACAGTAAAATTTGGTGGAGGTTCCATCATGCTTTGGGGCTGTGTGGCCAATGCCGGCACCGGGAATCTTGTTAAAGTTGAAGGACACATGGATTCCACTTAGTATCAGCAGATTCTTGACAATAATGTTCAAGAATCAGTGACAAAGTTGAAGTTACGCCGGGGATGGATCTTTCAGCAAGACAATGATCCAAAACACCGCTCCAAATCTACTCAGGCATTCATGCAGAGGAACAATTACAATGTTCTGGAATGGCCATCCCAGTCCCCAGACCTGAATATCATTGAACATCTGTGGGATCATTTGAATAGGGCTGCCCATGCTCGGCGACCATCAAACTTAACTGAACTGGAATTGTTTTGTAAAGAGGAATGGTCAAAAATACCTTCATCCAGGATCCAGGAAATCATTAAAAGCTACAGGAAGCGACTAGAGGCTGTTATTTTTGCAAAAGGAGGATCTACTAAATATTAATGTCACTTTTCTGGTGAGGTGCCCATACTAATGCACCTGACAAATTTTGTTTGAATGCAGATTGCACATTTTCTGTTAGTACAATAAACCTCATTTCAAGGCAGAAACATTACTGTGTCCAACAGTTATTACAGATATCAAACTGAAATAGCTGTTGCAAAAACACCAATTTTTATAAAACATTAAGCTTAAGATTAATAGGGGTGCCCAAACTTTTTCATATAACTGTATCTAAGCCGGCTAAGCCTGTGTTAATGCCTCCTTATCTTTACTGCGTACCGCAATAAAGGAGCTTCAGGCATAATTTAAGATCAACCACACAGACACAGTTAGGTGTAATAGTGTGTCCTGACAAATAAATCATTGTATAAAGGCTCATTATAATCACATCGATTAGACCTGTTAGGGTACGTGCACACAGTGCGGATTTGTTGCGGTTTTGACGCTGCAGAATTTCTGCACCATTTCTGCACCTAATATGCAAATTAGGTTACTTGCGGTTTTTACATGCGGTTTGCTGCATGCATTTTTTGATGCGGTTTTGCCACATGCGTTTTTCATGTCTTCATGTTGAAATTAGAGAATAGTTTTTTTTTAAACAAACTTTATTGATCATCATGTAGCGTTTCTGTGTGCGTTTCCGCTGTGGAAACGCACATAAAACGCACATAAAACACACATGTGGTTTTTAAGCATGCGGATTTTCCTCATCTAATGCAAGTCTATGGGGAAAATCCGCATGCATTTCCGCAAGAGAAATAGACATGCTGCGGATCTGAAAAACGCACCTCATGTCAGCTTCCGCAGGTGCACAAAAATGCATAGTGGGCATGGGATTTCTTGAAATCTCATCCACTATGCTGTAACATCTGGCCGCTGCGATTTTGACGCTGAATAAACACACAGCGTCAAAACCGCAGCAAATTTGCACCGTGTGCACATAGTCTTACACTTCCTGCATATAATATGGGGAGTGTATTCCTTGGGTTAGGATAATGTGTTTATTATTAATTATATATTGGCTATATGAGCCTTCAATTTGACAAAAACCTTCTCCTGGATGAAGATACTAGAATAATCTAGTGCACTTTGATATAATTTACGGCATTTACTTTGAAAATATAAACCCAGCCATTATCCCCTTCACCCAGAAGCCTGTTTTCACCTTCCTGACCGGGCCATTTTTTTTAATTCTGACCACTGTCACTTTATGAGGTAATTACTCTGAAACGCTTCAATGGATCCCACTGATTCTGAGACTGTTTTTTCGTGACATATTGTACTTCATGATGGTGTTAGAATTTATTTGATATGACTTACATTTATTTGTGAAAAAATCAGAAATTTGGTGAAAATTTTGCAAATTTCAAAATTTTAATCTTTATGTACTTAAATCAGAGATATGTACACAGTACGCAGACATATGCGCGCGCACACACAGTACGCAGACATATGCGAGCGCACACACGGTACGCAGACACGCACGCACACACAGTACGCAGACATATGCGCGCGCACACACGGTACGCAGACACGCGCACGCACACACAGTACGCAGACATATGCGCGCGCACACACGGTACGCAGACACGCACACACGGTACGCAGACATATGCGCGCACACACACGGTACGCAGACATATGCGCGCGCACACACGGTACGCAGACATATGTACACATACAGACATACACATAGATAAAACAGACAAATATATATACACAGTCATATACACTGACATTCACATACATGCACTCACACAGACCCATTACTAATATTTTTAATATGGGGATTGGGGAAGCCTCACTCATCTGTCCCCGGTCCAGTGTCCTGTCCAGCAGCTCCTCAGGTATGGGGCAGTGCAGGGCCCCCGGCGTGTCACACACTTCATGGCCCTGGAACATCAGAGGGGCCCACTTGCTCTCGGGTCCGGGCCCCTCCCGCCCATCTGTGCAGGACCTCCGACGGTGTTTGATTGCCGGCACTCCCCTAGACATGGCCGCGCGCTGTGCGGTTGTGTCTGCTAGTAATGACGCGGCAGGGGCGACACACAAGCACAATTAAAGGTGCAGTGCTCGACCCTGCCGCGTCATTACTAGCAGACACAGCCGGACAGCGCGCGGCCATGTCTGGGGGGAGTGCCGGCAATCAAGCAGCGCCTGCGTCACTGAACAGGTGCCGAGGAAGCGGCCAGGGCCCCGACAGTGAGTGGGTGTGTGGGCCCGGCCCCGACAGTGAGTGGGCGGGTGGGTGTGTGGGCCCGGCCCCGACAGTGAGTGGGCGGGTGGGTGTGTGGGCCCGGCCCCGACAGTGAGTGGGCGGGTGGGTGTGTGGGCCCGGCCCCGACAGTGAGTGGGCGGGTGGGTGAGTGGGCCCGGCCCCGACAGTGAGTGGGCGGGTGGGTGTGTGGGCCCGGCCCCGACAGTGAGTGGGCGGGTGGGTGTGTGGGCCCGGGCCCTGACAGTGAGTGGGCGGCTGGGCTCCTCTAATTTTCCAGGGCCCCGGCACTTGCCCGGGTACGCCGGGTGCTGACGCCGGCCCTGGTGCAAAGCTCAGAAGGGAAGAAGCACCATATTACAGTTCAGATTTTGTTGGACTAGTTTGTGGGTGCCATGTCACATTGGTAGAGCCCCTAACGTGCCAGATCAGCTGAGCCCCCCCATAAGTGACCTAATTTTACAAACTACACCTCTCAATGAATTCATCTAGGGGTGTAGTGATCATATTGACACCACAGGTGTGTCACATAATTTTATACCACCGGGCAGTGAAGAAAAAATAATTACAGTTTTACCACTAAAATTTTGTTTTAGCCCCAGATTTTACATTTTCACACTGGAAAATGGGTAAAAATGACACCAAAATTTGTCCCACAATTTCTGCAGAATGTAGAAATACCCCATATATGGCTGTACAGTACTGCTTAGCCATACGGTGAGACTCGGGAGGGACGGATCACATTTTGCCTCCTGGGAGCAGATTTTCCTAGAATAGTTTGCGGATTCCATATACAGAGACCCTATAAGAGCAGAATCCCCCTCAAGTGACCCCATTTTGGAAATTATACCCCTTTGTGAATTTATCTACAGTTGTAGTGACGATTTTGACTCCATGTGTGTTTTCCAGAAACAAGCATAGTGGATGTTGCTAAGTGAAGATTGCAAACTGCTGTTGTAGTGACCAGTACACTGTAGTGAACAGTACGTTGTAGTGACCAGTACATTATGCCCAGCTCGTTCTTCTGAAGACATGCACCCATTAATTAGGCAGTCTCTCATTGCTACAGGAATGCCAAACATGTGGACGCTAACTGCGGTTTAGACACGTCCTGGAGCTCAGAAGGAGGGGGACATTTGGATTTGAGAGCGCTGGATTTCTTTTGGAGGGCGAGGAGCCATTTTGTTTTTCCAGAGCCTTTGTGCTACCAATATTGTGGAAGCCCCTATATTATTGTTAACAGGTGACGGACCTGAGTGGGAGCTTTTTTGTAAATGGAACTGAAGCTTTTATTGGGAACATTTTACATAACATTTTGGATCACGTTTTTCGTGCGCTCCACTATAATGAGGCAGCAGAGTTCGTCTGGACTCCGTCTGGCCTCTGTTCAGCGTCGTCTTTCTTTTCAGAAGTGTATAGAACTCTGGCTGACGGCACTTTTATGCATGCCTAATAAAAAGACGGACACCGTGGGATCACAGGTCCTATGGCGTCCACAGTGCCTCCATCTGTCTCATTACAGGGAATCTTCCGCCGGGGGTTCCGTCTCAATCACATATTTCAGAGATTTACACAGAAACCCCGGTGTAAACGCTCAGCACAGTCCACCGGATAAATGTATGCTGAGCAATCTTTGGGAGGCAGAATGAATAAATCAACAGCATGTGAAGAATAGGTTTTATATAATTTTTATGCCTTTCCTCGTGCGGTATAAGTGATTAGACGACTTTATTCTTCGGGTTGGTGCGATTACAGGGATAACAGATTTATATGAGGTTTTTATGATTGACAGCTGTCACACACTAAAAGACGCTTTTTATTGTAAAAACAAGTTTTTGCATCGCCATATTTAGCGAGCTATAATTTTTCTATATTTTGGCCAACAGAGTCATGTAAGGGCTTGTTTTTTGTGGGATGAGTTGACGTATTCATTGGTACAATTTCGAGCACGTGACATTTTTTGATCGCTTTCTATTCCATTTTTTTGGAGGCTGCATGAACAAAATCCAGCAATTCAGGAATTGTTTTTTTGGGGATTTTTTATGCCGTTCCGCGTGTGGTAAAATTGATAAGGCAGATTTATTCTTCGGGTCAGTACGATTACAGCGATACCACATTTATATCTCTTTTTATGTTTTGGCGCTTTTAAACAATTAAAACTATTTTATAGAAAAAAATTATTATTTTGGCATCGCTTTAATCTGAGAGCTGTAACTTTTTTATTTTCTACTGATGGAGCTATATGGCGGCTTGTATTTTGCAGGATAAGATGATGTTTTCAGTGGTACAATATTTTTTTACAGGCGTCTTTTTGATCACGTTTTATTCCACTTTTTGTTCGGAAGTATGATGAAAAAGAACAATTTTTTGCCGTGTTTTATACCTTTTTTTATGGTGTTCATTGAAGGGGTTAACTAGTGGGAAAGTTTTATAGGTCGGGTCGTTACGGACGCGATACCAAATATGTGTACGTTTATTGTTTTTTTTACACAGATAAATATATTTATTGGATTAATATTTTTTCTTTTTTTTCTTTATTTTGTGATTTTTAAAAAAAATATTTTTAGAATTTTTATTAAATGTTTTATTACTTTTTTTACATTGTCCCAGGGTGGGACATCAACTTCAAACTGTCAGATCGCTGATCTGATGCTCTGCAATGCATCTGCACTGCAGAGCATCAGAGCAGCGTCTGACAGGAAGGAAAGAGGCGTCTCAGCTCCTGCTCTCTGAGCAGGTGCTGACAGGCCACCTTCCTGCAGGACCCTGAAAGACCCCGCGGCCATCTTGGGACCGGGGGTCACCAAAGAGACCATCAACATAACGCGATCACATCGCGTTGTGTTGATGGGATCACAGAGGGAGCCCACTCCCTCTGCGATGCCCTGCGATGTCGTTGTAACTACTGACAATGGCATCACAGGGGTTAAATGCCCGCGATCGGCTGACACCCGCATGTGATCGCGGCGGCGCTCCCGCAGAGCAGTACATGTACGGCGTATGTGGGGAAGGGGTTAATTATAAGTGACATTGGCTAGGGATTTATTCTATTTATAATTTGATTCACTGTCTGACCCTATCAGAAATCTAGTGGATCATAGTTTATAGGATTATAATTCATATTAACCGTGATTCAATATACATCCTCAATGTACGGATTATTAGGTTTTTAACACTATTAAATAAAGATTTATTAATTTTACTCACACCCTTTTCCCCCCTTTTCCCTTTCCCTATTGCTACTTGTAATTTTGGTGGTATCCACCTTGTAAGTACTGTCTGATGAGATCAGACAATACTTTTGCCAGATTATAGGCTCCCATTAAATCCAACTTGGAGAAAACCTTAGCTACCTCAACCTGGCTGAACAAATCAGGAATCAGAGGAAGACAGTATGGATCGCGGATAGTAATTTGATTTAATTCCCAGAAATCTAAACAGGGATGTAGACCATCATCTTTTTTTTTTTTCACAAAGAAGACCCTGCCGCCATGGGCGAAGATGAGGGTCTGATATGTCCCTTCTCCAGACTTTCCGCAATGAAATACTTCATGGCTTGTCTCTCAGGGGCACAAAGGTTATACAGTCTGGACTTCGGTAGTTTAGCTCCGGGGGTCAGGTTAATAGAGGACAGTCATAAGCTCGATGAGGAGGCAAAACCTGACACCAGCTCACAGAAAAAACATCTTCAAAAACAGACCAAAAAGCAGGTAATATTTCCGTAGAGACAGTAGCAAGGGAGATATCTAAACAGTTTTCATGGCAGTAATCTCCCCATTCAATAATCTCGCCGGTTTGTCAATCCACCAATAGATTATGTTTAACAACCCAAGGTATACCCAAAACAATCCGTGTGGGAAGATTGTCCAGGACATAGCAAGGAATTATTTCACAATGAACTGACCCCACCCTCAGTTTTACATTATATATAATCTGAGTAAATGCTTTCTGTGCAAGTGGCGCTGAGTCGATGTCAAAACTAGGTTTATCTAAAATACAGCAAGCAAGACCATGAATCTTCACAAACTCAGCATCAGCCATGCTGACTCCAGCTCCACTGTCAAGAAGCAGAGACATTTTCTCGGTTTTGCTCTCTAGTACCACCTCTGCTGTCAGGACAAACTGGAAACTGCAGTTTGGTCACAAATGCACCCCTTGTTTATCCAACTCCAGACTAGCAAGAGTTAATAGAGTCTCCTTTTGTTTAGAAATTGAAGGAGAGGTCCCAACAAAATGTCCTTTTTTCCCACAAAAAAAAGACACCTTTTTTCTTGTGAATCTCCAGAGAGATGTATGATGCAGAGACACCCCCTAACTGCATGGTTCCTCCACCTCCCCCAGTACTAGTTCACCTCCAGACCGCTCCCCCGGCAGAGGTACACAACTCCGACAAGAAGGCCCCAGAGAAGGCCGGTCTCACCCGTCTATCCCAAAGGCGTGTATCAAGACGTATGGCCAACGACATGTTTGCCTCCAACGACTGAGAGGTTTCATATACTGCCAAGGCATCTTTCAACCTTTCAGTAAGCCCCTCACAAAATTGACTTCTAAGGGCTGAGTCATTCCATTTGGAATCCATTGCCCATCTACGGAATTCCGAACTGTACGTTTCCACTGACCAATTCCCCTGCTCAAGGCGATGTAGCTTAGACTCAGCCAAGGCGACTCGGTCAGGGTCATTATAGATGAGCCCCGAAAAAACCCTCCACAGACTGGAGGCAAACCGAGTCCTGCAGTAAAGAAAACACCTACGACTGAGGATCTTCCAGCAGTAGAGAGATCACAATTCCAACTCGTTGCTCCTCATTTATGGAGGAGTAAGGACGAAGTTTAAAATACAGTTTGCATGCCTCCTTGAATACAAAAAACTTGTTCCTACCTCCAGAAAACCTGTCCGGGAGGGCAACTTTGGGTTCAGTTTGGACAGGCCTACCTAAAGAGACCCCCACATCGGCGACCTGTAGCCGCTGGTGCTGCTGCTGTACCTCACCGTGGAGGTCATTCACCTCCAGGGACAACTTGTGCAGCCGCATGGTGAGCTCTGCAACTGAACTCATACCAAGGGAGAAAGGGAAAAAAAGTACATGCCTAAAAACAACAAAGTGTCAGTTTTCTTTTTTTTTCCTTTCAAAATGTGCTTGGCTGGTGATAATGTCACACCAAGTGTGGGAAAGACATAGTGCAACACAAAGGGAAGAGGGAAAGGGAGCCCAGACTCTAGGTAAAGGGGGGAAGTGGAGACCTCCTATCTGCAGCGTCATATCTATCTAGTGTCACCCTGTCTCCCTTAATGTCCCTGTATTGGCTCTGCACCAATCGCCGTACGCGTGCCTCGCCCTGTCTTTCCCTGGCGTATGGCTATGGCTAGGGAAGGAAGGAGATGAGCACTAGTCGGTCTCCACTAAACACTATAGACAATAAGGGTACACAAACAGGGGGAAATTGCTTAGCTTTAGACGACTCCAGACAAATGCGCATGCGTCCTCAAGCTACAGAGAGGACTAAGTACTACTCTTGCTAAACCTTCACAAGTAGTAATGAATATCATCGGCAACTCCCTCTGAAGCACAGCAGGTATTTATACAGACAGGCAGGGTGTTAATTAGACGGAGGTAGCCGCTGGGTCCTAGAGACAGCCTCTAAGAAGATGTCTGTAATGCCAAACGTAGAGATCTCCTGCAACCAACTGCAGGGCGACTGTCTGTCACTCTGACACACCCGTGACAGCTAATGTCTTAGATAAACTATACCTGACCAATACAACTTTCCAGGCGGTTACATTTGCAATTGTGTATTTTTCAGTAACTCATATGAACTTTTTTGTTCAGAGTAGTCACTTTTTTTTTCAGACATAAAAATCTTTTTTATCCCAAATAGTTTCAGCAAATTAACCTTTTTTCCAAAAATGGTTTTATGATTTCACATATGTATTGCATTGCAACACCTTCCATTGTTCATGCTTCTGTGATAGAAGCAAAGGTGAACTTTGGGATTCTGGAAAGCACAGCAAAAAAAAACATCCAGCAAAACTGTAACGTGTGAACATAGCCTTACGTCAAAGTACATAGTCTTTCATATTTTCAAGGAAATTTAAAATATACTGCATTTTAGGGCCTTTGAAGTGACTTTGAAGGGCCTCTTTATTGTAACATCCTAAAAGTTACCCCAGTTCAATGAATGGAGGCTTCAAAGTATTCAAATTTGCTAATCCTTAAGGTGCTTTACATTAATTAATGCAAAATGGAATCAAAAAATGAAAAATTCCATTAAGTCAAATTCCATTCAGATAGAATGTTACTTCAGACCCAAATTTTAGCCTGCACAATGTACTATGCAATTTCTCCTGAACGCAGCATTACCCCATATAGAACATATATTTACATCTCATTAAGGGTATACAATTAAGTTTAAAAATTGCACATTTTTCTAAATTTTCAGAAAATTTGGAATACTTTAATAAATAAACAACTGATCCAGTACGAACAGGTACAATGTTTTACAAAAACAAAATCACAATCTCAGAATCACTGACAGAAGCATTTTAAAGTTATTACCACAGAAAGTGACGTGTCAGACTTGAAAAATGGGGCTGTCAGGAAGGTTAATGCTGATTACAAGACAGGGTTAAGAAACATGGAATGATAATGTGCAGTACATACCAATTGGTGAAGGGTCCTCTCCCTCTTCCTCTGTAAAGTAATGAAACACTTATTAGTCAGGGTGAAAAAAAAATATACCGTATTTTTCGGATTATGAGACACACTTTTTTCCTCCAAAATTTTGGAGAAAAGTGGCGGGTGCGTCTTATAGTCCAAACTGTGTCCCATACTATATAACTATGGCTGTGGGTGGTGGGGGATGTGGGGGCAAAGGCAGAAGGGCACAGGAGGCAGCAGCTGCCTGCTGCAGCCTCCACTGTGCCCGCTGCTACAGAAAATGAATATTCAATTTCCTTAATAGCGCACACACTCTACCGGCTCCTGCTGTGCTCGGTCTGTGTGCCCGATATTAAAGTCCATGAATATTCACTACAATCCACTCCCATGGGTTGTAGTGAATATTCATGGTCTTTAATAGCGGCACACTGAAAGCCAGCCGCAACAGGAGCCGCGCTGCAGGTACAGTGTGTGCGCTATTAAGGAGAGTGAATGGTCACTGCTCCCCACGCACAGAATCCCAGCGCGGGGAGCAGTGACTATTCTGGCACAGCATATCACTGTTTGAGGGCACATGGAAGAGACGCCATGTGCGGCTCACACAGTGAGTGTCGGAAGAAGA
Source organism: Phyllobates terribilis (assembly GCF_046119375.1). Classification (NCBI taxonomy): domain Eukaryota; kingdom Metazoa; phylum Chordata; class Amphibia; order Anura; family Dendrobatidae; genus Phyllobates; species Phyllobates terribilis. The sequence continues at coordinate 340,525,787 of NW_027362765.1, read as the reverse complement.
GCGAGATGAAGCACTGGAGGAAAGAGGAGGTGAGTGTGATTGTTTATTTTTGTGTGTGCAGCGTGATGGGGATCAGGGGGTGCCAAGCATACCAGGATGGAGTGGTGCCAAGCATACCAGGATGGGGATCAGGGAGTGCTTTTCATACCAGGATGGGGATCAGGGGGTGCCATGCATAACAGGATGGGGATGAGGGGGTGCCATACATACCAGAATGGGGATCATGGGTGCCATGCATACCAAGATGGTGATCAGGGGTGGCATGCATACCAGGAAGAGGGATAAGGGGTGTCATACATACCAGGAAAAGGGATGAAGGGTGCCATACATACCAGGATGAGGGATGCCATGTAACCAGAAAGAGGGATGAAGGGTGCCTTGCATACTAAGATGAGGGGGGCCATGCATACCAGGATGAGGGGTGCCATGCATACCAGGATGAGGGGTGCATGCATACTTGGATGAAGGGTGCCATGCATATCAGGATGAGGGGTGCCTATCATACCAGAATGGGGATCAAGGGGTTCCATGCATACCAGGATGGGTGATTGGGGTGCCATGCATACCGGGATGGGGGATTGGGGTGCAATGCATACCAGGATGGGGATGAGGGGTGCCATGTATATCAGGATGGGGGTGAGGTATGCCATGCATATCAGGATGGGGGTGAGGGATGACATGCATATCAGGATGGGGATGTGGGCCATGTATAACAGGAAGGAGAGGGCCATGTATACCAGGGTGGGGGATATTAACAGAATTGGGGAACATTACCCCTATAATAGTGCCGACAGCAGAACCCCTCCCCCTTAACAGTGCATCATGACCACATTTTTTGCTTAAATTTTTTTTCTATTTTTCCTCCTCTAAAACCTAGGTGAGTCTTATTTTCCGATGCGTCTTAGGCTAAGTGCCCACGATGCAGAAATGCTCCGGATTTTATCTGCATCTCCTTGCCAGGAAAAACGCATGTGGATTTTACATGCGTTTTTCCTGCCAGGTAGAAGCGTTTGTGAAGCGTTTTTGCATGCGTTTCCACATGCGGGTCGTAAAGCGCTTTACCAAGAGATTTTAGCATCACTTGGAAAAGTGCTTGAAAACTTGATCACACTATATAAATCCATGCAACCGGCATGGATTTATATAGTGTGACCAAGTTACGATGCTCCAAATGCAACATCAATAGTAAAAAAAAAGAATAAAATGGTACTCACCTTCCGATGGCCCCCGATCTCTTTCTCCGGTGTCTTCGACGGCTCGTGGTGGTGTCGTCAGCGGTCGCATGACCTGTCACATGAGTAAATGACGTCATGGAAGGTCCTTTTACACCACCGCAAGCCGCCGAAGACACCGGACACCGTAAAGGAGACCGGGGGCCATCAGAAGGTGAGTATAATGTTCTTTTTTATTTTAATTATTTTTTAACTACAGGTGCTATGGTACCCGGGTCTGAAGGAGAGTCTCCTCTTCTCCAGACCTGGGTACCATCCGCGCATTGAATCGCTCAATATCCGCATGTGTACATGTAGTCATGCGGATATTATGCGATTCAATGCAAGTCAATGGCGGCAATTACGCCACGTTTCCGCAAAATTAATGGATGTGCTGTGGATTTTTCCGCAATAATAAGCCGCAGCGGAAATTTCCGCAGCATGTGCACAGCACATGCGGATTATCATTGGGGACCATTGCAGACCTTCTACCAAGCGTTTTTTAAGGGTTTCCGCGGCGGAATTGCTGCTGCAGAAAAGCTTAAAAAACGCATAGTGGGCACACAGCCTTATAGTCCGAAAAATAAGGTATATATATTATGTATGCATATTATATATATATATATATATGTATATATATATATATATATATATATATATAGTGTATATACATATATATTTCATGCTCACCATAAATGAGTAGACACCATTTGAAAAGTCACAATTTCAAACATTTTGACAAGACTAAGCGTCACAGAACATTTTTGTAGGGATACTTTGTTCACATTGGTATGTGAATCTATCTGTAATGTGGAGCTGGCGCTGAGTCACTTTTTTAATAGCACTTTATTTGTCCATGTGTTATATACAGTATGTCATTTGGAATTTTTAATCCTGAATCATTAAAAGGTATTTTTTAAGTCTACAGAGTCTAATTTCTTGTAAAATACGAACATTTTTTTTATACCCAAAACAAGAAAGTAAGGTTAATATTATAACTTTCATGACAAAATCTTCAGTTGTACTCAAATTAGTTGATGCAAACATGAATACACCCCACATAAAAAAACACTACATCTAGTATTTTGCCTGACTTTCATGATTTCTAAAGACAGAAAGTCATCTAGGAGTTGAGTAAACAACTTAGCGACAAAAAAATGACCTTTTTAGAGCCTGGATGCTGCATGCAGCGTGATGCTCAACTTATCTCTTCAGAATTCCCCATAGGTGTTTCATTTGGGTTCAGATTAGAAGACATATTTGCACACAAGTGGAGAGAAAGAACCACATCGAATGACCAGCACACCTCCTAATCATATGATAAATATACAAAATCTTTATTCCAAGAAATATAAAGACATACTATACGCTTAAAAGCATTTAAAAAAACAAACATATATACACAGAAGAATCTTGCCCCTATAATAATCAAGGATATAGATTCAAACTCAAGGTAACGCAATGTAGCTCCAATGCTCCATTAGATGTACCCAACAAGTAGTCAAAACAAAATATAAAAAGGTTTTGAAATGCTGTAGAGAGAAGACTCAAATAATGAACAATTAGAATAATTTCATATATATTAGCAAATCCTGAACAGCAAGAATAGTATCATATGTATTAAAAAATAACAGAGTCTAGAGATATGGACATACCTACACAGTAGTAATTATTTCCCACTATAAATGCAAATATTAGAGTATCACTATACACAGTCTTGTGGAACCTGGCATATCATATATACTAGAAGACATACTTGGTCACTGAATCATTTTCACTCTGTTCTTCAAAAGTGCAACATATGAACATATGTGTGTTTTGGATCATAGCCATGTTGGAAAAATGTATGTCTAGCAAGAACTTGTGGTAGCATCTACTTTTTCAATATAGACCAGTACAATATGAAGTCATGATGCCTACAATGAAATGAAGCTCCCCGACATTAACTGCACCCATGCAGCCCCACATAAGGACACTGCAGCCACCAACATGTTTCACTGTAGGCATCATGCATTTTTCTAAATTCATATTTCCTAATCCATAATGACTACAGTAAACATGGTGGCAGCAGTGTCCTTAAGTGGAGCTGTATGAGTACTGCTGGTGTTGGGGAGCTACATTTCATTGAAGCTATCATGAGTTCAAAGATGTACTGCCCTATATTGAAAGAAAAGATGCAACCAAAACTCTGTGCCCTTGGTAGACATACAAGTTTCCAACATGACAATGATCCAAAACACACATGTTGCCTTTCTGAAGAAGAACAGGGTGAAAGAGATTCAGTGTGCAAAAATTAATCTGAACCCAATCAAAAAACCTATGGTAAATTCTGAAAAGCCTGTTATGATCTGCTACAGGGACTAAGGAAAGACAGGAGATCTGTCCCTACAATAGAACTAAACTAGATCCCTACAATGTAAAGGGGAACCTGATCCTGCGATCAGACCCGCTAAAGTCCTCGGCTAGTCTGTACGAAGACCTATAGATGTGAGGGAGGGATCCCTACAAGAACTAGGGACTGGGATAAGTTGGACACCTCCTAGCAGAAATAGTAGCAGTCAAAGACAAACACACAACAAAAAGCATAGAGGTCAGAAGACCTAGCAAAACTAACAGAGAACGGCAACAGAGCACCAAGCTAGCTCAAGAGTAGTAAATACAATGAAGTCCAGCAAGGCCAGGAGGGCGGAGCCGGATTAAATAGGCAAAAATGGTCATGTGACCAGCAAACTAAAAAAAACCTAACAGGAGAGTTCTAACAGTACCCCCTCTTCTAAGAGGATCCTCCGGATCCCCTAGGCCCAGGCTTACCAGGAAACCTCCTGTGAAACGCTCTGACAAGTCTGGAAGCAGAAACATCATCTGCCCTCACCCATGAGTAATCCTCAGGTCCGAAACCCTTCCAAGCGACGAGATAGTGCAAACTCCCTCTATACCGTCTAGAATTTAGGATGCGGGAAATTTCATATTCCCCGTCCTCCACCACCGGAGGAACAGTGGCAGAGGCGTCACCATCCGACACATCAGCTTTTTTCAACAGAGAAACATGAAACACCGGGTTAATCTTCCAGGACGTAGGAACCTCCAACCTAACAGCAGATTGGTTAACTATCTGAAGCACCTTAAAGGGCCCTAAGAATTGGGACCCAATTTTTTAGAAGGAATCCTCAATCGCAGATTCTTAGAGGACAACCAAACCATGTCACCAACAGCAAACAAAACCTCTTGCCGTTTCCTATCAAAGTACCTCTTAGATTTTTTGTTAGCCTCCTGAAGATTACCACGCATATCCGTCCAAACTCTCTCCAAATCACCAGAAAAACTCTCCTCCTCAGGCACAGCCGAAACCAATTTGGAGAATGACCCAAAACACGGATGTCTCCCAGAACAACAAAAAAAAGGCGAACACCCAGCAGAAGAGGATGTATGGTTGTTAAGAGCAAATTCAGCAAGTGGCAGAAACTCAGACCACCCCTCTTGATTGTCTGCCACAAAACAACGCAAGAACTGCTCAACATCCTGGTTCTTCCTTTCTGTCTGGCCATTAGACTCAGGATGATATCCGGATGAAAACGACAAATGAACTCCCAACCTGTCACAAAAGGCACGCCAAAAACGAGCCACGAACTGAGGTCCCCTATCAGAAACAATGTCAGTAGGAACACCATGTAGTCTGACAATTTCCTTGACAAAGGCCTTAGCGAGTGTCTTAGCGCAAGGCAGTTTGATGAAGGGAACCTAGTGACACATCTTGCTAAAACGGTCCACGACCACCCAGATGACCGTGAAACCTTCAGAGGGGGGAAGGTCAGTAATAAAGTCCATAGCCAGATGTGTCCAAGGTGCACTAGGAACCTCCAGAGGGCAAAGCAACCCCGCAGCAGGAGCATGCGAAGACTTGGATCTAGCACACACAGTACATTGGCGCACCCACTTAATGACTTCCTTCTGCCATCCAGGCCACCAAAAACTGCGACCCACAAGTCTCTTGGTCTCAGAAATTCCTGGATGACCTGTCAACCGAGACTCATGACACTCAACAAACAAATCTCTCCTAAAGGTCCTAGGCACAAACAACCTCCCATGGGGAGTGTTAGATGGGGCATTCTCCTGAGCTTTAAGAATCTCATCCTCCAAAACGGAGTCCAAAGCAGCAATCACAACACCTTCTTGTAAAATGCTCTCCTCTTCCTCCTCAACACCGACCATGGGAGAAAAGCTGCGAGACAAAGCATCCGCTTTAACATTCTTGGTACCCGGGATGTAAGTAACGGAAAAATTAAACCGCGAGAAAAAAAGTGCCCACCTAGCCTGACGGGCATTCAAGCGCTTGGCAGCATCAAGATAGATCAGATTTTTATGATCAGTGAAAACCTGAATGGGAAATTCAGCACCTTCCAAGAGGTGACGCCAGTGTTCAAATGCGAGTTTAATCGCCAGCAATTCCCGATTACCAATATCGTAATTAAGTTCAGTCTCAGAAAATGTTTTTGAAAAAAAGGCACAGGGATGTACTCCATCCTTGTTTTCCTGAGACAACACCACACCGACCCCCACCGAAGAAGCATCAACCTCAACCAAAAACGGCTTAGTCACATCAGGCTGCATAAGGATGGGAGCAGAGGTGAACCTCTCCTTTAGAAACACAAAAGCTTCAATGGCCTCAGAAGTCCACTGAACCGCATTAGCACCTTTCCTGGTGAGATCGGTCAGCGGTTTGACAATAATAGAAAAAACTTTTATGAATTTTCTGTAATAATTGGCGAAACCCAAAAACCTCTGTATCGATTTCAAACCAATAGGCCTAGGCCATTCCTGCACAGCTTGAACTTTAACCGGGTCCATCTCAAAACCTTCACTGGAGATAATGTAGCTCAAAAAACTAATTCTCTGTACAGCGAACTCACATTTCTCCAGCTTAGCAAAAAGCAAATTGTCCATTAATAACTGTAATACCTCACGTACGCTCCGCCAATGAGACTCCAGATCAGGCGAATAAATCAGAATGTCATCCAAATACACAACCACATTTTTGCTGATTAAAGGTCTAAGGATGTCATTAATAAGATTCTGAAAAAATGCTGGAGCATTGGTAAGACCAAAAGGCATCACCAGATTCTCAAAATGACCCACAGGAGTGTTAAAAGCAGTCTTCCATTCATCACCCTCCTTCATGCGCAACAAATTGTATGCCCCCCGGAGATCACTTTTAGAGAACCATTTGGCCCCCACTAACTGGTTAAATAAATCAGGAATCAATGGCAGTGGGTAAGGATTGTGTACAGTAATTTTATTAATCTCACGAAAGTCCAGACAAGGACGTAAACCGCCATTTTTTTTTTTTACAAAAAAAAATCCAACAGCCACAGGAGACTTGGAAGGCCTAATGTGACCGGCGGCCAAGCTTGTCTGTATGTATTCCTCCAAAGCCTTTCTCTCAGGAATAGTAAGATTAAATAAACGACTTTTAGGAAGAGTCGCTCCAGGGACAAATTCAATGGTACAATCATAGTCTCTATGGGGAGGCAAAATTTGTGACTCCTCCTCAGAAAAAACTCTCCAAAAATCCTGAATAGGTACAGGTAATTCCCCTTTTTCCACCGCAGCAATACGTCCGTTACAACACTTGTCATAACACTTAGGGCTCCAAGACTTAATTTCATTGGTAGACCAATCCAGTACAGGATTGTGCAATTTTAACCAGGGTAACCCCAATATTACTGGAGAAGGCAAATTATCCAATACCACCAAATCCAAATTCTCTTGATGAATACCATTAATAGTGAGGGGAAAATCACAGACCTAATGAGTAACACTCTTCAAGGGAGAGCCATCGACAGAAACCACAGCAATAGGGGATGACAAAGTTTTAGGTTCTAATCTAAGTTTTTCCAAGAATCCCCCATCTATCACATTCAGAGTAGAACCACAATCCACAAATACCCGAAATTCAATTAATTCATCCTGAGCAGCAGTAGTGGCAGATAGGAATACTCCCTTAGAATTTAAACAGGCAATATGTGCATGACTGACCATTTTTTTTTTCTTTCTTCATACGAAGCACACAGTTCTTAATAAAATGACCAGAATTTCCGCAATAGAAGCACAAGCCTTCAGAAAGCCTGCGGTCTTTTTCCTGAGAGCGGGGTGCCATCGCCCCAATCTCCATCGGCTCTCCATTGTCAGCACAGACTCTCTCAGGACTCGGAGCTGACATAGCAGAGGATTTGCTCTCATTAACCCTTGCATGCAGTCTCCTGTCCACCCGTATAGCTAATTGCATTGCCTCCTGCAAGTTTCCAGGTGTGGGATAAGCAATCAGTAAATCCTTAACCCTTTCACCTAGCCCTGCAAGAAACAAGCTTTTCAAAGTTGAATCGTTCCACCCCACCAGGACAGACCACCGACGGAAGTGAGAACAATATTTTTCCACATTACCTGATCCCTGCCTCAAACGTCTCAATTCAGACTCAGCATATGAGACACGATCAGGATCATCGTACAACAAACCCAAAGCAGAAAAAAAGCTATCCACTGATCTAAAGCACGGATCACTAGGTTGGAGAGAGAAGGCCCATCCCTGAGGATCTTTGCGCAAAAGTGACATTATGAACCCTATGCGCTGTGATTCATCACCAGAGGATCCGGGTCTCAAACGAAAATACAATAAACAAGCATTTTTAAAAGAAAAAAAATCTTGTTGTTCGCCAAAAAATAAATCAGGCAGACATACCTTTGGTTCCACAAAATGTGCTCCAGAACTCACGTGTTGTTGGAGCTTGGCCACCTCCAGAGAGAGTCCCTGCAAGCGTTGAGCCAAATCTTGAACCGAGACCATGATGGAAAACTGGAGGTCTTTCCTTAGAGAAATTTTTTTTTTTTTCTTTTAGGGCTGGACTTACTGTTATGATCTGCTACAGGGACTAAGGAAAGACAGGAGATCTGTCCCTACAACAGAACTAAACTAGACCCCTACGATGTAAGGGGAACCTGATCCTGCGATCAGACCCGCTAAAGTCCTCGGCTAGTCTGTACGAAGACCTATAGATGTGAGGGAGGGATCCCTACAAGAACTAGGGACTGGGATAAGTTGGACACCTCCTAGCAGAAATAGTAGCAGTCAAAGACAAACACACAACAAAAAGCATAGAGGTCAGAAGACCTAGCAAAACTAACAGAGAATGGCAACAGAGCACCAAGCTAGCTCAAGAGTAGTAAATACAATGAAGTCCAGCAAGGCCAGGAGGGCGGAGCCGGATTAAATAGGCAAAAATGGTCATGTGACCAGCAAACTAAAAAAAACCTAACAGGAGAGTTCTAACAAAGCCAAGTTAAAGGGGATATCCCACAAATAATAGTTCATTTTAATCAATAATTAATTTAATTAATAATTTCCACAACTGGATGTTTTAAAAAAAAAAAAAAATGTTCCTGTGCTGAGATTATAAATATGCACCTGCTGTGTTCTGAGTAATGGCTTTGTCTGATCTTACAGGAACACTGTCTGATCCAGATGTGTAGTTAGGTTTTCTGGCACCAGGGGCAAAAATTCAGTTTGATGCCTCCCACCAAGCACATATTTGATTTGCAAACTTAGTCTCGTGCCAACAAGCTGCTCTCCCTAATTCTCTCAATGTTCAGGTAAAAACTTAGAGAAGCAGGAAGAGAAGCTAGTTGTCATGTGACTATAAGTGCTGAGCGAGCATGCTCGCCACTATTTGGTACTCACCTAAGCCTCACAGTGCTCGAGAAGTTCGGTGCTCGACGAGTATTTTTGGAATCCTCGGGCGGGAGCGCAGATCCCCGTCCCGCACTTTTGGCGCTGTTTAGACAGCCAATTAACTTGCATGGATTGCTTGCCAGTCACTGTAATGCAGTAGCCACGTTGATTGTGGCATTGCAGTGATTGGCTAGCCGCACAGCGTCATCGGGTCGATTTAAGATCTGAGACCGTATGCTCACCACAGTAGTTTATGGGAGGAAAAGACACTACATAGTAGACGAGCACACCTCCAGTATAGAAAAGTATGAAAAAAAGTTTATTGAACAAGACATGATAAAAACATTTAAAAAAAAGGCCGTATGCTCACCACAGTCTACTCTGGACACAGGCAGAGTAGGGAGAGGTGCTGCTTAGCGACAAAGAGAATTGGTGCTTGTTTCTGTGTGAGGTATTTCACAGCATTACAAATCTACACTAACAGTCCTTTTAACCCCTTAATAACATCTGACGTACTAATACGCGTCTGTGCCCTGGGACTTAAGAGCCAGACCCGTATTAGTACGTCATCGCGATCGCGCGCGCACACAGGCTGTGCGGGCGCGATCGCCGCCGGGTGTCAGCTGATTGTCACAGCTGACACCCGGTACTATGTGCAGGGAGCGGTCCTGCACCGTTCCCAGCACATTAACCACCGCGATGCTGCGATCGAAGTCGATCGCGGCATTGCGGGGGCAAGGGGAGGTGATCGGCGATACTCACCTCCTCTTCCGGCTTCCAGCGCAGTCTGCAAAGGCTTCCCGGGTGTTGCCATGACGACCCGATGTCGTCATGACAACATCCGGGTCACCAGAGAGCAGGAAGATTGCTTGGACATGCGCAGTGCATCTCCAAGCAATCTTCACACTGTGCACTTCTGACAGCCTTCATGGCATAGGGATGGTGCTCCATTCCTGTGCCATGCAGGCGATCAGAAAAAAAAAAAGTGAAAGTCCCAGAGTGGGACAAAGTAATAAAGTGTATAAACTGTGTGAAAGTGGAAAAAAAAAAAAAAATGTGCAAAAATATTATAAAAAAATAAAAAAAATAATACACCAAAAATAAAAATATAATGTACCCATCAATAAATATTATTATAAAAAAAATTAAAAAAAAACAATAAAAGTACACATATTTGGTATCACCGCGTCCGGAACAACCTGACCTATAAAACTGTCCCACTAGTTAACCCCTTCAGTGAACAAGGTAAAAAAAAAAAAAAAAAAAACGAAGCAAAAAACAATGCTTTATCACCATACCGCCAAACAAAAAGTGGAATAACACGCGATCAAAAAGACGCATATAAATAAAAATGATACCGCTGAAAACGTCATCTCGTCCCGCAAAAAACAAGCCGCCATACAGCTCCATCAGCCGAAAAATAAAAAAGTTATAGCTCTCAGAATAAAGCGATACAAAAAAATATTTTTTTCTATAAAATAGCTTTATTTGTGTATAAGCGCCAAAACATAGAAAAATGATACAAATGTGGTACCGCTGTAAACGTACTGACCCGAAGAATAAAGCTACCTCATCAATTTTACCACACGCGGAACAGAATAAAAAAAAAAAAAAAACAATTCCTGAATTGTTGGTTTTTGTTTATTCTGCCTCCCAAAAATCGGAATAGAAAGCGATCAAAAAATGTCACGTGCCTGAAAATGGCACCAATAACAACGTCAAGTCATCCCGCAAAAAACGAGCCGTCACATGACTGTCTGCCAAAATCTGGAAAATTATAGCTCTCAAAATATGGCGATGCAAAAACTAGATTTTACAAAAAATGCGTCTTTTAGTGTGTGACAGCTGTCAGTCATAAAAACCCCATATGATTCTGGCATTGCTGTAATCACACCGACCCGAAGAATAAAGTCGTCTAATCACTTATACCGCATAAGGAACAGCGTCAAAAATAAACTCTTGGGTTAGGATTGGGCTAGGGTTAGGGCTGGGTTTGGGGCTAGGGTTGTGCTGGGGCTAGGGTTGTGCTATGGTTAGGGTTGTGCTAGGGTTAGGGCTGGGGTTGGGGTTAGGGTTGGGGTTAGGGTTGTGATGGGGTTGGGATTTTTTTCAAAAGTAAGAAAAAAAGATGACGATATGGCGACTAGTGTTGAGCGCAAGTGCTCGCTACTTGAGTTTGCATCGGGTGCTCTGGTATGCATTGAGTATTGTGGGTATTTGAGTGACATGCTCGAGTCTCTGCCCTATATGCTTCGCAGCCAAAAAAACTTTACGGGGATTGCCTGCCATGCACGAGCGATCCCCGCATGGTTTTTTTTGGGTGTCTAATAACCGTGAAACATGCGGAGCAGGGACTCGAGCATGTCACTCGAGCACACGCTGTACATGGTGCATACCTGAGCACCCGATGCAAACTCAAGTAGCGAGCACTTGCGCTCAAGACTAATGACAACTTATTCAATATGATGACCTAATGTAAACAAATTCTGTGTCGTACCTCTGGGTTCAAAATGTTCACTATACACCTTAATAAAATCCTTGAGGGGTATAGTTTCCAAAATGGGGTCACTTGTGGGGGAGCTCCACTGTTTAGGCACATCACGGGTTCGCCAAACGCGACATGGTGTCCACTAACAAATTGAATGGAAAATCGGCTCAAATTGTTAGCGCACGCCATGTTGCGTTTGGAGAGCCCCTGTGTGCCCAAACATTGGAGCTCCCCCACAAATGACCCCATTTTGGAAACTAGACCGCCCCAATGCACCTATCTAGATGCATAGTGAGCACTTGGAACCCCCAGGTGCTTCACAAATTGATTCATAAAAATGAAAAAGTGTTGTTTTCACTTTCTTGGTTCTCCTTCTATCTCTGACTGCTCCTTTACAGTATCTTTTGCCGGCTCTTCTTCTAACCTTCCCCTTACCATCTGGATTTATCAAGGCTCAGTCCTATGCCCCCTCCTCTTCTCTTTGTATAATGCCCCTATTGGACAAACCATCAGCAGATTTGGTTTCCAGCATCATCTCTTCATCTCTGCTGATGACACCCAATTATACACCTCTTCACCTGACATCACCCTCTCTCTAATACAAAATACCAGTGCTTGTCTTTCTGCTGTCTCTAACATCATGTCCTCTCTCTATGTGAATCTGTATCTCTCCAAAACTGAACTCCTTGTGTTTCCTCCCTCTACTAACCTACCAATACCTGACTTTGCAATTTCCTGAGGTGGTGCCAACATAACTCCCAAGCAGCACGCCCGCTGTCTTGGAGTCATATTTGACACACAACTTTCCTTTATTCCCCATATACAATCACCCACTCGCTCATGTCACCTTCACCTTAAAAACATCTCCAGAATCTGACCTTTTCTCACCTTTGATACTACAAAAACACATACTGTCGCTCTTATTCACTCTCGTTTGGACTACTGCAACTCTCTTCTAATCGGTCTCCCTCTAAACAAACTTTCTCCTCTCCAATCCATTCGGAATTCAGCTGATAGGGTTGTATTTCTATCAGGCCGCTTCACCGATGCCTCTACCCTGTGCCAGTCTTTGTACTCGTTACCCATTCACTAGAGAATACAAAACAAATTCATCTCTCTCACCCACAAAGCTCTACACAGTTCTGCACTGCCCTATATCTCATCCCTCATTTCTGTCTATCACCCTTCCTGTGCCCTCCGTTCTGCAACTGATCTAAGACTAATATACTCCTTAATCCGAACCTCACACCTCCGTCTCCAAGACTTCACTCGTGCCGCACCAGTTTGCTGCACTACCCCAAACGATGTGACTAATATCTAGTCCCCATGTTTTTAAAGATGCTTTAAAAACACATCTGACAAGCCTATCACCGCAACTCCACATACTCGGTACCCAATAGCACACAGTAACTGCACTTAGTTAGATACTGGCTGATGACCATGTTCTACCTTTTGTGTCCCCCTATTTCCATATAGATTGTAAGCTTGCGAGCAGGGCCCCTCACTCCTCCTATAACTGTTGAATTGTGATACATTATATTGTTTTCATTGTCTGTACATGTCCCTACTTGTAAAGTGCTGTGGAATATGTTGGCACTATATAAATAAAAAAAAATTTTATTAAGTGTGACCAGCTAGTAATTATTGTTGCCCAAAATGCGTACAACGCGAGAATCACGGTAAAGGCAGCGGAACATAGAGTCAGCCATGTTTGCCAGACTGCCAAAAGCCAAGACTTTTCTATCACGACCAAGAGGATGACGGTCCATGCTCTCCTCCTCACCCTCCTCCTCAGGCCATCCACGCTGAACAGACGGTATGAATGTGGTGTGGGTAGTACCATCTGTAGCGCAGGAAACCAGCTGCTGTTACACCCAATCCGCATTGAGATGAGATGAGGCTGAGGTGTGTTGGATCACTCAGTATAGTGCCTTGCTCCATCTCATTGTGCTCTGCCTGTAATGACACCACTTTAATTGTGAGCAGCGGGCATTACAGTAGACAGAGAAGCAGGATGGTGGCGCTAATTATGGCGTTATCGCCACTCACCATCTTGGTGGATTCCTCAAAGTTTTGGAGGATGGCACAGATGTCAGACATCCATGCTGTTAGAACCTTGCTCTTAGTTTTTTTTTCCTTTGCTGGTCACATGACCTTGTTGGCCTATTTAAGCCTGCTCCGCCCTTCTGGCTTTGCTGGACTTCATTGTATATCTACTTTCTAGCTAGCCTGTGCTCTGTGTCTTGCTCTGTTAGTTTGCTTGGTCTACTGACCTCTATGTTCTATATATTTTGTTTGTTCGTCTGTCTGCTACTATTTCTGTTAGGAGGTGTCCCATATTCCTCCCAGTCCTTAGTACTTGTAGGGATTCCTTCCCCACATCTATAGGTCTCCGTACAGACTAGCTTAGGACTTTAGCAGGTCTGATCGCAGGATCAGGTCCCCTGTTACATCGTAGGGATTAAGCTGAGTTCTATCGTAGGGACAGATCTCCTCTCTTTCCTTAGCTCTGGTAGCAGAACATAACAGTAAGTCCAGCCTGCAAATTCTCTAAGGAAAGATTTTTCTGTTCCATCATGGTGTCGGTTCAGGATTTGGTTCATCGCCTGCAGGGACTCTCTCTGGAGGTGGCCGAGCTCCGTCAGCACGTGAGTAACTGTCCTGGAGCACATTTCTTGGAGCCTAAGGTATGTTTGCCGGATTTATTTTTTGGTGAACACCGAGAATTTTTTTTCATTTAAAAATGCTTGCTTATTGTATTTTCGTTTGAGACCTAAGTCCTCTGGGGATGAATCCCAGCGCGTAGGGTTCATAATGTCACTTTTGCGCAAAGAGCCTCAGGAGTGGGCCTTTTCTTTGCAACCTAGTGATACATGCTTCAGATCAGTGGATAGTTTTTTTTCTGCTTTGGGACTATTATATGATGATCCTGACCGTGTCGCATCAGCTGAGACTGAGTTGAGACGTTTAAAACAAGGATCAGGTAATGTGGAAAAATATTGTACTCATTTCCGTCGTTGGTCTACTCAAACAGGGTGGAACGATTCTGCTCTGAAAAGTCTTTTTCTTGCTGGGCTCAGTGAAAGGGTTAAAGACCTGCTAATTGCTTATCCTACACCTGAAGATTTGCAACAGGCTATGCAATTAGCTATACGGGTGGATAGAAGACTGCGTGCAAGGGTTAATGAGAGCAAATCCTCTGCTATGTCAGTTTCTGGTTATGAGAATGTGTGTACTAACAGTGGTGAACCGATGGAGATTGGATCGGTGACACCTCGCTCTCAAGAAAAAGACCGTCGATTTTCTGAAGGCTTGTGTTTCTATTGCGGAAAATCTGGTCATTTGATTAAAGGCTGTGAGCTTCGTATGAAGAAAGAAAAAAAAATGGTCAGTCACGCCCGTATTGCCTGTTTAAATTCCAAGGGTATATTTTTAGCTGCTTCCACGATTGCTCAGAAAAAATTAATGGAATTTCGGGTATTTGTTGATTGCGGGTCTACTCTGAATGTAATTGATGGGGGATTCGTGGAAAGACTCAATTTAAAACCTGAACCTTTATCATCCCCCATTGCTGTGGTTTCTGTGGATGGTTCCCCTTTGAAGAATATTACTCTCAAGGTCTGTGAATTTCCTCTCACTATTAATGGTGTTCACCATGAGAAATTGGATTTGGTAGTTTTGAATAACTTGCCTTCTCCAGTAATATTGGGATTGCCCTGGTTAAAATTTCACAATCCTGTACTGGATTGGTCTACCAGTGAAATTAAATCCTGGAGCCATAAATGTTATGACAAGTGTTGTAACGGGCGTATTGCAGCTTTGGATAGGGGAGAATTGCCTGTTCCTATTCAGGATTTTTGGAGAGTTTTTTCTGAGAAGGAATCGCAGGTTTTGCCTCCCCATAGAGACTATGATTGTTCTATTGAATTTGTCCCTGGAGCGACTCTTCCTAAAAGTCGTTTATTTAACCTTACTATTCCTGAGAGGAAGGCTTTGGAGGAATACATACAGACAAGTTTGGCCGCCGGTCACATTAGGCCCTCTAAGTCTCCTGTGGCGGTTGGATTTTTTTTTGTAAAAAAAAAGGACAGCGGTTTACGTCCTTGTCTGGATTTTCGTGAGATTAACAAAATTACTGTACGCAATCCTTACCCACTACCATTGATTCCTGATCTGTTTAACCAGTTAATGGGGGCCAAGTGGTTCTCTAAAATTGACCTTAAGGGGGCATACAATCTGTTGCGCATGAAGGAGGGTGACGAATGGAAGACTGCTTTTAACACTCCTGTGGGTCATTTTGAGAATCTGGTTATGCCTTTTGGTCTTACTAATGCTCCTGCATTTTTTCAGAATCTGATTAATGACATCCTTAGACCTTTGATCGGCAAAAATGTGGTTGTGTATTTGGATGACATTTTGATTTATTCGCCGGATCTGGAGTCTCATTGGCGGAGCGTGCGTGAGGTATTACAGTTATTAATGGACAATTCGCTTTTTGCTAAGCTGGAGAAATGTGAGTTCGCTGTACAGAGAATTAGTTTTTTGGGCTACATTATCTCCAGCAAAGGTTTTGAGATGGATCCGGTTAAGGTTTAGGCTGTGCAGGAATGGCCTAGGCCTATTGGTTTGAAATCGATACAGAGGTTTTTGGGTTTCGCCAATTACTACAGAAAATTCATAAAAAATTTTTCTAGTATTGTCAAACCTCTGACTGATCTCACCAGGAAAGGTGCTGATGCTGTTCAGTGGTCTTCTGAGGCCATTGAAGCTTTTGTGTATCTCAAGGAGAGGTTCACCTCTGCTCCCATCCTTATGCAGCCTGATGTTACTAGGCCGTTTTTGGTTGAGGTTGATGCTTCCTCTGTGGGGGTTGGCGCAGTATTGTCTCAGGATAACGGGGATGGATTACATCCCTGTGCCTTTTTTTCAAAAAATTTTTCGGAGACTGAACTGAATTACGATATTGGTAATCGGGAATTATTGGCTATTAAACTCGCATTTGAACACTGGCGCCACTTCTTGGAAGGTGCGGAATTTCCCGTTCAGGTTCTTACGGATCATAAAAATCTGATATATCTTGATGCTGCCAAGCGCCTGAATGCCCGTCAGGCTAGGTGGGCACTGTTTTTCTCGCGGTTTAATTTCTCCGTTACTTACATCCCTGGTACTAAGAATGTTAAGGCGGATGCCTTGTCTCGCAGTTTTTCTCCCATAGTCGGTGCTGAGAAAGAGGAGAACATTTTACAAGAAGGTGTTGTGATAGCTGCTTTGGACTCCGTTTTGGAAAATGAGATTCTTAAAGCACAGGAGAATGCCCCTTCTAACACTCCTCATGGGAGGTTGTTTGTGCCTGGGACCTTTAGGAGAGATTTGTTTGTTGAGTGTCACGAATCTCGGTTGGCAGGTCATCCCGGAATCTCTGAGACCAAGAGACTGGTGGGTCGCAGTTTTTGGTGGCCTGGATGGCAGAAGGAAGTCATTAAGTGGGTGCGTCAATGTACTATATGTGCTAGATCTAAGTCCTCACATACTCCTGCTGCGGGGTTGCTTTGTCCTTTGGAGGTTCCCAGTGCTCCTTGGACACATTTGGCTATGGACTTTATAACTGACCTTCCCCCCTCTGAGGGTTTTACTGTCATCTGGGTGGTCGTGGACCGTTTTAGCAAGATGTGTCACTTGGTTCCCTTTGTCAAACTGCCCTGCGCTAAAACTCTCGCTAAGGCCTTTGTCAAGGAAATTGTCAGACTTCATGGCGTTCCTACTGACATTGTTTCTGATAGGGGTCCTCAGTTCGTGGCTTGTTTTTGGCGTGCCTTTTGTGACAGGTTGGGAGTTCATTTATCGTTCTCGTCCGGATATCATCCTGAATCTAATGGCCAGACAGAAAGGAAAAACCAGGATGTTGAGCAGTTCTTGCGTTGTTTTGTGACAGACAATCAAGAGGGGTGGTCTGAGTTTCTGCCACTTGCTGAATTTGCTCTGAACAATCATACATCTTCTTCTGCTGGTTGTTCGCCTTTTTTTTGTTGTTCTGGGAGACATCCGTCGTTTGGGTCGTTCTCCAAGTTGGGATCTGCCGTGCCTGAGGAGGAGAATTTTTCCGGTGATTTGGAGAGAGTTTGGACGGATGTGCGTGGTAATCTTCAGGAGGCCAACAGAAAATCTAAGGACTACTTTGATAGGAAAAGACAGGAGGTTTTGTTCGCTGTTGGTGACATGGTTTGGTTGTCCTCTAGGAATCTGCGGTTGAGGATTCCTTCTAAGAAATTGGGTCCCAAGTTTATAGGGCCCTTTAAGGTGCTTCAGGTTGTCAACCAATCTACTGTTAGGTTGGAGGTTCCTACCTCCTGGAGAATTAATCCGGTATTTCATGTCTCTCTGTTGAAAAAAGCTGTTGTTTCGGATTGTGACGCCTCTGCCTCTGTTCCTCCGGTGGTGGAGGACGGGGAATATGAAATTTCTCGCATCCTTAACTCTAGACTGTATAGAGGTAGTTTGCAGTATCTAGTGGCCTGGAAAGGTTTCGGACCCGAGGATAACTCTTGGGTGAGGTCGGATGATGTTTCCGCGTCCAGACTTATCAGAGCGTTTCACAGGAGATTTCCTGATAAGCCTGGTCCTAGGGGATCCGGAGGATCCTCTTAGAAGGGGGGGTACTGTTAGAACCTTGCTCTTAGTTTTTTTTTCCTTTGCTGGTCACATGACCTTGTTGGCCTATTTAAGCCTGCTCCGCCCTTCTGGCTTTGCTGGACTTCATTGTATATCTACTTTCTAGCTAGCCTGTGCTCTGTGTCTTGCTCTGTTAGTTTGCTTGGTCTACTGACCTCTATGTTCTATATATTTTGTTTGTTCGTCTGTCTGCTACTATTTCTGTTAGGATGTGTCCCATATTCCTCCCAGTCCTTAGTACTTGTAGGGATTCCTTCCCCACATCTATAGGTCTCCGTACAGACTAGCTTAGGACTTTAGCAGGTCTGATCGCAGGATCAGGTCCCCTGTTACATCGTAGGGATTAAGCTGAGTTCTATCGTAGGGACAGATCTCCTCTCTTTCCTTAGCTCTGGTAGCAGAACATAACACATGCTCACTCATCAGGTCTTATGAGTGGACGCTGACCTGAATATCAATGGGCGTGTTGAAGCTGGTACTCAACAACTGCCCTTTGCTGCCCACAAATCATTCCCAACATATGCAACCAATGTGTGGTGACATCACTTACCAGTTGGTGAGCTGGAAGCTGCAAACGCTGCTTAAGTACGGCAAGGGCTGCGGAAACTGTTGCTGACTTTCTGAAATGGGCACACATGTGCGTACTTTCACAAGCAGCTCAGGCAGATCCAGGTAGGTTTTGCAAAACTGCTGAACTACTATGTTGAGCATATGGGCCAGGCATGGTATGTGAGCGAGGTTGCCAAGCCTCAGAGCAGCCACCAGGTTCCGGCCATTGTTACACACGACCATGCCTGGCTGTAGGTTCAGTGGTGAGAGCCACAGATCAGCCTGCTGTTACAGCTTTCAACAACTCTGCAGAGGTGTGTGGTTGTCAACTAAGCATACTGTCCAGCTCATTGTTATTGTAACCCCAAAAAGATACAGCAAATTATGTGCTCTCAAATCCAAATGACCCAATCCCTTCTGAGCCCCACAGTGTGACTAAACCACATATAGCATCCATGTTTTTGGCAGGGGTGTAATTTACAAAATTGGGTCACTGGAGTTGGAATTCTTCTCTTCTAATACTTAGGGGCTTTGTACATGAAGTAAGCAAACTATTCAAAGAATATCAGCGCTCGAAGAGGCAAATAGCGCTCCTTCTCTTCCGATTCTCACCGTGTGGCTATGCAGTACTGTACAGCCACATCTGGGGTATTGCCACATTCAGCAGAAATAGTGTGACAAATTTTGGTGCCAATTTTACCCATTTCCTCTTTTGAAAATGTAAAATCTGGGGTTGAAACAAAATTTTTGTGTTAAAAATGTTATTATTCTTTCTTCACCACCGAACGGTATAAATTTTTGTGAGGCTCATATGGCGTCAATATGATCAGTGCACCCCTAGATGAAATAATTGAAAGGTGTAGCATGTAAAATGACATCACTTATAGGGTTGTTCTACTGTTCTGACACCTCAGGGGCTCTGCCAATGTGACATGGCACCCTCAAACTATTCCAGCAAAATCTGTTGTGCAATTTCTCATGCATGTGCCAATATGGCGCTCCTTCCCTTCTGAGCTTTGCACCTTGCCTCAAAAGTAGTTTTGCCCCGCACATGGGGTATTGGCAAATGCATGAGAAATTGCACAGCAAATTTAGGGTCCATTTTCTCCTGCTACCCTTGTGAATAAAAAAATTGGGGCTAAAAGATAATTTTTGTGGAAAAAATTTGATTTTATTTATTTTCTCTGTTCTACGTCATAAACTTCTGTGAAGCATCTGGGGGTTCAAGGTGCTCACCACACATCTTCATAAGTTCCTTGTGGGGTTTAGTTTCCAAAATGGGGTCAACTGTGGGGGCTATGCACTGTTTAAGCACATAAGGGGCAATCCAAGTGCACCATGGCGTCCACTCTCAATTCCAGCAAATTTTGCATTCAAAAAGTCAAATGTTGCTCCTTCCTTTCCGATCCCTGCAGCGTACTCAGGAAAAATTGCACAACAATTTTTGGGGTACATTATCTCTTGTTACAATGTTAAAATAAAAAGATTGGGTCTAATGTATTTTTTTTGTGAAAGAGTAAAAAGTTAATTTTTTCCTTCCACATTGCTTCAGTTCCTGTGAAGCACCTGAAGGGTTAATAAACTTCTTGAATGTGGTTTTGAGCACCTTGAGGGGTGCAGTTTTTAGAATGCTGTCACTTTTGGGTATTTCTGTCATACAAACCTCTCAAAGTCACTTTAAATGAGATGCGGTCCCTAAAAAAATAGTTTTATAAATTTTGTTGGAAAAATTAGAAATCGCTCATCAACTTTTAACCCTTATAACTTCCTAACAAAAAAAAAATTCTATTTCAAAAATTGTGCTGATGTAAAGTAGACATATGGGAAATGCTATTTATTAACTATTTTGCATGACACAAGGGCTCTTTCACACGTCAGTGTCTCCAGTGTGTGTAGTGACAGCTTTCACACGCATCGGAGACACATACACAAGCAGATGACCAAATGAATGGGTCTGCGCACATGTCAGTGTGTTTCCACAGACCGTGACCGTGGTCAAAACACATTGACATGTCCGTTTTTTTTCGCGCTGCACAGACCACAAAACGTCCCACACTGATAAGGATGACATCAGTACTGGCGCCTGGGAATCAGTGTACAGTTAGTGCTATTCTCAAGCACCGGATGCTGAATGCTGTCCTCATCATAGTTCCCTGCTTGTGCTGCGAGATACGCCAGCAGGGGACAATGATGAGTGTAGTATTCTGTTCCCTCTGTGTCCTGGTGTAAAAAATAAAATAAAAAATCCTTATACTCACAGAGATGTCCCCCACTGTAATTCATGTGTCCGCTCATGCCAAGGAGTCAAGGTAAATGACTCGCTCCAGTGAGCAGGCCCCGGTCCTTAAGGGGTTAAAGGGAATCTGTCACCAGTAGGGATGAGCGAGCACTAAAATGCTCATTGCTCGGGTTCAGCAAATTGTAATGCTCAGGAGCTTGACCCGGGCAATGGGTCCAATGTATGTCTATGGGAAACTGAAGCATTTTTCCAGAGGTCTGCAGGGAGCCTAAAAATTCCCCAAATCTATGGGAACAGCATGGGGAAGACCCCTGGAAGCATCTCTGACTCCCAGGTTACTGCTGTGAACAATGTTGTCAGAGTATTTTGCCACTTTTACAGGGTCACAATAAAACATACAAAAACTAAACCAAAGTGGATTTTCATGGGAAAAATGTTAAAGAGCATCCTTTCCATTATAATGACTTGTATATAAAGTAAAATACACTGCTCAAAAAAATAAAGGGAACACTCAAATAACACATCCTAGATCCGAATGAATGAAATATTCTCATTGAATACTTTGTTCTGTACAAAGTTGAATGTGCTAACAACAAAATCACACAAAAATCACCAATGGAAATCAAATTTATTAACCAATGGCGGCATGGATTTCGAGTCACCCCCAAAATTAAAGTGGAAAAACACACTATAGGCTTATCCGACTTTGATGTAATGTCCTTAAAACAAGTCAAAATGAGGCTCAGTATTGTGTGTGGCCTCCACTTGCCTGTGTAACCTCCCTACAACACCTGGGCATGCTCCTGATGAGGTTGCGGTTGGTCTCCTGTGGGATCTCCCCCCAGACCTGGACTAAAGCATCCGCCAATTCCTGGACAGTCTGTGGTGCAACGTGACATTGGTGCATGGAGCGAGACATTATGTACCAGATGTACTCAATCGGATTCAGGTCTGGGGAACAGGCGGGCCAGTCCATAGCTTCAATACCTTCATCTTGCAGGAACTGCTGACACACTCCAGCCACATGAGGTCTGGCATTGTCCTGCATTAGGAGGAACCCAGGGCCAACCTCACCAGCATATGGTCTCACAAGGGTTCTTCATCATCCACCACCTCGTCTTCGATTTCCGCACTCTGGTCCTCCTGCTGACTTTCTGGCAATTGTGTCTCATCATCATCCTCCTCTTGTGACAGTAATTGCATTCTCCCACCGTCGCCTTCGTGTGACCGTGGCTGCTTAAATATGTGGGCATCGCTACATGCGATCTCCTCTTGCCCGCTTGAAGCTGGCCGGAAGAGAGGCCCGAATCTATAAATGGAAAAGTGAACAGCTCTTCAGAGTGTCCAAGTGTGAGATCATTTGTCTTCGGTCACTCGGCATGGTGGGAGGAAGGAGGATCAGGGTGAGGAATTTGCGGTCTCGCTACTGAGACTTGACCATGTAGAAGAGAGGACGGTGGTGGTGGCAAAGTCACTGAAAGCATTATCTGCTATCCAACCAACAACCTTTTGACACTGCTCTGGGTTCAATAGTGGAGTGCTGCAGTACCCTAGTAATTGGGACAGGAAGGTCGGGAAACAAGATTCATATCCCGTGAACTTTTCCACATTTTTTTCACATCTCCCCCACAAAATTAAATATATTTTATTTGCATTTTATATGTTATACCAACACAAAGTAGAAAGTATTTGTGAAGTGCAAGGGAATGTGCACACGTTAAGTATTTGGAGCAGAAATTTCTGCACCTCTTGGCAGGAAAGACACGTCATCAAAAACTTGCTTTTTTGCGGTGTTTTTTACATGAATTTTTTGGTGCAGATTTTTTCCAAACTCAGTAGAATGAGTGAAATCTGCAGCAAAAAGCTGAAAGAATTGACATGCTGCAGATTTAAATCTGCCCCGATCTCTACAAGTCACAAATACGGTGGCATGTAAAAGTTTGGGCACCACTGGTCAAAATTACTGTTTTTGTGAACAGTTAAGCAAGTTGAAGATGAAATGATCTCTAAAATGCCTAAAGTTAAAGATGATGGATTTCCTTTGTTTTTTAGGCAAAATATATATTATCATATTTTACATTTTAAAAATTACAAAAAGGTAAATGGTCCAATGTAAAAGTTAGGGCACTCTGAATGGTTAGTACCTAGTAGCACCCCCTTTTGCAAGTATCACAGCTTGAAAACGCTTTTTGTAGCCAGTTAAGAGTCTTTCAATTCTTGTTTGAGGGATTTTCATCAATTCTTCCTTGGAAAATTCTTCCAGTTCTGTGAGATTCCTGGGTTGCCTTGCCTGCACTGCTATTTTAAGGTCTAACCACATATTTTCAATGATGTTCAGATCAGGGGATTGTGATACCTTCAGCTTGCGCCTTTTGAGGTAGTCTATTATGGATTTTACCCTGTGTTTAGAATCATTATCCATTTGTAGAAGAAATCCTCTTTTCAACTTTAGCTTTATTACAAATGGTGTTATGTTTGCATCATGAATTTGTTGAAATTTCATTGAATCCATTTTTCCCTCTAACCGTGAACTGTTCCTCGTACCATTGGTGTATGGTGCACAGGGCAGTAGTCATGGGTGAGGGGCTGCTGTGTTCACACACCCTGGCACCCTACAAATAAACAGTGTCCTGATTCACCTGTGCTATGCGTGTGGTGCGTAACACTCACATTTTGGTCACAGGCCTTTGCTGTCTCCGGTTCTTCAACTTCAGAAACCTTCGCACACACATTAGGGGACATCAAATTCATATTATAATAAAGAAGTTTCCTTAACTCTCCATTTTCATCATATTGAAACAGTATTGGGCACAAACTTTTCTGTTTTCAAAGTCCATAGCACAGCACGTTCTGATGTCCACTGTTCGCTTGCCCTGAGCTAACCCTTTCCTGTCTGGCATCTCTGACCTCTGGGAATCTCTGACCGGTTCTGCATCTTTCATGAGTCCAGTCCCAAGTCCCCTAGGCATTTACCCCTACGACTGCCTCTCATAGGAAGATATTCAGACACACTTCTCAGTGCCTCAGTTCGATTGCAGGCCCCCGGATGTTCCAGGAATGTCCGCTCTAAATTTATGGCTGACGTTCTCTTGCTGCTAAACAACCCGTGTTCCTCGTGCCCTCAGACCTCCAAATACTGCTCTCTCCATTTAATCTCCTACTCTTGACTGTGTAACATTGCACCAGGTGGTAGTTGTAGGCACGTGTCATGACTTTGACACTCCGGCATGCTACTGAAAACAGTGGCCTGTTTCCAGTGTGTCTGTTGCTGTTGTGGCTGTGGACACTTCTTGCCCACTCTGGTCTGCCTTAGCGTGGCTGTGATTTCCCGCGACCCCACAAATGGGAGACCACCACAGTGTACAGGAACATTTTAAACTTTACACAAAGTACAGCAGGAGACATCTTTCTTTAGGTTGCAGTACAGAGACAAACTATTGGAATTAGTAGCTTTCAAGCTTCCTAGACAGCCTCTTTGGCTGCTTCTTCCTACTTTCTCAAGCTTCAGCCACATTCAAGAACCACGTAAAGAAAGAGTCTGTGGCTAACTTCTTAACTGTATGTGCCCCCAATCTCGCTAACTAGTCTCTTCTTAGACCCACAGCTCTCAAGCTTTGGCTGACCCTTAGCATTCACGGAGTCCCATAGGATCTCTCCTAAGTTGCTGAATCAGAGTTCACTTCCCCAACTCGCCTACAAGGAGTATTCCACAGTCACCACTCAAGCTCTTCTTAGTCGCTTTCCTTCTCTGTCTGTCTGCTTCTCTGTTTTCCTCTTCCACACATACACTCACCGCTGCAGATCACCTTGACCAGAGGGTGTCCTGACTTCTTTCCTTGTCTGCGTTCACTCTTAGGCTATGTGCACACTGTACATTTTTGATGTGTTTTTGCAGCGTTTTTTCCATGCGGAAATGCACCAAAAGTGCTAGGTAATCGGTGTGCCAGCTAATGCAACGACAATCCTGTCAGAATTATCACTGCGTATAGATTGGCAGCTTGTCAATTCTTTGTGCGTTTTTGCGGCATTTTTCACCCATAGACTTGAATTGAGTCAGTCAAGTCCGCAGCAAAAATGCAGGTATAAAAATATTTGTGGATTTGCTGCGGAGGTTTGCTTCATATTTGACTGACTCAATTTAAGTCAATGAGTCAAAACTGTGGCATAAAAGCACAAAGAATTGCCTGGGGGAGGCTACTCCTCCCATGATCCGACGGCCGCTCCCGTTGACAATAGCGTGATCAGGTGCGGCTGAGGGGATGAGTAGTCTGTGTAAAAAAATAAAATAAATCAATATTAAAATAAAAACACCTGTCTGCTATACCCAGGGTGTACTACGGCAATCTGATCATCCGGCGATACACTGACGGGAGCGTGATCGCTCCCGGCAGTGTACAGCGCTGCTGGAACTGAGTTCACCGGAGTTCATCAGCTGAAAACCAGCTGACGAGCTCCGGAGACCTCACTTGTGGCACCGATGCTGCGTGTGAATTTTGTCACGCAACACTGATGCAGTAAGTGAGGTCACTGGAGCTCTCAGCTAATCATCGGCTGATTGAACTCTAGCGACCTCTATCCTGCAGCACAGCAATGTACACTGTGATTACACTCCTGTCAGTGTATTACAGCGCTGTCTTCTACAACAGCCACATTGGTGATTGCTCATGTGGCTGCTGTAGAAGTGACCCGGATCATTGTGGGACACTGTTGATTACATCATCATGGCGGGTTATGGTGTTTTTTTATTTTTGCTTTCTTACAGGAGATGAGGGCATCAGCGATTAGGAGTTAAGTGAGTATACAGTGTTTTTTTATTTTTAAATAAAAGATTAAAAACCGTGTGGAATTTTATTTAAAATAAAAGACTTCATTCTGGCCGTGTCTATTTAAAAAATGTCAAAAACTGTACTACGGGGTTATTAAGGGGGTGTCTTATAGACACCATCCATTATTAACCTGGGCTTCATGTCAGCTGCCAATACACGGCCTACATGAACCTCAACCATATTACTACACTTGCCACCGCACCAGGGCAAGTTGGCGAGCATAGACTAAGCGCCAGATTTGGTGCATCTCATGGACGTGTCAGTAGTGGGGCTGCTGAGAGCTGATATTATTAGCCTCAGCGGGGACTAGCATACATGGCCCCTTCTCTCGCTATTAAAATCAGCTCACAGCTGTCTGCTGGTTAGATTCTATAGGGGTACCCTATGTCAATTTTATTCTGGGGTCCTCTGTAATCTAGCCAGTAAAGACGGATTTTGGTAAGACCTTACCTGTAAAATCCTTTTCAGCGAAGGAAGGAAGGGAGACACAGATCCATTACTAGTGGATAGGCGGAGCCCCACAGGATAGTTCACCTCAGATTTATAAAAAGTGACGACCGGCCCCTCCAGCTTAGGCTCCTACTACTCCCATGTTCTTCAGTCCGTACACAAGCTAAGGAAGAGCAGACAACACCAGCGGAACAACACAACCCCTTCCGAAAATTCAGAAATGCAAGAGAACAGGTTATGCATATAACAGAAAAAAAACACACAGTCCCAGGCACTACTCACTGGACCTGACAACTGCGATGAGCTGGCAATACTGGAACAGAGCCCTAGCGCGCCGACCCCAGCCCAGATGACCGCCATCAGAGAGGAGTCGCGCCGCATCTGGAAAACAATAATGCACTTCTGCCATGGGAGGGTGCTGTGTCTCCCTTCCTTCCTTCGCTGAAAAGGATTTTACAGGTAAGGTCTTACCAAAATCCGTCTTTCAGCAGCAGAAGGGAAGGAAGGGAGACACAGATTCATTACTAGTGGGACGTCCCAAAGCAGTCCAGAACTCAAGGGTGGGAAACAGTGGCAGAATCGCCAACACCCCAACAACTTAGTAAAGCGAGCAACAAGCGCCAAAACTAGATAAAGAGATAACCTAAACCACCGCCGCCTGCAGGACCCTGCGTCCCAAGGCCGCATCGGCGGAAGCACTCACGTCCACTTTATAAAATTTAGTAAAGGTGTGAATGGAGCGCCAGGTAGCCGCCCGGCAGAGCTGCGCTGCCGAGGCCCCCTGATGAAAAGCCCACGACGAACCAACAGCTCTCGTGGAATGAGCTCGAACCTTAACCGGACAAGGCTTGCCCTTGAGCCGGTACGCTTCCAGGATAGCCGAATGTATCCACTAAGCTATAGTGTCCTTGGAGGCCCACTGACCACGCCGACGACCAGCAGAAATCACAAAAAGAGAGTCTGACTTCCGAAACCGTTGTGTGATTGAAAGATAGAACTTCAAAGCCCGCACCAAATCCAACGAGTGCAAGGCTCGCTCCTTTGGACTTTTCGGATTCGGACAGAGGGAGGGCAACACGATGTCCTGATTGACGTGGAAACGCGACACCACTTTAGGCAGAAAATCGCCACGGGTACGAAGCACCACGCAATCCGAGTGGAACTCCAGAAAAGGGGGCGAGCAAGACAGTGCCGCCAACTCAGAAACCCTTCTCAAAGAGGTGACCGCCATCAGGAAGGCCACCTTCCAAGAAAGCAAGTAAAGCGTAGTTGAATCCATAGGCTCAAACAGCCCATGCTGAAGAGCCTCCAAGACTAGATTGAGCTGCCAAGGAGCCACAAACGCCCTCCGAGGCGGAAACTGACGTGCTACCCCACGAAAAAAAGAGCGCACATCCCTGCGCGAGGCAATCGCCTTCCGAAAAAGCAAGATACCTGACCCCGCAAGGTACCAACCGCCAGACCCTTGGCCAAACCGCATTGCAGAAAAGCCAAGAAGTTGGGAATGGAAAAAACCCTCGGGTTCCTTGACAATCCAGAACACCATGAATAGAAGGCCTCCCAAGTTCTGTGATAAATCCTAGTCGTAGCTGGACCTCTGGCTGCCCGCAAGGTGGCAATGACCTCGGCCAAAAACCCACGACGGGTCAAGATCTCGGTCTCAAGTGCCACGCCGTCAAACAAAGCGACTTCAGGTCCGGATGACAAATGGGCCCTTGGGTTAACAGGTCCGGGCGAAGAGGCAGTGGAAACAGAGGCGCCGCCAGGAGAGACACCAGCGTTGAATACCACGCCCTCCGTGGACAATCCGGCGCCACCAAAATTGACGGAATTCGTTCGAGTTTGATCCGCCGGATGACCAGAGGAAGTAAGGATACCGGCGGAATCAGTTCGAACTGGTCCCACGGGGCCACTAGAGCATCTACCGCCACAGCCTCCGGGTCCCTGTACCTGGACATGAACGTCGGAATCCTGGCGTTCAGCCTGGATGCCATCAAGTCCCCCAACGGGAGCACAGCAGTGCAAAAACATCCGGATGAAGACTCCATTTTCCGGGATCCACCTGCTCGCGACTGAGGAAGTCCGTCATGGTATTCAGCACTCCTGGGATGTGAATCGCGGAAATGGCTGGAACCCTGGACTCAGCCCAAACCAGGATCCGAGAGACCTCCATCATGAGTCTGGAACTCCTCGTCCCGCCCTGATGGTTGATATACGCGACAGCTGTCGCATTGTCTGTCTGAATCCGGACCGGCAGACCGCTCAAAGGGACCGTCCAATGTCGGAGGCAGAGAAATATCGCTTTCAACTCCAGGATGTTGATCGGCAGAGAAGACTCCTCTGACGACCAGACCCCCTGAACCCAGAGATCGTTCCAAACCCCCCCCCAGCCAGTCAGGCTGGCATCGGTGGTAATGACCGACATCCGTGGGAGGAGGAAGGATTTCCCCAGGGATAAAGCCTCCGGACGTAAACACCATCCAAGAGATTCTCGCACCCTGCGGGAGATACCGATACAGCGATCCAGCGATCAATCCCAACGGGTCAGAATAAGATCTTGGAGACCCCGGGAATGAAATTGTGCAAACGGTACCGCTTTCATTGCCGCCACCATCAGACCCAGAAGGCGCATACACTTCCGAAGGGACATCGCCATCGCCGACCTCATAGCCTGGACATGGTGACGCAGGTTCGCTTGTTTGTCCGGAGGCAGGGACACCACTGCCCCTAAAGTGTCGAAATGCATCCCCAAGAACAGGATTGACTGCGACGGCTCCAATGACGACTTCTTCCAATTGACCAGCCACCCGAAGTCCTCCAGGTGCTGAAGGGAGAGATCGCGAGCTGTCACCGCCTCCTCCGCTGTGGGCGACACAATTAACAGGTCGTCCAGGTAGGGGAGAATCGTAACTCCTTGCCTTCGAAGGAGCGCCATGAGCGGCGCCAGAATCTTTGTAAAAACCCTGGGAACCGAGGCCAACCCGAATGGTAGGGCCACAAATTGGTAATGGGCCTGAACTATGGCGAAATGTAGGAAGCGCTGGTGAGCCCTGCCGATAGGGACATGCAAATAGGCGTCGAGGATGTCGATCGACACCAAGAAATCGTACTGTGACAGGGCCGCCACGAACAGAGCGAAGAGACTCCATACGGAATTTCCGGGTCCATACATGAACATTCAATTCTTTTAGGTCCAGAATGGGGCGAAACTTGTACTCCTTTTTGGGAACCACAAAAAGGTTGGAGTAAAACCCCCTTCCCTGGTCCTCCGGTGGAACCGGAACCACCACACCCTGCTGCAGAAGAGAGTCGACCTCCCGCAGCAGTGCGGCAGCTAGCTTGGGCTCGGACGGGATACATGACTGACGAAACCTGTCCGGGGGTCGAGAATGAAACTCTATGAAATAGCCTGCCAACATAACCCGCGTCACCTAGGCGTCCGATACGTGGGACGCCCAAATCGACCCGAATTGTAGCAGACGACCTCCCACCCGAGAGCCTTCGAGAGGGTTCCTGGCGTCAGTCCGCCTTAGCGGGCTTTTTGTCAACCTCCCGTTTGTCCTGACGGAAATGTTGTTTCCAGGGAGTACGGGATTTCTGGGTGGTCTTTTTCCCGGAAGACGAGGGACGACCCGATCTCCAAGAGGGCTGACCGAACCGTCCCCTGGGCCGAAAGGACCAACGACCACTACCGGAACTTGACTTGCCAGACGTAGAAACCGCTGCTTTCCGCTGCGGCAAAGCCGAATCCTTGGCCTTGGCCTTAGCAATCAGCTCCATGAGGTCCGAACCAAAAAGCTGACCGCCCTTGTACGCCAGACTCAGCAGACCTTGTTTGGATACTGCATCTCCAGTCCACTGTTTAAGCCACAGTGCTCTCCTGACTGTGACGGCCGAGGATTGAGTCCTGGACAGAACCGAAGTAGTATCCAGCACTGCGTCCCTGCCATATCAGGCCGCCTCTTCCAACAGCTGGAAAAGCCTTTCCACCTCAGACAGCGGAGTCCCATCTTGCCACGCCGTCCGCAGCTGAGCCAACCACCGCAGAGAAGCCTCACTAGCCCACATGGCCCCCAAGGCCGCTCGAAATCCATGACCCGCGGCCTCGTAGATGGACTTCGCCGCTAACTCCGTCCTTCTGTCCAGCGGTTCCTGTAGACTCGCCTTCCCTTTAACAGGAAGCAAAGAGGATTTGCTCAGCTGAGACAATGGCACGTCCACTTCCGGAGAGGGGACCCAATTAGCGATCGTCTCCGTGGAGCAGGGATACATGGCATCAAAACACCGCATCCCCTGGAAGCGTTTATCCGGACACAGGCGTTCCTTCTCCACCGCCTCGTTAAGTTCGTCGTGCGCTGGCAGCATCGAGCGAGCCCGACACGACTCCTGATACAGCCGGGCCGACTTGCCAGGGCGCCTCTTCAGACAGCTGTAACGCTTCCCGCATAGCTCCAATAAAGGCGTCCACGCGGCCCGAAAGCGAAGCAGAGCGACCCTGCCGATCCTCTTCATCAGAATCGGAGATCTCACCAGCAAAGTCTGTCGGTGATTCCGTAGCCTCCGACGCACTGCGCGGAGGAGACAGCGCCACCACAGGCCTGTGGCGCTTCTTGCCTCGTGACGTCGGTTGGGACTTAGCTGATACCCAATGACCCAGGAGGTCAGACAGACTGTCAATGGAGCGAGTGAGCGCCTCCACTTTAACATCACTGAGACCCCCGACCAGTGTCGAACCTGACGCCGAAGACCCCGGCATATCAGTTACGCGTGACCGATCCTGAAGCGGGCCGGGAGAGAGGTCCGCGCCCCCTGATCCGACATGCCGCCACACAGTT
The DNA here is from genome assembly GCF_046119375.1 of Phyllobates terribilis. Classification (NCBI taxonomy): domain Eukaryota; kingdom Metazoa; phylum Chordata; class Amphibia; order Anura; family Dendrobatidae; genus Phyllobates; species Phyllobates terribilis. The sequence continues at coordinate 340,494,800 of NW_027362765.1, read as the reverse complement.
GCGAGCGTCGCGGATAAGGCGGTAATAACCCCTTACAATGGGTACAGGAACCGAGGATGTGTGATTCTGCTACCACAGCTGGGTCAGCTCCAGCGCGCGCTTTCCTGGCACTTCCTGTCTGAGGCTATGATGACAGGCAGCAGAGAGGCGCGAAGCCACGCCCCCTGCTGCCGCTACTAACGGAGCCCGCGCTCCTCTGTCCCCGCTCCCCTGCCGATAACACAAACGCCTGCAGCGGAGATATCCTCCTGCAGGGACAAAAAAAGCAGTCACCACATGAAACAGTAACAGCGGCTGCCGCAGCAGCCGCTGAAGCCCTCAGACCACAGAGAGCACTTACCCAGCTGAGCGCCACAGGGACCCCCAGGGATGTGTGGATCCGTGGCCCTTTGCTCCCCCCCACGGCGGAGCGCGCAGGGACCCCACAGAAGCGGTGTGCGTCTCCGCCAGGGAGCGCCCTGTATCCCCCGGGGCCGGCAGGCTTCTGCGGGGACCTCCTTAGGGGGTACACAGATCTGCCAGGGGAGGGTCAGGGGTCCCAGCAGCACCGAGACCCCCTGAGACCTCTAGACCACGGGGAGTCCAGGTCTCCGGAGTAAAATAAAAAATTCTTCTGAGGAGCTGCAAAGGCAGCGACTATCCTCTGCGACCTCAAATTTTAGACTGAAGAACATGGGAGTAGGAGGAGCCTAAGCTGGAGGGGCCGGTCGTCACTTTTTCTAATCTGAGGGGAACTATCCTGTGGGGCTCCGCCTACCCACTAGTAATGGATCTGTGTCTCCCTTTCTTCCCTTCTGCTGCTGAAAGGCTAAGCAAATAGCTGTGGGCTGTTATTAATAGCCAGGGAACATTTTTGGCTAATGGCCCCTTTCCCGGCTACTAATATCAGCTCCCAGCAGTCGGCTTTCCCTCTACTGGCTATGAAAATGTGGGAGCACAAGTCATTTCTTTTAATTTTAGGCTATGTGCCCACGATCCAGACATGGCAGCGCTTTGGACGCAGCATATTTTTTTGTGTCCAAAATGCTGCGTTCTAGTGAACACAGATAAATCTGCATGTGTTCACGGATGCAGATTTACAGCATTCAATACATTAAAGTTGCTAAATTTCTGTTGCAGAGATTAGCGACTCGGCAAGTAAATTTTACATGCTGTGGTCCTGAGAGACACGAGCACGTCAGTTTCCACGGGTGCTCCGCAGCCTCAGATGCATGCATAGTGGACATGGAATTTACAGAAATTCCATCCACTATGTTGTAACATCTGGCCGCTGCAGAACTGATGCTGCATCTTCAAACTTGCAGCATTTCCTGATCATGGGCACATACCCAAACTCACTCACAGCAGATCAATTTTTGTAGCGGAGACGTTACTCTCCACTGCAGATTATGACTGATTGAAATGTCATTACATGCGGTGGATCCGCATGTATTGACAAAACAATATGCAGCATAATAACACAGCTTTTTGGATGCAGCAAAAATATGCTGCATCCAAAGTGCTGCTGGTTGCTAATCGTGGGGATAGTGGCTGAACATGTTTGCCTTCCTAGGTTAAAAATAGCAGCTCGCAGCTGCCCCAGAAATGACATTTGTATTCAGCCCCCCTGAGTCAATACTTTGTAGGATGCAATTACTGTTACAAGTCGTTTGGGGTAGTTCTCTACCAGCATTGAACATTTAGAGACTATGTTTGCCCATTCTTTGCAAACTAGCTCTAGCTCATGGAAGGAGAACAAAAAGGAGTGCGGCACTTCCATCCAGCGATTTACTAAAATGGGAACTTTATTGAAAAACTTTGCAACCCAAATCACATGTTAAAAGTCCGATGCGTTTCTGGTGCACAGTGGCCGTAGTCTGGAAACGCATCAGGAATTTAACATGTGATTTGGATTCCAAAGTTTTAATGTTATTTCAATAAAATTTCCATTTTACTAAATCGTTAGTTGGAAGTGCCGCACTCTTTCAATTCTCCTGCCATTGGCTGTGCTCTACTAGCAGTATCAGGCACCCTCCACACAGTCTACAACCGGGATATAGTGACTACACAGAGTGGTGAGCTCTTCCCCCTCTTTCCTTCCTTACTAGCTCTAGCTCAGTGAGATTGGATGGAGAGTGTTTGTGAACAGAAATTTTCACATCTTGCCTTAGATTCTCAATGGGATGTAGGTCTGGACTTTGACTGGGCCATTCACACACAAGAATATGCTTAGATCTAAACCATACCATTGTAAGTCTGGCAGTATGTTTAGGATCGTTGTCCTGCTGGAAAGTGAACCTACGCCTCAGTATCAAGTGTTTTTCACCTTGAAACAGGTTTTCCTCCAGGATTGTTCTGTATTTAACTCCATCCATCTTCTCTCCCTGCTGAAAAAAGCCTCTTTCCACTCCACATCATAATGCTGCCACCATCATGTTTGATAGTGGGGATGGTGTTTACAGGGTGATGTGTAGTGTTAGTTTTCCACCTCGCAGTGATTTGAATTTAGCCCAACATTTTCTACTTTGATCTCATCTGCCCAGAGCACCTTCTTACATATGCTAGCTGTGGCACCTACATGACTTTTTGCAAACTGTAAATGGGATTTCTTATGGTTTGCTTTCAAAAATGGCTTTCTTTTTACAGTAGAACACAGGCAAGAAATTGTGAAGTTAATGCTGGATAAAGGTGGCCATAGTTACTATTTATGGAGTTCTACTATGTCCTCTGTGGTCTATTTGTATACACCTGTATTGGATGTGATTAACATCAGCGTGTGATATTGGGCGGATATAAAGGGACGTGTTTTGGATGACGAGAGGTAGTAACTGCACATGTGCATTATGTATACTGAGATTATTTGTAAAATACACATGGGTACAGGGTGTATGGGAGTCCTAAGGTGTCTTACATATAGATAGTATTCCTCTGCCAAGTATTTGGGTGGTGCATGCATAAGGAGTATGTCACAGATTGGAAAGTGGTGTTCGTATCGAGAATATGACTTTTAGAGGTAGAAGAGGAAGGGAGAGGAATATATGGATGCATTAAACAGAGAAATAAAAAAAGAGAGGATAGAGGAGAAAGATTATAAGTTGAAAGATAAAAAGGCCCATATTGTAAAGAAAGGGGAAATAAGGAAAAAAGATAATGAGGAATAGAAACTGTTATAAGGAAAGGAATATACCAATAATATGGATGATCTGTGTCCTAGCCATTCTGTAGAAAGAGGGATGTGAGTAAACCCATATAGTAATCAATTTATAAGCGATGGGAAAAAATTAGTGTATAAAACTGGAAATGTGATACTCCCCATAAGACCCTTAGGGTGAAGAGTTTGTAACCGATGGATCTATAATGCTTCCTTTCGCTTTAAATCCTGTTGATAATTACCAACTCGTCTAAGCGTTGTGTTGTGAATGTGTTCCAATACCTGAAATCTAAATTGAGCAATGGTGTAATTAGCTTGATGGAAATGGCATAGAGCTGAAAGACCTTTTTACCGGGAGTCTATAGGCAGCACAGTATGGGAAAACGTGCTGGCGACGGACTATATGAAAATTGCATCTATTCTTTTTTTTTTGCAACTTTTGCAGGATATGCAGTCCCTTATGTGTTAGGTACTTAATAAATCTGTTATCATTTATAAATCAGTCCACATAGATATTTTATGGCATATACCAAAAAGGATGATTCACATGTGAAGCATTCTTTTATTGGGATGCCCTCCCGTGTGTGTGGATGGCACATTTTGTCACTTTTCATGATGTTGTTACACTGGACAAAATTTACTATCCACTGAAAGGTGGCTAATGGTCGCATAGTCGATGGGAGGTATGTGTCATAGAGATGGCTGCCCTACGTGATGCAGCCCGGAGTGTTTCTCTAGTGCACGTAAGCACTAAGAAGATTATTTGGTGCACCTGGGACCGGGTTATTGGTAGCTATGAGAGTTGGACGGGTCTAGCTACCGACATACCTCACCTCTAGGTGTGGTCAACAGCCTATATAATGGAGGCTGTTGTTTGGCACATTGTCTGTGTATCTGGAGGGAGAAGGCCTCCTGTGTGTGGTTGTTTCCCGACTGAGCTGTGTACTGGATGCTATCCAGCCTGTGTGACCACAGGACCGGTTTACTAGAGACTTTTCTTAAAGTACTGTTTTCTTTGTTTTTGCCTACACTAAAGGCTTTTTGTTTGCATTTTGCTTTTGACCGGTTTATGAAGTAAATAAACCGCTATGGACATTTAAATGAAAACGCTTCCTGTTTGCCTTCGACGCTCCCAAGTGGGTAACATCCCTTCACCACACATAGAGGTTCAGGCCAAAAACTGTTACTACATTTTCTGTAAGGAGATATTACAGCTGATGGTACAACAACAATACCTGTGTTCCCAATATAAGGCTGACCCAATATATCTAGTTTATTAAGCAATAACACTTTGACATTTTTGTACTAAAAAAAGGCCAAAAAAAGTGAAATCTCTGTTTCTAGCTTGGCTGATTGGATTAGAATTCAATGAGGGTCCTCATAGCTATTGGAGGGATAACCCGTGGTTGGTGTAGCTTTTGGGGGGAGAGAGGGGGGTTTGCAAAGTTAGAAGTTGCTGTCAGGCCCTCCTACCATATAAGAAGACATCAACATTAGGCTATGCTCACACAGTGCATTTTTTTTTCTGCAGCAAAGCCTGATCTCTTGTCAGGAAGGTTTGTTCAGGATTTTGCTACAGAAAGCTGCTGAGACCATGCCCACAGTATGGTCTCAGTAGCTTTCACTATAGGTATAATGCATTACAATCTAGTGCACTGCAATGCATTGTACCTGTGATCAAAGGAAAAAAAGTGAAAGTCCCATAAAGATACAAAGTAAAAAAGTAAAAAAAATATTACAAAATAATAATAATAAAAATATTACACTAATAAATACACATTTTTAAGTAAAAAAATAAATAAATAAATGAAATACAAATATTTGGTATCGCCACTTCCAGAACGACCCAACCTATAAAAGTGTCACACTAGTTAACCCCTTCAGTGAACGCCGTAAAAAAAAAACAAAAAAAACAAAGAGGCAAACAATGCTTTATCATCATACCATTGGAAAAAAAGTGGAATAAAACGAGATAAAAAAACGAATATAATACAATGTTGGTACTGGTGAAAATGTCATCTTGTCCCGCAAATAACAAGCTGCCATACAGCTCCATCATCTGAAAAATGAAAAAGTTATAGCTCTCAGAATAAAGCGATGCAAAAAAAAAAAAATTTTTTATAAAAGGTTTTATTGTGTAAAAGCGCCAAAACATAAAAAAAGCTATAAATGTGGTACCCATGTAATCGCACCAACCTGAAAAATGAAGCTGCCTGATCAATTTTACCACACGCAGAACAGCATAAAAAAAAAACAATTCCTGAATTGCCGGTTTTTGTTCATTCTCCCTCCTTAAAATTTGGAATAGGAAGCGATCAAAAAATGTCATGTGCCCGAAAATGGTACAAATAAAAACATCAACTCATTCCGCAAAAAACAAGCCTTCACACGACTGTCCCCAAGGAAGATTCCCTATAATGAGGCAGATGGAGGCACTGTGTACTCCGTCTGACCTGTGATCCGGCGGCGTCTGTCTTTATGCGTGCATGAAAACGCGGTCGGCCACAGTTTTGGGCACCTCTGAAAAGAAGGACAACGCTGAACAGAGGCCAGACAGAGTCCAGAGTAACTCTGCTACCTCGTTAGAGTGAATGGATCCCTGCAGGGGTGTTATTTGAATCACGTCACTCAGAGATTAGGATGGAAGCCCCAAAGCAATTGCCCAGCATAGAGCGCAGGATAAATGTGATCCCAAATGTTATGTAAAATGTTCCCAATAAAAGCTTCAACTCAATCCACAAAAAATCCATCTATAAATGGAAACACAGGGGGCTTCCACGTCACTGGTAGCACAAAGGATCTGGAAAAGTGAAATTGCCCCCAAAAGAAATTCAGCAAATTCTGCACTCTGAAATTCTAATCCCCCCCCCCCCCACACTTCTGAGCTCCAGTGTGTGCCTAAACCACAGTTAGCATCCACATGTTTGGCAGGGGTATAATTTCCAAAATAGGGTCACCTGAGGGGGGGATTCTGCTCTTCTAGCATTTAGGGGCTCTGTATATTGAGTCCGCAAACTATTCTAGGAAAATCTACACTCCAGCAGGCAGATAGCGTTCCGTCCCTCCCGAGTGTCGCCGTGTGGCTAAGCAGTACTGTACAGCCACATATGGGGGGGTATTGCCAAGTTCAGAAGAAATTGTGGTACACACTTTGGTGCCAGTTTTATCCATTAAAATGTAAAATCTGGGGCTAAAGCAAAATTTTTGCGATAAAAATGTAATTATTTTTTGATCACTGCCCAATGGTATAAAATTCTGTGACATCTGTGGTGTCAATATGATCATAGTTTGTAAAATGGGGTCACTTACGGGTAATTCTGCTGTTATGGCACCTCAAGGAATCTCCCAGTGGGTGATGGCACCTGCAAACCATAACAGTAAAATCTGCACTACAATATAATGCTCCTTCCATTCTGACCTTTGCACTATGCCTCAAAATTAGTTCCTAATTACATGTAGGGTATTGGCAAACTCAGAAGAAATTGCACAACAAAATGAGAGGTCCATTTTCTTCTGTTACCCTTGTGAAAATAAAAAATTTGGGGCTAAACATTTTTGTTGGTGGAAAAAAAATGATCTTTTCATTTTCATGGCTCTATGTCATAAAGTTCTGTGAAGCACCTGGGGGTTCAAAGTGCTCACCACACATTTAGATAAGTTCCTTGAGCGGTGTAGTCTCCAAAATGGGGTCACTTGTGGGGGGTTTCCACTGTTTAGGCGCATTAGGGGCTCTCCAAAATGTGACATGGGGTCTGCTCTCAATTCCAGCCAATTTTGCGATCAAAAAGTCAAACGGTGCTCCTTCCATTCCGAGCCTTGTGGTGTGCCCAAACAGTGATTTTCCCCCACATATGGGGTATCAGCGTACTCGGGAGAAATTGCACAACTTTTTCAGTCAATTTTCTCCTGGTATGCTTGTGAAAATAAAAATATTGGACCTAATTACATGTAGGGTATTGGCAAACTCAGAAGAAATTGCACAACAAAATGAGAGGTCCATTTTCTTCTGTTACCCTTGTGAAAATAAAAAATTTGGGGCTAAACATTTTTGTTGATGGAAAAAATTAGATTTTTTATTTTCACGGCTTTACGTTACAAACTTCTGTGAAGCACCTGGGAGTTCAAAGTGCTCACCACACATCTAGATAAGTTTATTGAGGGGTCTAGTTTCCAAAATGGGGTCACATGTGGGGGTTTTCCACGGTTTTGGCACATCAGGACCTCTCCAAATGCGACATGGTGTCGACTAATTATTCCAGCAAATTTTGAATTCAAAAAGTCAAATGGCACTTCGTCCCCTCCAAGCCCTGCCGTGTGCCCAAACAGAGGTTTTCCCTCACATATGGGGTATCAGTGTGCTCAGGAGAAATGACACAATACATTTTGGGGTCCATTTTTATCTGTTACCCTTGTGAAAATAAAAAAAATTGGGTCTAAATTCAATTTTTTGTGAGAAAAAGTTAAGTGTTAATTTTTTTCTTCCTCATTGCTTTAGTTCCTGTGAAGCACCTGAAGGGTTAATAAACTTCTTGATTGTGGTTTTGAGCTCCATGAGGGGTGCAGTTTTTAGAATGGTGTCACTTTTGGGTATTTTCTGTCATAAACGCCCCTCAAAGTCACTTCAAATGTGATGTGGTCCCTAAAAATTGGTTTTGTAAATTTTGTTGGAAAAATGAGAAATCGCTGGTCAACTTTTAACCCTTATAACTTTATAACGAAAAAAATTTTGGTTCCAAAATTGTGCTGATGTAAAGTAGACATGTGGGAAATGTTATTTATTAACTATTTTGTGTGACATATCGCTCTGATTTAACGGTATAACAATTCTAAATTTGAAAATTTCCATTTTTTCACAAATGAACGCAAGTCATATCTAATAAATTTTACAACTATCATGAAGTACAATATGTCACGAAAAAACAATCTCAGAATAAGTGGGATCCGTTGAAGAGTTCTAGAGTCATTAACTCATAAAGTGACAGTGGTCAGATTTAAAAAAATAAGGCCTGGTCATTAACCTACAAAGTGGCTTGGTCCTTAAGGGGTTAACCATAATTTCAAATGTAAAAGTGGGGGAGGTGAATTGTTTAAGAATAGTTTAACTAAAACACTGGCAGTGCATTGAGTTTGTATGATACTATTTATTTTCACATTATGATCTGTCAATGAATTGCTCAGGCATTATTCAATTTCACACGTATACTGTGAAAATTTACATGGGCCACAGGAATAGTTCAATCTTACACCTAGCTGAGCCAATGTTTACGCATCACTAATTTAATTAAACTGTACAATCCAAACTGCCATCTCAGGTGACCAAGACAAGATGGTAAAACCACAAAAATAAATGAGTTTCACATACTGCTCTACTTGCTTTTTTCACTAAAAACGCAGAAAAACCTGATAGCTATGTTCACACTAGGTGTTTTTTCAGCACCCATTAGTTCCAATGGATGAAAAATGCTGAAAAAACGCTGAAAGTAGTGACATGCTCTGTTCTCAAAAAAAAAAACATGCAAAGCACAATATACTGATCAAACAAAAAACAAGGTGTGTGCACGAGATTTCTGGAATCTTACAGACTTTGCTGGTACTGTAAAATACAGCATAAAAAAACTCTGAAAAAATGCCATGTGTGAACATAGCCTTATAGGTACCACAAGTGAAGCACACAGTTCCAGATTTCCCATTGGTGCTCATGTCACTTATGTTTGTCTCTTCTCAGTGAGAGGATTGTTTAGTATATTCTTCAGCAGGTCCTTCCTCCATACCGGGGTACTCCCGTACCTCGGTTATCACTGTATCTGTCTGCACGGCTCAGCTATGGAGTAGTGTGTTCATCACCGACAATGTAACCTGCTTATAGGTAAGACAGCTTTGTACTTTGCACACTGTATGCCACATAATATTACTCATGTATTATAGACATCATAGACATCTACTTCATCCCACAATTTGTTCGGTTGAACTTCTATTGTGTGTCACTTGAATTACAGTTCTATGTAAATATGTAGGCATCTCTGGTAAAATTGTGCTATCGATTTTCACAATGTAAAGCATACAACACAACCAGCACACAACAGTGGCCCATGAGTCGCAGCCCATCGGTATCATATTTACATGACTTCTTCATAAATTAGAGGTAACAAGGTTATTGGGATTCAACTATGCAATTACAGATAAATGTTGCTGTCTGTACCAGTGCAATCATGTAGGTGAACAGAGGTCAGTGATAAAGGATCAATATAACTAGTTATCTTAGCTGTTAAACATCAGCATGTACTCAGTGTGAGGCTGGGGAGAAAAATGCTCCAATTTTGCTAATCAGAGTGGGATCTGATTTTCTCAGAGGTGGAGAGAAAACTAAAGTTTCTACACCTTCACCAGTATGTTAGTCTGGATAATCTGAGTCCGGTCCCATTTTTTTCACAGACGCATAGACTAGAATGGTCAACCGCCATCCGATTTTCTGTGGCAAATCATGCGTGCTGCCAACATGGGAATGAGTGCTAGCCTTCAAAACCACAGACAGCGCTCGTTTCATTTAAACAGTTGTGTGCATGAGCCCTAAAGGTGGTCATAAGTATAGTAGTGTTACACCTGACCATTGTAATCCATGATTCTGCAAAGCGGTAACTCTGAATAGCTTTTTGTGTTTTTTTCAAACTTACTCACTTGGACAAGATATCAATGCACGCCTGAACTCTAGAACATGAAAAATGGTCATAGAGTGAAATATCACATATTAGGGCTCATGCAGACAAATGTGGATCACGAACCACAATGCACGGACTGGTCAAAGTTCCAGCTTCATATATTTCTGTTCTGGTTGGTAGACCCGTGGCCAGTCCGTGCATTGTGGTCCGTGATCGGACTGATATCCACAGACGTCTGCATGAACCCTTATGCTGTATGTAACATCTGATGCTCATCCAGTATACAGGAGAATATGTGTCTGGTGTATGATATACTGACACCCCATGTCACATACAGGATAATATGTGATTGTATATAAAGGCATAGAATATGAGATATTCTACCAGCTGCATTTTATCCTGAATATAACCTCTGTAGTCCGTATATCATGCACCAGCCACAATATACCACATACAGTGCACAGGATAATATGTGACTGGTATATGATATAATATGATGGTGTACTAATATGATGATATACAAATATCAGATGTGATAGAGTATAGTATCTGATGGTATATATTATACTAAGAGTACAGAACATCAGATATTATACCAGCCACATCTTATTTAGTATATGCAACCTGATGTCAGTACACATAATATATTCCAATAGAGAGAAGATGATGAAAAGCTGCACTCGCCGTTTATGTAAAAATAAGAGTCCTTTATTTCATATTCCGATAAAATGAATGGAAAGCAGGGAGTGCGGGGAGGAGGTGGAGGACAGCTGTTTCACGCTCTGACTAGCGCTTCTGCGGGTCCATGTGACACAGCTGTCCTCCACCTCCTCCCCGCACTCCCTGCTTTCCATTCATTTTATCGGAATATGAAATAAAGGACTCTTATTTTTACATAAACGGTGAGTGCAGCTTTTCATCATCTTCTCTCTATTGGACTATTGTTTCTGCATTTTAAAGCTGGCACCGCAGGTTTATGCGATGTGAATTTGCCGTTAAGATTCAGGTGCGGTCATTATGCGCTTAGAAGGTGGTGCAGGCTCATTCTCCATTTAGCTACACATAATATATTACATACAGGAGAATAATATGTGACTGGTATACGTCATAATGTGGCTACAGCCATCACACGGTATAATATACAATAGTCACATATTATCCTATGATTACAGACATCATATATTACACCAGCCACATTTTATCCTCTATATAGCAGGATGTCTGTGCACGTCCAGTATATGGAACAATATGTCACTGGTATATCATATACTGTGGCTACCGACATCAGACGGCATATACAGGATAAGATGTGATGGCATATATCAGGGGTGGGCATTTAATTTTCCTGAGGGTCCACATGAGAGACTGTGACTGATCTTGATGGCCAAACCAATAGGCTGGAATTAATTATGCTCAATATTAATATTAACATATTAATTATAATTATATTAATATTCTCCCTTAATATTGAGCAGAATTAAGTATGCGGAAAACCCCCTACATCCCACATGAGCCTCCACACGGCCTCTTGAATACAGTATGAGCCCCCATATAGCCCCTCTGTATACAGTATGAGCACTCACATAGCCCCTTTATATACAGTACAAGCACAAACATAACCCACTTTATTCAGTATGAGCCCCACACAGCCTCATAAACAATATGAACCCCCACATAGCCCCACTATATAAAGTATAAGCATCTACATAGCCCCTCTATATACCACATAAGCACCCACACAACCCTCTATATTTAGTATGATCCCTACATAGTCCCCTATATACAGCATGAGCCCTGCATAGCCTCCTATATACAGTATGAGCCCCCACATAGCCTCCTATATACAGTATGAGCCCCCACATAGCCTCCTATATACACTGCTCAAAAAAATAAAGGGAACACTTAAACAACACAATGTAACTCCAAGTCAATAACACTTCTGTGAAATCTACCTGTCCAGTTATGAAGCCACACCGATTGTGAATCAATTTTTCCTGCTGTTGTGCAAATGGAGCAGACAACTGGTGGAAATGATAAGCAATTAGCAAGATACCCCCTATAAAGGAGTGGTTCTGCAGGTGGTGACCACAGACCATTTCTCTGTTCTCATCCTTTTTGGCTGTTGTTTTGGTCACTTTTTTCATTTTTCTCACCCCTAGATGTACAGTAGCATTAGGTGGTGTCTACAGTACAACCCACAGAAGTTGCTCAGGTAGTGAAGTTCATCCAGGATGGCACATCAGTGTGAGCTGTGGCAAGAAGGGTAGCTGTGTGTGTCAGCACAGTGTCCAGAGCATGGAGCAGATACCAGGAGATGTGGAGGGAGCCATAGGAGGGCAACAACCCAGCAGCAGGACCGTTACCTCCGCCTGTTGCACAGCCAATAAGCATGCGGGGATTGCCTGTGAGTCACTGTAATGCTGTAGCGATCTTGGTTGTGGCATTACTGTGATTGGCTAGCCATCTAACACCATTAGGCATTATAAAAGGACAGGCGGTGCCCGGCACACTGACACCATTGCACAGACACACTGAGAAGCTCTTTACAACATGATTTCTTGATTGTGGCCTATCAACCTGCATGTTCCAAGAGGGACATGCTGTTTAGTGATGCACTTACCTTACAGCAGTCATGGCCACAAAAAATGACCCTGGATTTGGGATAAGTAGGAAGATGATGATGAGACACAGTAGCTGTTAAGTCTTGTTGTTAAGTCACGATATTAAGAGAACCAAGGTGCAATGCTGGAAGTCGAGGTGGTGGATGACAAAGTCATGATCCTTACCTAGGAAGCTGGCATGCACAGCGAGGCCAGCAACGCTGAGGGAGAGAGATTGGCAACATTGAAACAGACAGGAAGAGGCAGTGGGGTGACCAGAGGGAGAAGGCGGGCAACTGTTCCGCAGAACACCGACACTTCTGAATTTCTCCATCAAAGACTTAGGTGTTCCCCAGTCTGGGACTCTTTTTAAAGAGTTCTAAGACAAACAAAATGGCCATTTGCAACCTATGACATGCAAAGATCAGCAGGGGCCTGACCACTAAAAATGTAACCACCACCAGCATGATCAGGCACATGTCATCTAAGCACCTGACTCGGTGGGCCGACACCTGGGTGACACCTCTGCCTCTTCCCTTATGCTAGGCGATTCCCAATCCCCTGTCCAAAACACTGACCTATCTTTGCACTTTGTGACTTATAATAAACAGGCACTTCCAAATCTTTCTCCCAGCCTAGCGTTTAGCTGTCCCTACCTCAGTGCTTGGAACGAAAATGAAAGTTTCTAGTGTTGCCATTTCGGCTGGCAGACACGGAGGATTTACGCCAATTTATGGCGGTGGTCGTTCCTTGGTTCCCAGCCGCCAATTTTTCTTTCAATTTGGCGTCCCCGCCTTGCATCAGCATGTGTACAGGAACATCAACTGCGCCCTTACCAACGTACTTACTAACATTGTCCACTTAATGACCGACATGTGGACATGCGCTTGTGGCCAGGGATGCTATATTTTCGTAACAGCCTACTGGGTGAACATTGTGAAGGCTGGGGCCAAGTCACACCTTGGCACAGCGCATGTGCTCCCAATCCCGAGGATTGCTGGCCCTACTTCTCTCAGGGTTTCCTCCACCTTCTACACCAGTTCCTGCATCCCCTCCTACTCCTTCTCATCCTCCACCTCTGATGTGCTATCTCAGAGCACATCATCCACATATCAGCAGGAAGCTCTGTAGCACTGCCTCTGCAAAGCAGCAACAGCCTCTGCTGAAGCTAGTTTGTCTAGGAAACAAACCGCACACTGCGGCAGAGTTACTTAAAGGAATAACAGACCAGACAGATCTGTGGTTTTTGAAGCTGAACCGTCAAACAGGCACGGTCGTATGTGATAATGTGCACAACTTGGTGGCAGGTGTGAAGCTTGGCAAGCTCACACATGTACCATGCTTGGCACACATGCTCAACGTGGTAGTTCAGCGGTTTCTGAAAACATACCCAGATTTGCCAGAGCTTCTGGTCAAGGTAAACCGCGTCAGCGCCCGTTTATGCAAGTCATATATAGCTGCCACCTCTCTGGCAGTTCTGCAGCAGTGCATGGAAGTGCCAGCTCATTGACTGGTTTGCAATGTGCCCACTTGCTGGAACTCCGTACTGCACTTGCTGGCAAGGCTTTGTGAGCAGCAGAGACTAGTGGTTGAGTACCAGCTCCAACACTCCCATCGTTATTCTGCTTAGCCTCCACACATAATAACTGAAGAGTAGGCATGGATGTCTGACAGATGTGCAGTTCTCCAAGACTTTGAGGACTCCACAAAGATGGTGAGCAGCGATGACGCCATAGTCAGTGCAACAATCCCGCTTCTGTGCCTACTTAAACAGTCGCTGCTCACAATTACACATGAAGCTATACATGCAGATCATTGAGTGACAGGACACAGCTCAGTGAGCTCAGCGCAGTTCAGGGGCCCGCTCGCTGTAGCGAATCATTCTACTCAGCTCCTCAGCGTGTGCGGACGCCTCACGGCGCCGATCACACTGATGAAGAAATGTCAGTCAGATGGATTACAGGGTGGCACACTTATTTAATCTTCAGACAGGTGAGTATAAGGATTTTTTTATTTTAGTCTTATTTTTACACTTGGAGTCAGCGGGAGCAGAAAATTACTCTCAACATTGTCTGTTGCTAGCGCTGATCGCTCCCCAACCAGGGGACTATGATGAGACGTGCCTTCAACACCCGGCGCTTGGGAACAGCGGGAACTGTACCACTGATTCCTAGGCGCGGGTAAGTGTCACACTGATGACACAAGGATGTCATCAGTGTGTCATCAATGTGCACAGGTGTGGGACATTTTGCGGCCCGTGCTGCATGTAAAAAACGGACATGTCAGTGTGTTTTGCCCACGGACACATGGTCCGTGAAAACACACTGACATGTGCAAAGACCCATTCATTTGAATGGTTCTAGATGTGTAAGTACCTCCAGTACGTGTGAAAACTGGCACCACACGTACTGGAGATACCAACGTGGGAATGATGCCTAAGATAGGGTATACGCCACCAGGCAGATATCGCACTTAATTTTTTCACCTGTGGTCAAGCCTCCTAGTGGAAGGAGGTACAATCATGATCCTGTGTCCCCAATGCTAACATAGAGAAACATACAATTAGATAAAAAAAATATTTTCTGTGCCTTCATATTCTGAGAGTCATATCTTATATATATTTTAGTCTACAGAGCTGTGCAAGGCTATGTTCACTAGATGCGTTTTGATGTGTTTCTTTCTGCAGGAAAAACCTGCTCTATTGGCAGTAAAGAAGCAAGTAAAAAAAAGCAGGTTTTGCTGAGTTTTTGACAGCATTTTCTGTGGCGTTTTTGTCAGTGTACATTTGTCTCTTCTGCATGCTGATAAAGTTTAGTGCATAAAAAAATAATTGACTCAAAGTCATGAGGTTTTGGCACCAAAAAACGAAGCAAAACCTGATACTTGCGTTTTTTGCTCTACCCATTTCTTTCAACTAAGTAAATAACGCGGCAAAAACGCTGAAAGAAGTGACATGCTACATTTTGTAAAAACGCATTTCTTTGACAAAACAGTCAGGAAAAAAAACAAGGTGTGTGCATGGGATTTCTGAAATCTCATAGACTTTGCTGGTACTGTAAAAAAAAAGCTGAAAATTTGCACTAAAAAAAGCATAAAAAACGCTGCAAAAATGCGTGAACATAGCCTAAGGGATTTTTTAGCATAATGAACTGTAGATTTAATTGACACCATTGTGTATTGTTCAGTATAGCAGACATGTTATATCTATTCTGCTGGACAATGTCATTTTTTTGTTATCTTTATTTGGTCACCGGCTTAATACACTGTGTTCCAAATTATTATGCAAATAATATTTTCTCAGATTTTCCCAAATTACCTATATGAATTGCAGTCATTGTAATTTTCCAGTCAAATAACTATTAGAGTACAATTGAAAGGTTTTTGTACAAACTGCCTATGATAACAGTATAGTTTTAAAAAAATAAAAAACTCAAACTGCACTCAAAGCTTATAGCAGCCAGAGATGCAGATGTGTTATGTGCAGCATGAGACGGGGCATTATCATGCATTGAATGATCTCGATGGTCCAGATGGATGGAGGATGGCTGGTTGATGGACACCCCATGCAAACACGGCTACGGCGCTAACAAGGAGGAGGTGGAGTAATGTTTTGGGCTGGAATCATGGGGAGAGAGATTGTCGGCCCCTTTTAGGATCCCTGAAGGGGTAAAGATAAACTCCATAATGTATGTTGAGTTTCTCAAACAGCACTTCCTTCCATGGTTCAAGAAGAAGAACCGTGTATTCCGCAGGAACATCATTTTCATGCATGATAATGCCCCGTCTCATGCTGCACATAACACATCTGCATCTCTGGCTGCTATGGGCATAAAAGGGGACAAACTTATGGTGTGGCACCCATGCTCCCCAGACCTCAACCCCATTGAGAACCTCTGGAGCATCATCAAAAGGAGTGTCTATGATGGCGGGAGGCAGTTCACATCTAAGCAACAGCTCTGGGAGGGTATTCTGTCCTCATGCAAAACAATTGGAAGCAGAAACCATCCAAAACCTGACAAATTCAATGGACGAGAGAGTTCAGAAGCTCCTTGCGAACAAGGGGTACTATGAGCAAATGTAACATCACCTAGAATAAAGTTTTGAGTTGAAAACTGTTTTATTTCAGTTTGTAATAACCTGCTAATGCTTATAATTTCAAAAATGACCATTTTTTTGTTCTTTATTAAAATGAAAAGGTTGAAAACTCTGCTGTGCATAATAATTTGGAACATGCATTTTGAGTGCAGTTGAGTTTTTTATTTTTTAAAACTATACTGTTATCATAGGCAGTTTGTACAAAAACCTTTCAATTGTACTCTAAGGCTGAGTTCACACGATGCGTTTTTCATGCGTTTCCGCGGCGTTTTTGCGGTTGCGTAAACGCCGCGGAAACGCATGAAAAACGCATGGTAGAAGGGCAGCAATGTTCCCCAATGGAAATCCGCATGTGCTGTGCCCATGATGCGGATTTTTTGTCAAAAATCCGCAGCATGTCAATTAATTTTGCGAAAACGCTGCTCTTTTGCCGCCATTGACTTGCATTAGACCGCATGGAATCCGCATCACTGTATATGTTGATGCGCTTTTCATGCGGTCTAATGTGCGGATGGTACCCGGGTGTGGATAAGAGGACTCTCATCCAGACCCAGGTACCATTAAAAAAAAAAGAATAAAATAAAAAATATATATATTCTCACCTTCTGACGGCCCGCGCTGCGTCCTGCTGGCTTCCCGGGCACTTCGCGGTTGAATGAAGGACCTTCGCTGACGTCAGAGTCATGTGACGGGTCACGTGACGCTGACGTCGGAAGGTCCTAAAGTCTTCACTGCCGGCAGCCGGGACCGATGAAGCAGGACACCGGGGGCCATCAGAGGGTAAAGTATAGATTTATTTTTTATTTTTTGACATTCACACACTATATAAATCCATGCCGGTTGCATGGATTTATATAGTGTGAAGTTGACAAGCACTTTCCAAGTGATGCTAAAATCGCTTGGGAAGCGCTTGTCAACCCGCATGCGGAAATGCATGTGAAGAACGCTTCATTTCCGCATGTCCCTGGCAGGAAACCGCATGTACAATCCGCATGCGTTTTTTCCTGCCAGAGAGATGCAGAAACGCTCAGGAAAAAATCCTGAGCATTTCTGCATCGTGTGCACATACCCTAATAGTTATTTGACTGGAAAATTACAATGACTGCAATTCATATAGGTAATTTGGGAAAATCTGAGAAAATATTATTTGCGCAATAATTTGGAACACAGTGTATTTGCCGAATAGGATAATAATAATCTTTATTTTTATATAGCGCTAACATATTCCACAGTGTTTTACATACATTATCATCGCTGTGCCCATCAGGGTTCACAATCTACATTCCCTATCAGTATGTCTTTAGAGCATAGGAGGAAACTGGAGAACCCGGAGGAAACCCACGCAAACACGGGGAGAACATACAAACTCCTTGGTGGGATCTGAACCCAGGACCCCAGCGCTGCAAGGCTGCAGTACTAAACACCGAGCCAGTGTGCTGTATGTATTTTTTACTAGTATTTTGGGGTATTTTCTCATTTTTAATCAATTTTGTTAGCAAGGATGAAGAAAACAAAGAATAAATGTGCAATTGTTCTTAATGTTTATTGTGTTCACCATGCAGTATAATGTTCATGCTATTATTTTGGTTCAATATGATTACGGAGACACTCAATTTACACTGTCTTTTTTGTTGTTTTCATTGTGTGGGATAAATAATGACATTATTATCTATCAAGTCATTACAGATGCAGCAACATACTTTTTTAAAAACATTTTATGGAGTTTTTCTCCAAAAGTGACCCACATTATGTTAAAGGGGCTCTAAATCCCTCTTACAGTTATATGAAAAAGTTTGGGCACCCCTATTAATCTTAAGCTTAATGTTTTATAAAAATTGGTGTTTTTGCAACAGCTATTTCAGTTTGATATATGTAATAACTGTTGGACACAGTAATGTTTCTGCCTTGAAATGAGGTTTATTGTACTGTTGTAAGTTCTCTCATGCGAGAGAATCGGGCTGATTATGCTAAGGACACTCGGCTCACACTCTGTCATTTTGATCTGGGTGTCATGTTAGTGTGATCCCATTCTCTCACATGAGAGAATCTCAGCACAGGTGTGGAGAAGACGGAGAACTTAATTTCTCAATCTTCTCCATTGTCTCTGTGCGCATACATCACACTGCACTCAGATTAAGTCCGAGTGCAGTCCGATATTTCACACACACCCATTGACTCGTAGCGAAATCATAGTGAAATCATAGTGATTTGCCCTGTGATTCACGGTCCAGGAATACCTGTCCTTTCATCTCTGGATACACTTGCAGATACACCTGATTCAGAACATGAAGAGCAGGATTCTGACGAAGGTTTCATACTAGTCCCAATGAGCCACAGCTTTTTCTTCACACTTTGAATAAAATGATTTAGTCAAGGACTTCCTAAATATTCTGCACAACTTTTAGGCTCTAGACTAAAGGAAAAGAACCCACTATTCCTGTTAACTGTTAATTCTTGGTACAGAAGCAGAGAAAAGGAATTCCTTCCATACTTTACTCAAGACGGTGCTCTAGTGTATTGCAGTGATATTCCTAGGCTGATGGAAAAATGTAACATTGAGTACAATGTGAGCAAGTGGAGATTCTTTATTGATTCATGAAAAAGTATGAAAGCTGTGCTACTGCACAATGGCAGCAAGTATGCTTTAGTGCCTGTAGAGCATTCTATGCACTTGAAGAAATGCTATGAGAATTTTGACTTTATTCTAAAGAAACTTAAAGAAGTTGTCCACTACTTTCACATTGATGCCCGTAGGAAAGGGCATCCATGTATGATCGGACGGGGAACCCTCGCCGACCAGCTGTTATCGGTCCCAGCCGAAAGTCCTTACCTGCAGTGCTTGGCTGTCCATCTGTAGTGGCCGCCGGGGGGTACTGCACATTCAATTGAATGGGAGGTGGATGAGCAGTAACAAGCGCCAGCCACTACAACTTGACTGCCAAGCACCGCAGGTAAGGACTTCCGAAAGGCACCGATATCAGCTGATCGACGGGGGTGCCGCGTTCAGGACCCCAGCCGATCATACATTCATGCCCTATCCTAAAGATAGGGTATCAATGTGAAAGTAGTGGACAACCGCTTTAATTACAAGGATCAAGGAAGGTCAATATGTGGTGATCTGAAAGTTCTCTCATTGCTCCTTAAGCAGCAAGAAGGATGCGTGAAGTACCAATGCTTTTGTGAGAATGGCACAGCCGGGATAGGACTCATTACTGGAGCCAAAACAGTGGGTCAATAAGAACATCTTTGCAATCTGGGATTCAAGAACATAGTTGCGGAATGTTTAGTTAATTCCACTAAAGTTCTCCTGCCACCACTCCACATTAACATGGAGAGGAGAACTGAAGAGAAAAAGAAAAGGAATAAGAATTAATTTGCAATAAAGTTGCAGAATTCATGTTCAATAAATTTAAATTATAATATTGTTTGCATTTTTGCCTACAGTAAAAATTTTCCTTGTTCATCTCACTTGTAGGTAATTTCATGCGCATTTTGTGCATTATCCATATGTGATGGTTAAATTTATTAAAACAGTCATTGAATTTGAAAACATTTTCATAAACCCAATCGCTGCATACCTGTGCAGGCTGCAATTGTTTTTTCATACTGAATTGGCATGAGAAAATAGTCGGTGCTATGTACTGCCCCTTAGTATAATATTGGGTTGAGTGCTATTCGATAAAATATTGGATAGCTCAAGGCCGTGTTTTACGCCAGTGTGAGTGAGCCCTAAACATTACTCCCCGATGCAGCACTTCATAGGAAAACATACGTACAAACGTGTACAACAAAACACACACAAATATACACCTTACCATCAGTAAAATAGTAGTCGGGGTACTTCTCCTCAAACACGTAGATGGGTTTAGGCTTCCCTTTCAGCCTCTCGCTGACTCTCCTTACAAGCTCATACCTGCCAGCAAGCAAAATGCGAAATATAGTTACTAACATTTACTACATGTCTACTTTACGTCAGCAACATTTCTGAAATCCCTTTTCTTAACATGTTTAAATGTTCAGCAGCATTTTTTCAATAACATTTACAAATCTTTTTTTTTTTTTTTTTAGAATGGATCACTTCGGTTCTGAAGTGACTGAGGGGCCTATATTTCAGAAACCCCACAATCAAGACCACATTTTAATAACGGCACCCTTCAAGGTATTAAAAACCACATTCAAAAGTTTGTTAACCTTTCAAGTATAGAAATTGGAGCCCAAAATTTGTTGTGCAATTTCTCCTGCATATGCCGGCACCCGATGTGTGGCCGGAAACTACTGTTTGGGCACACCATAACCATAGGGCTCGGAAGAAAAGGAGGGCTACTTGACTTCTGATGCAGAATTTTGGCAAAAATGCTTTGAGACTGCCATGTAACATTTGAGAAGCCTCGAGGTTGCCAAAACAGCAGAAACCTGCTGCAAGTGAAGCCATTTTGGAAATTACACCCTCTCAGTTGCGGTTGGACTGCACAGGTGTTCTCCAGAAATCAGAATGCAATTGGTGTTGCAGAGTGAAATCTGTATATTTCAACTGCATGATGATGAAACTGAGTGAAAACTTGTTTTTTGTGAGTTGAGTGGCAGCTTTTCTTGGTACCATTTTGCAGTAGATAACATTTTGCTTTTAAGGCTAAGTTCACAATTATCCCATGCTCTGCGCTGAGCACTTATGTCACAGCTTCCATCTAACAGACTTTACTTTAACCCCTTCACGACCTTCGATGTATCCATAAGTCCAGGTTGGTAAGTACTTCCAGATTTGTCACGCACAGACTCTGTGGGAGCACGAACACCGCCGGGTGTTCAGCGATTCTGACAGCTGACACCCAGCTCTCACTGAAGGGCAGTTTAACCCCCTACACACTGCGATCAATATCGATCGCGGCATTTACAAGGCAGGGGCCGATCATTGCCATGGTGACTCGACGTTGTCATGATGACATCTGGGTCACGAGTGCTAGCAAGCCAATTAGATCAAGAGCAGTGCATGATCTAACTAGCACTGACAGTTTATAAATCACTGCAATGCTTGTGCATTGCTATGCTTTAGAATCTTTATTATGGTGATCAGAGCTGCGAAAGTCCCATAGAGAGATTAAGTAATAAGGTTTAAAAAAATATTGTAAATTATTTTTTATTCCCTTCACCCAGAACCTGTTTTCACCTTCCTAACCAGGCCATTTTTTTCAATTCTGACCATTGTCACTTTATGAGGTAATAACCTTGGAACGCTTCAACGGATCCCACTGATTCTCAGATTCTTTTTTTCATGACATATTCTGCTTTATAATAATGTTAAAATTTCTTCGATATGACTTGTATTTATTTGAGAGAAAAAAATCTGAAAACTGGCGAAAATTTTGCAATTTTTAAAATTGTAATTTTTATGCCTTTAAATCAGAGCGATATGTCACACAAAACATTTAATAAATAACATTTCCCACATGTCTACTTTACATCTGCATCATTTTTAAAACATATTTTTTTTCTGTTTGAAAGTTAGAAAAGTTAAAAGTTGACCAGCGATTTCTCATTTTTAGGGACCACATCAGATTTGAAGTGACTTTGAGAGGTCTATATGACAGAAAATACCTAAAAGTGACACCATTCTAAAAACTGCACCCCTCAAGGTGCTCAAAACCACATTCAAGTATATTAACCCTTCCTTCAGTTGTTTCACAGGAACTAAAGGAATGTGGAAGGAAAAAATTAACATTTAACTATTTTCACAAAAAATTTACTTTAGACCCAAATGTTTTTATTTTCACAAGGGTAACAGGAGAAAATGGACCCCAAACACTGTAAAATTTCCCAAGAGTACAACATAGATGGGGGAAAACTACTGTGTGGGCGCACAGCAGGGCTCAGAACGGAAGGAGTGCTATTTAACTTTTGAAATGCAAAATGTGCTGAAATCATTGGAGGACATCATGTCACATTTGGAGAGCCCCTGATGTGCCTACAGAGTGGAAACCCACCACAAGAGACCCCATTTTGTTAACTAGACCTCTTAAGGAATTTATCTAGATGTGTGTTGAGCACCTTGAACCCCCAGGTACTTCACTGAATTTTTCAACACTGATCTGTGAAAATTAAAAAAAATATATATATTTTTCTCACAAAAATATTGCTTTAACCGCAAGTTTTTTTCATTTTTACAAGGATAGCAGGAGAGAATGGACCCCAACATGTGTTGTGCAATTTCTCCTGAGTACGCAGATACCCTATATGTGGTCCAAAACTACTTTTGAGGCACAGTGCACAGCTCTGAAGGGAAATTTATACCGTAAATTTATCACTTAAACATGAGCCATGTATGAGGGTGTCAGAGCCGGAGTCGTGGAGTCGAAGGTGGAGTCGGTGTCATGGAAATTGAGGAGTCGAAGGTTTGGCTTACCGACTCCACATACCATTGGGCAGTGAAGAAAAATAATTAAATTTTTACCACCAAAATTTTGTTTCAGCCCCAGATTTTACACTTTCACACTGGGCAAAAATGGCACAAAAAAAATTGTCCCACAATTTTAGCTGAATGTAGAAATACCCCATATGGGTCATTTTCTGTCAAGTGATCCAAATCTGAATATTTTTTTTACCTGATGTCTTCGGATTTTTTTTTTCTTTGTTTTTTTTTTCAGTGCTAATTTAGTGAATTGCAAAATAAGGTAGTTAATTTTATATAGATTTCTAAAGTTTTGAAAAAGTTAGAATTTTGGGCTTGCATAATGATAAATTTTTGATATGTCATATCTCGGGTTAGAAATAAGATAAAGAGATCTCCCACCGTTCTGTTTAGAAAGGTACAAGCTTTAATTTGACATGTCACAAGATTATGTTTGCTAATATTTTGTTTTTGAGGAGTCAAATTAAAAAGGAGCCATTACAGGTAAGAGGAGTGTATGGCGCCGGAGATCGCGGTAAGCGTAAGCACTGAACGCATACCGCGATCTAGGGCGCCATACTTTCATACTTACCTAACCGGGAGGTGTGTTGCCCCGGCGCCTCTGTTCTGGCCGGAGACTGGGTCAGGAATGCGGGGTCGGAACCGGCGCATGCGCATAGCGCGCTATCCGGCGCCATTTTACTGAAGACACATTTGCCATGCATACCAGGACTGGGGATGAGGGGTACCATACATACCAGGATACGGATGAGGGGTACCATACATACCAGGATTGAGGATGAGGGATACCATACATACCAGGATTGGTGATGAGGGGTGCCATGAATACCAGGATTGGGAATGAGGGGTATCATGCATACCAGGATGAGGGATGGGATGCCATGCATTCCAGGATGGGGATGAGGGGTACCATGCATACCAGCATAAGGCTGAGGGGCCATACATACAAGGATTGGGGATGAGGGAGCCATGCATACCAGAATTGATATGAGGGGTGCCAAGCATACCAGGATTGGAGATGAGGGGTGCCATGCTTACCAGGACTGAGGATGAGGGGAACATACATACCAGGATTGGGGATGAGGGGGGCCATGCATACCAGGATTGGGGATGAGGGGTCCCAAGTATACCAGGATTGAAGATGAGGGGTGGCACGCATACCAGGATAGGGATGAGGGGATACCATGCATACCAGGATAGGGATGAAGGGGTACCATGCATACCAGGATAGGGATGAGGGGCCATGCATACCAGGATACGAATGAGGGGCCATGCATACCAGGATGGGGATGAGGGGGTACCATACATACCAAGATAGGGATGAGGGATGGGGTACCATGCATACCAGGATAGGGATGAGGGGTACCAAGCACACCAGAATGAGGGATGGTGTGCCATGAATACCAAGATTGGGGATGAGGAGTGCCATGCATACCAGGATGGGGGTAAGGGGCCCATGCATGCCAGGATAAGGCTAAGGAGGCCATACATACCAGCATTGGGGATGAGGGAGCCATGCATACCAAGATGAGGGATGGGGTGCCATGTATACCAGGATTGGGATGAGGGGTGCCATGCATACCAGGATTGGTATAAGGGCTGCCATGCATACCAGGATTGGGGATGAGGGGTGCCATTCATACCAGGATAGGG
This sequence comes from Phyllobates terribilis, assembly GCF_046119375.1. Classification (NCBI taxonomy): domain Eukaryota; kingdom Metazoa; phylum Chordata; class Amphibia; order Anura; family Dendrobatidae; genus Phyllobates; species Phyllobates terribilis. Next base: position 340,470,263 of record NW_027362765.1, on the reverse strand, counting down.
ATGAGGGGTACCATGCATACCAGGATAGGGATGAGGGGGTACCATGCATACCAGGATAGGGATGAGGGGTATCATGCATACCAGGATTAGATGGGGCAGCACATAACAGGATGGGGGAACAGGATTGGGTAGCACAAATACCAAAATGGGGAGCCACAAATACCAGGATGGGGGCTGCACAAATACCAGGATGGGGACAGCACAAATATCAGGATGGGGACAGCACATAACAGGATGGGGGCGCAGAATAGGGGCAGCACATAACAGGATGGGGGACCATATACCAATAAAAATGCTCGCCACTCGGGCGTAGAACAGGTTCAATAGCTACTATGTTATAAAAAAATTTTAAATAGGTATAAGTGTTACCTGTGTTTTTGGTTACATTTGTACAAGGACTCAAGTTGGGATCTCTCCTTGGGACAATACTTTTATATGTTTAATACTAAAGTAAAAGAAGCAATATTAACCCCTTTAAAGGCTGTTTGCACGTTAATGACCAGGCTAATTTTTACAATTCTGACCAGTGTCACTTTACGAGGTAATAACTCTGGAACGCTTTAACGGATCCCACTGATTCTGAGAAAGTGTCTGGCTGTGACGGCATAAAGATGAGCCGAGGTCATGTCCAATGAACTCAGCTCACCTCATGCACGTCACTGACAGCGTGGGAGAATTCTACTGCGCATGCGGTGAGCGTGAGAGAATTCTCCCATGCTGTCAGTGACGTGCATGAGGTGAGCTCATGTCCAATGAACTCAGCTCACCTCATGCACGTCATTGACAGCGTGGGAGAATTCTCCTGCACTCAGCTCTTGAGCAGGAGAATTCTCCCACGCTGGGATGGCATTGAGATGACAGGCTGGATCGCAGCTGAACGCTGCCATCCAGCTTTTCATCCTTCAGAGACACTGCAGAGCGCAAGCATGCCTGCGCTCTGCAGTGTCTATGAAGGATGGCATGCTGGATGGCAGCGCTCAGCAGCGATCCAGCCTGTCATCTCAATGCCATCCCAGCATGGGAGAATTCTCCTGCTGAAGCGCTGAGTGCAGGAGAATTCTCCCACGCTGTCAATGACGTGCATGAGGTGAGCTGAGTTCATTGGACATGAGCTCACCTCATGCACGTCACTGACACCTTGGGAGAATTCTCTCACGCTCACCGCATGCGCAGTAGAATTCTCCGACGCTGTCAGTGACGTGCATGAGGTGAGCTGAGTTCATTGGACATGACCTCGGCTCATCTTTATGCCGTCACAGCCAGACACTGAGGAGCGCAAGCATGCCTGCGCTTCTCAGTGTCTGCGGCATGGCAAGCTGGATGGCAGCTTTCGGCTGCGATCCAGCCTGTTATGTGAATGTAGCAGAGCTGGAGCCATCCTGGGAACCATCGAAAGGTAAGGATGAAGTTGCTTTATTATTTTACTTTTATTGCAGGAGATCGTTGGCTTTAGCTGGAATGGGCGTGATGGTAAGTATGGTTTAATTTAGAACAATAAAGAATTGTGTGTTTATTTCAATTAAAGGACTTTATTCTGGGTGTTTGTGTTTTTTTTTTTAACTTTGACTATGGGGTTAGTAATGGGGGTGTCTTACAGACGCCTTTCCATTACTAACCTGGGCTTGATGTCAGCTGGCATTATAAGCTGACATCAACCCCAGCCCTATTACCCCACTGCCACCGCTACAGGGCAGTGGGAAGAGCGAGGCTAAGTGCCAGAATTGGCGCATCCTATGGATGCGCCATTTCTGGGGCGGCTGACGGCTGGTGTTTCTAGCCTGGGAGGGGGCCAATATTCATGGCACCCTTCCTGGGCTACTAATATCAGCCCCCAGCTGTCTGCCTAGCCTTTGCTAGCTATTAAAATAGGGGATTCCCCACATCATTTTTTTTGGGGTCCCCCATTTTAATAGCTAGTAAAGGCTAGGTATTCAGCTGGGGGCTGATATTAGTAGCCTGGGAAGCTCCGTGGGTATTACCCCCTTCCCAGGCTTCAAACATCTGCCCCAGCCATCTGCTTAACCTCCGCTAAAGACTAAAATTACAGGGAACCCCACGCCAATTTTTTTTTTAATAAATCCTTTATTTTAACACTAAATGACAAGCACAGTAACCAACACTATCACTGTACTTCTTATATATGTGACTGACATGTTTCTATCTATCTAATCTATGTGTGATGCTCTATTCTTTCTATTCTAAATTGTCGGGTATCGATGCTGAATTGCCGGCCGGCTTTTTTAAAGAGACTGTGCATGAAAACACTATTATTTTTTTTAATAAATCCTTTAACACTAAATGACAAGTACAGTAAGCAACACTGTCACTGTACTTCTTATATATGTGACTGACATGTTTCTATCTATCTAATCTATGTGTGATGCTCTATTCTTTCTGTTCTAAATTGTCGGGTACCGTTGTATGCCGCTGCTGAATTGCCGGCTTTTCATGTAATACATTCTACATTATTCTTAGTTGTTTTCCTTCATGTAGAATTAACCTACAAGGAAAGAAAGGGTTTATTTTCATTTCGATATTTGTGTCCCATTGACTTGCATTGGTTTCCGGTATCGGAATCGGCGATATCCAATATTTTTTGGGTATCGGTCCGATCCAATCCGATATTTCGCGATATCGGAAGGTATCGCTCAACACTAGTTGTCATATATCAGTTGTGTAAGTCAGAAATGAATTTAGTAGCCCATGGATGTGTGGTACAGGCTGAAGCATTCTTTCATACACAGGACAGGTTTGTCAGTGCAGGTGTCGCATTCCGTAGCACACTCAGCACCTCTTTTGTGACTTACCTTTTTTTCTGCTTTGAGGGACTTCCCCCGGGAAATGTTGGCATTGTACTATACGAGCACCTTCAGTTCCGGAATTACTGGGGCCTGCTCCTTCCTCACTGCCAAATAACAGGGCCTTGATCACTACCTCCTGGAACCGAAAATACGATGTAGCGGTCTGGCCTGCACATCGTGATAAAAGAAAAGTGTTATGCATTGCCATCTGTACGATGTGCACGGCCACCTTCTTGTACCACACCTTGGCCTTTCTCAAAGCACTGTACGGCTGGTGGACTTGATCAGAGAGATCAACTCCCCCCCCAGTACACAATCTGGTTTGACGACCTGTGTAGAGGTACCTCGTACAGTGCTGGGAGTGCTGCCATCACCATGTATGGTGGTCAAGAGAAGGACATCCCTCTTGTCCTAGTACTTGACCACCAGCATGTGGTTGCTACATTGGGCTCTGCTCTCACCCCTTCTGAGCAGCTGCCCAATTAGCATCTTCGAGAGGCATCTGATTTTTGCGGACAGTATTTCAAGGCTGCGGTACCTCACACAAAGAGGGACTTAAAGAGTGGGATGTTGGTATAAAAGTTATCCACGTAGAGGTGATAAACTTGATCCAGCAGTGGGCGCACCAAATCCAACACAATTTTACCACTCACTCTCAGGACAGGGGGGCATTCAGTGGGCTCAATGCAGGAGTCCTTTCCTTCATAAACCCTAAACTTGTGGGTGTACCCTGAGGTACTCTCACACAGTTTGTACAGCTTCATTTCGTACCTGGCCCTCTTAGTGCGCAGGTACTGCCAGAATTTAAGCCTCCCCTTAAGATGAATTTGGGACTCATCCACGTAGATGTCATTTTGAGGCATGTACATTTCAGTAGACTTGTTGTTGAAGTTCTTCGATGACCGGCCGAACTTTGAAAAGATGATTGGGATCATCTCGGTGAGAACAACGTACATTATCATTTAATGCAAGAATTTGTGGATGGTCTCAAAACGTGTCTGGATCATGACCATTCGGAACAATGGAGTGTTATACAAAACGTTAACACTCCAATGAACTTCTAGCTTCTTCAGTATCCCCATGTGAAGGACCAGGCCCCAAAACTTCTAACTTCAAGTTAGAAAATGATGAGTGGTTTTGTGACAAAAATTGTTGAGCGTACAAATTAGTTTCGCCCACCATCAGGTTTAAAAAATCCTCAGAGAAAAAGACTTTGAAAAAGTCTATTTCTGTGAGGCGGGTGGTGTCAAACTTGATTCCTTATTGCACCAGAATATGCGGAATCTGTGGCTCATAATTTTCGAGGGTCTAGGTCCACATGGGGTCAATAATGGCTGGCGCTGGTTCAGCTTCTGTCCTAGGGCGTCTTTTTGGCGGTTCAGAATCACCCGAGGAGGAAGAGGGGGACGAGGATGAGGAAAAATAAAGAAAGGTGGGATCCTCTCCCTTACTGTCAGTGTTGAAGGCAAGGAAAGTAGTGTATGGCTCCTTCACTGAATACCGTGTGTGGGACAAGCGGGACAACATTTTTTTTTTCATGTATGTGGTGTTTGTATCAGTACTTTATTCAGTTGTGTGTGTGAGAGTGCTTGGTGTAAACTTTTTTTTTTTTTAAAGAAAAAAAGCAATAACAGGAGGCGGTGCAAAGGGGGGGGGGGGGGAGAAAAAAAAGTCTATGAAACAAAACAGTGGAAAACAGCAAGCATGAGTGCGGATCAGAGATGTGCGCCAAGTGCAACACTTGGCGGCTGCTGGATGTGCGCACGGAGGTGGTGCAAAGGGAGGGGGAGTGCAAAACAGCAAACACGAGTGTGAATCAGTGATCTGCATCACTGACTAACGCTCGATGGCTGATGGATGTGCACAAGGAGGTGGTGCAAAGGGAGGGGAGAAAAAAAGTGTAATGCTCGGCAGCTGCTGGATGTGCGCACAGAGGTAGTGCAAAGGAGGGGGGGAATGGACAGAGACAAAAAAAAGTCCTGGAAAACAGCGAGCACAGACGTTGATCAGTGATTTGCGTCATTGATCCATGCTCAGCCGCTGCAGGACGCACGAAAAAAAAAATCTGCCAAAAATCAAGTACTGATCATCACTATGTGGCAGAAAGGGGGAGGTGGGGAGTTTGATAAAAAGAGGGGGAAAGGAGGAAGAGGGGGATTGAGGTGGATGAGGAGAGATCAGGCAGGGATCTTCTTTCTTCTATCTTCTTTATTTGCTAGCAGCAATTGTGGGGTCACAGGCTTTTGTCGCACCACAAGGCCCAGCACGGCACACAATCTGACAGCGTGACCGCCCTGTACAAGTCCTCAGCTACTATGAGGAAGTGCAGGACAGTCACAGCCAGGTCACAGCGCATCTGTGCGCTGTGACTGGTGCGATCGATGTCATCGTCGATAACACCAATCATAGCGGGCTCAGGTGAGGCCTGGCGTTGCCAGGCACCAGCCTGTGAGCGGTGCTCTTACAGCCAATCACAGCGGTCATAGTTGCAGGGGGGCGGTGACATCCTCCTAGGATGACGACGCCATCTACCCTGAGGTAAGATGCACCAGAATTTAAATGTGATCACTACGACTCCGGTCACGGTGCCTCATTAAAGATGAGAAGTAATAATAAGTACCTGGTCCACAAGACCCAGGGCACAGGACAGTATTATTACGTACAATGTCAGAAAGGGTTATTTAAATACACGTGTTTCAATTTTTTTATTATTAATATTACAACACTAGATATGTACTTTTTCAAGTTTTTAAACAGAGTATAGTAGTTAAATCACCAAGCTTTAAAATAAAACAAAATTAACTAGTATGAACAATTGAATTAATAGTAAGTCCTTTTGTTTCATCAATTTGTCCCTTCTACTGGGCAAGATTTAATCTTGTCAACAATCTCTTATAACAATGGCGGTTTCCTTTTGTGTCAGTATGTATGGTTGTTATGGTGTTAGAGTCCACCTGAGTTAATATCTGATTTTTGGTTACTTTTAATAGCTTTGGTTTTCTTGGATACACAAAGGAAGGGGACGGACCAGAAGGATGCAGAAAAATCCCTTCTACTTCTTCATTAGCATAATCTTGGCAGAGTACATTAGCCGGCAGCCACCAGTGCTGATCATATTCACAGGTCACATAACCAGTTATGTCACCATTGCCAATCTTGTGCCATCTTCAATCACTTCATGGACTTCACTGTCGTTGCTGAATGAATGTTTTTATTTCTGTGTCACTCAGTGGAATGAAAGTGTGGTATTGTGAAGTTCTTGTGATGGGTTCTACTTCCTGTAACTAATGTTTTAACAAAATCTCCTCTTCTTTGTAGTCCTGGTTTGTACAGTACATGAACTGAATGTTAGGAATATTTTCTCACTGCAGCTGAATAGTTGGCGGTGTGTTAAGATGTGGTCTGAATATGGCCTCTGGAGGCTAGCCTGAGCTGCAAGACGTTGCACGCTGCCTTCTTAACCATCACATACACCTTTGCCATGAGCTGTAGAAAAAAGAGCCATTCAGCTTCCACTCCAAATTCTTTCTTGTGATGGCAGACATTTATAAAAACATGAGTTTTTTATTTGTAAAAAAAGACCTTATACTTTTAGACCACAGACTGAACAGATCTGAATTCAAGATTTTCGAATTGACAGTGTTTATACTGTTTTATTTTAGTTTGTTTTTTAACCACTTAACAACATCTGACGCACTAATATGCGTCTGTGCCCTGGGACTTTAGAGCCAGACCCGTATTAGTAAATCATGGCGATCACGAGCGCACACAGGCTGTGCGGGCGTGATCGCCGCCGGGTGTCAGCTGATTGTCACAGCTGACACCCGGTACTATGTGCAGGGAGCGGTCAGGCACCGCTCCCAGCACATTAACCCCCGCGATGCTGCGATCGAAGTCGACCGCAGCATTGCGGGGGCAAGGGGAGGTGATCGCAGATACTCACCTCCTCTTCTGGCTTCCAGCGCTGTCTGCCGTGGCTTCCAGGATGTTGCCATGACAACCCGATGTCGTCATGACAACATCCGGGTCACCAGACAGCAGGAAGATTGTTTGGACATGCTCAGTGCATCTCCAAGCAATCTTCTCCCTGTCCAGCACTGACAGCCTGCATGGCACAGGGATAGTGCTGCATTCCTGTGCCATGCAGGCGATCAGAGAAAAAAAAGTGAAAGTCCCATAGTGGGACAAAGTAATAAAGTATAAAAACTATCAGAAAGTGAAAAAAAAAAAAGAATTGTAAAAATATATAAAAAAAAATAAAAAAAATAATCCACCAAAAATAAAAATATAATGTACCCATCAATAAATATTATTATAAAAAAAACCAAAACAAACAATAAAAGTACACATATTTGGTATCGCCGCGTCCGGAACAACCTGACCTATAAAACTGTCCCACTAGTTAACCCCTTCAGTGAACACGGTAAAAAAAATGAAAAAAAAACGAAGCAAAAAACAATGCTTTATCATCATACCGCCAAACAAAAAATGGAATAACACGCGATCAAAAAGACGAATATAAATAAATATGGTACCGCTGAAAACGTCATCTTGTCCCCCAAAAAACAAGCTGCCACACAGCTCCATCAGCCAAAAAATAAAAAAGTTATAGCTCTCAGAATAAAGCAATGCTAAAAAATATTTTTTTCTATAAAATTGCTTTCATTATGTAAAAGTGCAAAACATAGAAATACGATATAAATGTGGTACCGCTGTAAACGTACTGACCCGAGGAATAAAGCTACCTTATCAATTTTACCACACGCGGAACAGAATAAAAAAAACAAAAAAAACAATTCCTGAATTGTTGGTTTTTGTTTATTCTGCCTCCCAAAAATCGGAATAGAAAGCGATCAAAAAATGTCACGTGCCTGAAAATGGCACCAATAACAACGTCAACTCATCCCGCAAAAAACGAGCCGTCATATGACTGTCTGCCAAAATCTGGAAAAATTATAGCTCTCAAAATATGGCGATGCAAAAACTAGATTTTACAAAAAATGCGTCTTTTAGTGTGTGACAGCTGTCAGTCAGAAAAACCCCATAGGATTCTGGTATCGCTGTAGTCTCACCGACCCGAAGAATAAGGTCGTCTAATCACTTATACCGCATGAGGAACGACGTAAAAAATAAACTCTCAGGTTAGGGTTGTGCTAGGGTTAGGGCTGGGTTGGGGTTAGGGTTGTGATGGGGTTGTGATTTTTTACAAAAGAAAAAAACATGACAATAAGGCGACTAGTGTTGAGCGCAAGTGCTCGCTACTTGATTTTGCATCGGGTGCTCTGGTATGCATTGAGTATCGTGGGTATTTAAGTGACATGCTCGAGTCTCCGCCCCATAAGCTTCACGGCCCAAAAAACTTTGCGGGGATTGTCTGCCATGCATGAGCGATCCCCGCATGTTTTTTTTTGGGTGTCTAATAACCGTGAAACATCCGGGCGGGGACTCAAGCATGTCACTCGAGCACACGCAGTACATGGTGCATACCTGAGTACCCGATGCAAACTCAAGTAGCGAGCACTTGCGCTCAAGACTAATGACAACTTATTCAATATAATGACCTAATGTTATCAAATTCTGTGTCGTACCTCTGGGTTCAAAATGTTCACTATACACCTTAATAAAATCCTTGAGGGGTTTAGTTTCCAAAATGGGGTCACTTGTGGGGGAGCTCCACTGTTTAGGCACATCAGGGGCTCTCCAAACGCGACATGGTGTCCGCTAACAAATCAGGGGCTCTCCAAACGCGACATGGTGTCCGCTAACAAATTGAATGGAAAATCGGCTCAAATTGTTAGAGGACGCCATGTTGCGTTTGGAGCTCCCCCACAAGTGACCCCATTTTGGAAACTAGACCACCCAAGGCACCTATCTAGATGCATAGTCAGCACTTGGAACCCTTAGGTGCTTCACAAATTGATTCGTAAAAATGGAAAAGGATTTTTTTTCCACTTTTTCATTTTTACAAATCAATTTGTGAAGCACCTGGGGGTTCCAACTGCTCACTATGCATCTAGATAGCTGCCTTGGAGGGTCTAGTTTCCAAAACGAGGTCACTTGTGGGGGAGCTCCAATGTTTGGGCACACAAGGACTCTCCAAATGCAACATGGTGTCCGCTAACAAATTGTCGGCTCAAATTGTTAGCGGACACCATGTTGCGTTTGGAGAGCCCCTGTGTGCCCAAACATTGGAGCTCCCCCACAAGTGACCCCATTTTGTAAACTAGACCCCCCAAGGCACCTATCTAGATGCATAGTGAGCACTTGGAGCCCCCAGGTGCTTCACAAATTGATTCATAAAAATGAAAAAGTGTTTTTTTTTTCACTTTTTCATTTTTACGAATCAATTTGTGAAGCACCTGGGGGTTCCAAGTGCTCACTATGAATCTAGATAGGTGCCTTTGGGGGTCTAGTTTCCAAAATGGGGTCACTTGTGGGGGAGCTCCAATGTTTGGGCACAAAGGGGCTCTCCAAACGCAACATGGCGTCCGCTAATTATTCAAGCAAATTTTACAATGAAAAAGTCAAATGGCGCTCCTTCCCTTCCGAGCCCTGCCGTGTGCCCAAACAGTGTTTTTTCCCACATATGGGGTATCTGCGTGCCCAGGGGAAATTGCACAACAAATTTTGGGGTCCATTTTTTGTTACCCCTGTGAAAATAAAAAAAATTGGGTCTAAAGTAACATTTTTGTGAAAAGAGTTAAATGTTCATTTTTTTCTTCCACATTCCAAAAATTCCTGTGAAGCACCTGAAGGGTTAATAAACTTATTGAATGTGGTTTGGAGCACCTTGAGGGGTGCAGTTTTTAGAATGGTGTCACTTTTGGGTATTTTCTGCCATGAAGACCTCTCAAAGTGACTTCAAATGTGATGTGGTCCCTAAAAAAATGGTTTTGTAAATTTTGTTGGAAAAATTAGAAATCGCTGGTCAACTTTTAACCTTTATAGCTCCCTAACAGAAAAAAATTTTGGTTCCAAAATTGTGCTGATGTAAAGTAGACATGTGGGAAAATTCAAATTGTGAAAATTGCAAAATTTTCAACATTTTCACCAAATTTCCGTTTTTTTCACAAATAAACGCAAGTGATATCGAAGAAATGTTACCACAATCATGAAGTACAATATGTCACGAAAAAAACAATCTCAGAATCAGGGGGATCCGTTGAAGCGTTCCAGAGTAATTACCTCATAAAGTGACAGGGGTCAGAATTGTAAAAATTGGCCTGGTCATTAACGTGCAAACCACCCTCGGGGGTTAAGGGGTTAAGTATGATCCCATTGAGATGCCAACTTGAATTTTGGTACAGATGTGGCTAGGAGCATAGGAGGTACATGTTATTTTTTTTGCAAATTTAATATTAGATTGATTTTTTGGAAATCCATTTTGAAATTTTGTGTTTGATTCCGCATGGGTAAAATATTAACAATATTAATAATCTTTATTTTTATATAGCGCTAACATATTTCACAGCACTTTACATACATTATCATCGCTGTCCCCATTGGGGCTCACAATCTAAATTCCCTATCAGTATGTCTTTGGAGTGTGGGAGGAAACCAGAGAACCCGGAAGAAACCCACGCAAACACGGGAAGAACATACAAACTCCTTGCAGATGTTGTCCTTGGTGGGATTTGAATCCAGGACCCCAGTGCTGCAAGGCTGCAGTGCTAACTATTGAGCCACCGTGCTTTTTCCACAGTAAGAGCTCAGGTGTGATCTATATGGCAACCTGCCCATATCCACTTAATTATGTGGGCAAAACTAAGAGAGAACTGAGGAGGAGAGTGAGTGAACATCTGGGTGACATCAGGAATGATCGACATACCCCACTGTCAAGACATATGAGAACAACACATCTGGGTGAAGTAGATGAAATTCTCTTTACAGTTATTGAGGTTGTGAAATCTAGCCCCAGAGGGTGCGATCAGGATAAGGACCTATTGAAACATGAATGTGAATGGACCTTTAGAGTGGATTCCCTTACCCCTAAGTGGATAAACAAACAAATTACATAGGCCTGTTTCTTATAACCATGAGACGTTATGATGGACCTTTGAATCGACTGGATTGTTTTGGCTGACCATATAAGCTAGTTTTTTGTCCCCTCATTGTGGGCTGCACAAATTCTTGTGTCTATTTTTTTATCTGGATTAGACTTCATCATTATATATAGTTTCTGCAGCTAGCACCTGTTCACACTTAGGATGTGCTGGTCAGTTTTCTTATTATATATTACTATAGGAGGTTGTAACTGCCTCCTGTCTGACCTGGCATTCCCCCCATTTAACCAGCAGGTGATGTATATTCTATTCTACCAGCCCATTTGAATTGTAGGTGTTTTAGCCCAGAAGTGACATGTTCTGTCCAGAGTTATAGGCTTGTAGCCCAAGAGAGGCACGTAGGCAGAGAAGTACCCATCAGACGGGAGGTCACCTTGCAGCGGTTGATGGGCACACATGAATTGGCCAATTTATGCGCTAAGAACCTCCGTTTATTGTAAGTAAAGTCCATTGAGTAATATCACAGTTTATATCAAACGTTTTTATTGTCTTTATGTATTTTGGCCATAATGGAGTGCTGCTGTGCTTTCTTTTCATATATCTTATTCAGTTTCTGCAGCTTGCACCTGTTCACATTTAGGATGTGCTGGTCAGTTCTTTTTACACATTTACACATATATATACAGTACAGACCAAAAGTTTGGACACACCTTCTCATTTATAGATTTTTCTGTATTTTCATGACTATGAAAATTGTACATTCACACTGAAGGCATCAAAACTATGAATTAACACATGTGGAATTATATACTTAACAAAAAAGTGTGAAACAACTGAAAATATGTCTTATATTCTAGGTTCTTCAAAGTAGTCACCTTTTGCTTTGATGACTGCTTCGCACACTCTTGGCATTCCCTTGATGAGCTTCAAGAGGTAGTCACCGGAAATGGTCTTCCAACAATCTTGAAGGAGTTCCCAGAGATGCTTAGCACTTGTTGGCCCTTTTGCCTTCACTCTGCGGTCCAGCTCACCCCAAACAAATCTTGATTGGGTTCAGGTCTGGTGACTGTGGAGGCCAGGTCATCTGGCGTAGCACCCCATCACTCTCCTTCTTGGTCAAATAGCCCTTACACAGCCTGGAGGTGTGTTTGGGGTCATTGTTCTGTTGAAAAATAAATGATGGTCCAGCTAAACGCAAACCGGATGGAATAGCATGCCGCTGCAAGATCCTGTGGTAGCCATGCTGGTTCAGTATGCCTTCAATTTTGAATAAATCCCCAACAGTGTCACCAGCAAAGCACCCCCACACCATCACACCTCCTCCTCCATGCTTCACGGTGGGAACTAGGCATGTAGAGTCTATGGCTGTGTGCACACGATACGTTTTTTATGCGTTTCCGCAGCTGCGGAAAAGCTGCGGAAACGCATTAAAAAAGCATGGTAGAAGGGCAGCAATGTTCCCCAATGGAAATCCGCATATGCTGTGCCCATGCTGCGGATTTTTCCGCAGCGTTTATGCTGCGCTCAAAACTCCGCAGCATGTCCATTAATTTTGCGGAAATGCGGCGTTTTCGTCGCCACTGACTTGCATTAGACCGCATGGATTACACATCACTGTATATGTAGATGCGTAATCCACGCGTTCTAATGTGCGGATGGTACCCGGGTGTAGATGAGAGGAGAGTCTCATCCACACCCAGGTACCATTAAAAAATCTGTAAAAAAAAGAATAAAATAAAAAATAAATGTATACTTACCTACTGTCGGCCCGCGTACCGCTCCTGCTTGGTTCCCGGCACTTTGCAGTGAGTTGAAGGACCTGCGCTGACGTCAGAGTCATGTGACAGGTCACGTGACGCTGACGTCGGCAGGTCTTTAAATTCAGTGTTGCCGGAAGGGAGAACGGAGTGAGCTGGACAGCGCGGGCCATCGGAGGGTAAAGTATACATTTATTTTTTATTTTTACCACTCTCTCGGGTCACACTATATAAATCCATACTGTTTGCATGGATTTATATAGTGTGACCTAGTTGTCAAGCACTTTCCAGGTGATGCTAAAATCGCCTGGAAAGCGCTTGTCAATCCACATGCGGAAACGCATGTGAATCCGCATGTATTCCGCAGGAAAAACGCATGCACAATCTGCATGCGTTTTTTCTGCCAGGGAGATGCAGAAATGATGCAGAAATTTTCTGCTTCATTTCTGCATCGTGTGCACATACCCTATCTGTTCACCTTTTCTGCGTCGCACAAAGATCTCAAATTTGGACTCATCAAACCAAAGCACAGATTTCTACTGGTCTAATGTCCATTCCTTGTGTTCTTTAGCCCAAACAAGTCTCTTCTGCTTGTTGCCTGTCTTTAGCAGTGGTTTCCTAGCAGCTATTTTACCATGAAGGCCTGCTGCACAAAGTCTCCTCTTAACAGTTGTTGAAGAGATGTGTCTGCTGCTAGAACTCTGTGTGGCATTGACCTGGTCTCTAATCTGAGCTGCTGTTAACCTGCGATTTCTGAGGCTGATGACTCGGATAAACTTCTCCTCAGAAGCAGAGGTGACTCTCGGTCTTCCTTTTCTGGGGCGGTCCTCATATGAGCCAGTTTCTTTGTAGCGCTAGATGGTTTTTGCAACTGTACTTGGGGACACTTTCAAAGTTTTCCCAATTTTTCGCACTGACTGACCTTCATTTCTTAAAGTAATGATGGCCACTCGTTTTTCTTTACTTAGCTGCTTTTTTCTTGCCATAATACAAATTCTAGCAGTCTATTCAGTAGGACTATCAGCTGTGTATTCACCTGACTTCTGCACAACACAACGATGGTCCCAACCCCATTTATAAGGCAAGAAATCCCACTTATTAAACCTGACAGGGCACACCTGTGAAGTGAAAACCATTTCCGTTGACTACCTCTTGAAGCTCGTCAAGAGTGTGCAAAGCAGCCATCAAAGCAAAAGGTGGCTACTTTGAAGAACCTAGAATATAAGACATATTTTCAGGTGTTTCAATCTTTTTTGGTAAGTATATAATTCCACATGTGTTAATTCATAGTTTTGATGCCTTCAGTGTGAATGTACAATTTTCTTAGTTATGAAAATACAGAAAAATATGTAAATGAGAAGGTGTGTCCAAACTTTTGGTCTGTAGTGTATATATATTTACAGATATACACACATACACATTTGATTGTCCTATATGGTCAATGGAGCTCCTCCTTGCTCTCCCCTCTTCTTGTCTTGTCCTCTACCCCTCCCTAAAAAAAGTTATTGTATCATCAGTCTTCATCATCCCCTTATTTTTAGTATAATTTTTTGCCTTGCCGCTCTGTAAATATATGTGATTATAAAATACTCTATCATATGTATAAGTATTGAAGGTGAGGTTTAGAGAGTAATTGCAATTTTATCTGTCTCTCAATTTCCCCGTTTATCAACCAATAGATTAGTTGTGATAAATATGGTATCCACAGTTTTATCTTTGGCTATGTATATTGGTGGTCAGTGGTTGCGCTCCCGTTTGGAGCGAATCAGAGGGTTGGGCACACCTAAATTGGTTGTTGCTGTTATCCAGCGGAGTTTCTGGTCATGCACAGTACCGTGCGCTCCACAGTAGCAAGGAGAATGTCTGAGGCTGGATCGCACTGCTTCATCTGCACACGTTATTTCCGGTGTAAAGTTTCCGGTCATGTGCAGTACTGTGTGTTCCATAGCATTAAGGTGAGCATCCTGAGTCGGAACGCATCGCATCAGTGGGAAGCGTCACTTCCTGCGGTGGCTGATAGGCGCGTACTCCGTGATAATGTATGGTGGTGGATGGGTTGCGCTTTCTGAGCTTTAAATGATCTTAGCCTGACTGCTTCATATGTGGTTTATATCAGGGCACACTGAGCGGCGATTATTGAGTAATGGGGGTTATATCTAGAGAGGGTCAAAGGGGCGGTTACACAGGAAGTTATCAAAATGATTGGGGAGGAGACTGTTTGAGAGGGAGCTCTATATAAAAGGACATGTAAACAAACTGCGGCCCACATAATAGATAGTGTGGGTAGGGGGTCTAAAGAGGAGGGCCAACCCCCATCTTCACACACAAGTGCCTACTCAAAACCGTATATATATAAATAGGAGAACTATTGAGTATAATGGCATAAGAAGCTTTATTTCATAAATAATTCATTTAAAATTAGTACATCACATCAAAAATATGAAATATTATAAAGACAGAGACATACAGACAAATAGTCCCAATTTTTATTGCTGACCTCTACGAAGGGTCCATCCAAGGGGTCATAAAGCATACTAGTGCAGGGATAGAGAGAGAAGCAAGTGATCAAACGGCTTACATGCAATTATACTAAGTTCATGGAGCCCACTCTACCACAAGAGCTAAATTGCACCTCACTCACCGAGTAAAGGAGAGCCCA
Organism: Phyllobates terribilis; assembly: GCF_046119375.1. NCBI lineage: Eukaryota > Metazoa > Chordata > Amphibia > Anura > Dendrobatidae > Phyllobates > Phyllobates terribilis. Next base: position 340,455,043 of record NW_027362765.1, on the reverse strand, counting down.
AGTCTGAGAGGAACGGCACAGGGACTGGTCAATGGCAAAAGAGAGCCTCGACGCACGTTTCGCCAGTGATTAACCTTGGCTTTCACAAGAGGCATGTGTGGTTGCGCTTTCAGGACCTTTAAATACGCCCCCAAGAGATCACGTGTATAGTCACGTGACTCTCCAATATGGCTGCCGAACATCAGATGAAAGGCGGCGTATGTGCTGCGGCTACCACCGCCTCCATGTGCGCGTCCCAGCCGTCATGACGTCAGCACGTGACCGGAAGTGCGGGTAAGCGATATTCCCGGCGAAGGCTTATTGACAGCTGAGCGCAGCCATAGGGCGGGGGAGACCGGGCGCATGCGCACAACATCTGTGCACAGACAGGCATAGGGGGAAATAATAATATTCATGCATTGAACCTAATATCACATAAAGTGTCTGTGGACCCCTCTCATCCTGATATCTGTAATAGATTGGATAGATGGCGAAGAATATATGCACATATATTTTGTATAATGTATGTTTCCCCTTTGCATTTTGATGTTTGCTAGCATCCTTATGAGTATCATTGAGTGCTATAATCCCTCATACTTTGTGATATTAGGTTCAATGCATGAATATTATTATGATCGGATGGCACTTTAATTTGCTACCACATTGATTCTTGGGAGTAGATTTGTCCATTACATACATATTTCCCCCCTATGCCTGTCTGTGAGCAGATGTTGTGCTCATGCGCCCGGTCTCTCCCGCCCTATGGCCGCGCTCAGCTGTCAATAAGCCTTCAGCGCGTCGCCGGGAATAGCGCTTACCCGCACTTCCAGTCACGTGCCGAAGTCATGACGGCTGGGACGCGCACATGGAGGCGGTGGTAGCAGCAGCACATGCGCAGCCTTTCATCTGATGTTCGGCGGCCATATTGGAGAGTCACGTGACAATACACATGATCTCTTGGGGGCATATTTAAAGGTCCTGAAAGCGCAACCACACACGTCTTTTGAGAAAGCCAAGGATAATCACCGGCGAAATGCGCGTCGAGGCTCTCTTTTGCCATTGACCAGTCCCTGTGCCGTTCCTCTCAGACTTGGGCTCTCCTTTACTCGGTGAGTGAGGTGCAATTTAGCTCTTGTGGTAGAGTGGGCTCCATGAACTTAGTATAATTGCATGTAAGCCGTTTGATCACTTGCTTCTCTCTCTATCCCTGCACTAGTATGCTTTATGACCCCTTGGATGGACCCTTCGTAGAGGTCAGCAATAAAAATTGGGACTATTTGTCTGCATGTCTCTGTCTTTATAATATTTCATATTTTTGATGTGATGTACTAATTTTAAATGAATTATTTATGAAATAAAGCTTCTTATGCCATTATACTCAATAGTTCTCCTATTTATGTATAAAAGGACATGTGTTGAATCAGACAGACATGCAAATATCCACCACATTTACCTGCCATCAGGCCTCCTGAAGAGCTAACAGGGCGAAACGTGTAGAGGCGATGTAGAGGATCTTTATCACACATTGATAAGTACTTTGTTTCTATCATGGTTTATTATCCTTGAAGTATAATTGCTCACATTGCTAAGGAAGATATTATTAAAGTCTCCTTATATGTATTCATAAATCGATATAAGTGTGATCCATATGGGCTGCTGGTGCAATTGGTTAAATCACATTTATATGGTCAATTTTGTCTCATGCACAGTGCACTTAAACTATGGTATAATCTTTTAAAATGTATAGGTCTGATCAACTAAATATTGATCTGCTATGGACCTGATTGTTATAGCACTATGAACTTTGAATCACTTCTCTTTCCATTATTATCAGTAAGATAGTGATTTCAAACAGAGGTGTGTGATAATGACACTACTTTAATTTCATATAATTTGATTGATTATCATTTGTTGCATTATGACTTACCCTTAGCACACTAGGAGTGATCTATGTATAGAAACAGAGCTTCCTGTTAGGAGATATAGACATTTATGCAACAAATAGAAAAATGAATAGCAGCACTCACCTTAGTCCTTTGGCTAAAAAGTCCTTTTTGTCATAGCATTCTGGACAATCATATGCAGCGGTCTATCGGAGGTGCAGCGGAGACAGCGGGGAGACGAGAGGACGACGGCCGTTTCGCGACTTACAAACGCTTCTACGGGTCCAAACTATAAAGGAAGTGCAAAAGATTCTTCCTTTATAGGAGGAGTTTAGTATACATAATTAAAAGCTAATTAACATAAAAACATTCATTAAAAAAACATACAAATGCTATACAATATTCTATAAAAAGACTGCCATATCTAGCTTTTCATTTAGCCCTAGCGGGCCCTGGGCTTCTTCTTTTAATATCCATTTCCCTTCTCTTGCTAACAGGAAATGATTGTGATTTCCCCCTTGTATGGGGTATTTTAACTGTTCAATGCCTGGAAATTGCAGTACACGAGGGTTTGCATTGTGACATTCCCGAATGTGTTGAATCAATCTAGGTGAGCCTTTACCAGAGGAAATGGAATCATAGTGTTCTCTAAATCTGACAAATAAAGGGCGGATGGTTTTTCCGATATAATAGAATTTACATGGACAGTATAATATACACTGCTCAAAAAAATAGAGGGAACACTTAAACAACAGAATGTAACTCCAAGTAAATCAAGCTTCTGTGAAATCAAACTGTCCACTTAGGAAGCAACACTGATTAACAATCAATTTCACATGCTGTTGTGCAAATGGAATAGACAATAGATGGAAATTATTGGCAATTATCAAGACACCCTCAATAAAGGAGTGGTTCTGCAGGTGGGGACCACAGACCACATCTCAGTACCAATGCTTTCTGGCTGATGTTTTGGTCACTTTTGAATGTTAGTTGTGCTTTCACACTCGTGGTAGCATGAGACGGACTCTACAACCCACAGAAGTTGCTCAGGTAGTGCAGCTCATCCAGGATGACATATCAATGCGAGCTGTGGCAAGAAGGTTTGCTGTGTCTGTCAGCGTAGTGTCCAGAGTCTGGAGGTGCTACCAGGAGACAGGCCAGTACACCAGGAGACGTGGAGGGGGCCTTAGGAGGGCAACAACCCAGCAGCAGGACCGCTACCTCCGCCTTTGGTCAAGGAGGAACTGGAGGAGAACTGCCAGAGCCCTGCAAAATGACCTCCAGCAGGTCACAAATGTGCATGTGTCTGCACAAACGGTTAGAAACCGACTCCATGAGGATGGTATGAGGGCCCGAAGTCCACAGATGAGGGTTGTGCTCACAGCCCAACACCGTGCAGGACACTTGGCATTTGCCACAGAACACCAGGATTGGCAAAGTCACCACTGGCACCCTATGCTCTTCACAGATGTAAGCAGGTTCACATTGAGCACATGTGACAGAGTCTGGAAAAGCCGTGGAGAGCGATCTGCTGCCTGCAACATCCTTCAGCATGACCGATTTGGCAGTGGGTCAGTAATGGTGTGGGGTGGTATTTCTTTGGAGGGCAGCACAGCCCTCCATGTGCTCGCCAGAGGTAGCCTGACTGCCATTAGGTAATGAGATGAGATCCTCAGACCCCTTGTGAGACCATATGTTGGTGCAGTTGGCCCTGGGTTCCTCCTAATGCAGGACAATGCCAGACCTCATGTGGCTGGAGTGTGTCAGCAGTTCCTGCAAGATGAAGGCATTTAAGCTATGGACTGACCCGTCCGTTCCCCAGACTTGAATCTGATTGAGCACATCTGGGACATCATGTCTCGCTCCATCCACGAATGTGACTTTGCACCACAGACTGTCCAGGAGTTGGTGGATGCTTTAGTCCAGGTCTGGGAGGAGATCCCACAGGAGACCATCCGCAACCTCATCAGGAGCATGTCCAGGTGTTGTAGGGAGGTCATATAGGCACGTGCAGGCCACACACAATACTGAGCCTCATTTTGACTTGTTTTAAGGACATCACATCAAAGTTGGATCAGCCTGTAGTGTGTTTTTCCACTTTAATTTTGGGGGTGACTCCAAATCCAGGCCTCCATTGGTTAATAAATTTGATTTCCATTGGTGATTTATGTGTGATTTTGTTGTCAGCACATTCAGCTTTGTACAGAACAAAGTATTCAATGAGAAGATTTCATTCATTCAGATCATGTGTTGAGTGTTCCCTTTATTTTTTTGAGCAGTGTATATACCACATGTTTGGTCCTGCATGAGAAATTATTTTACTTCGTGCCATATAGCTCCTATTTTTAGATTTTTCCCTGTAATGTGTGCCTGGCAAAAAGAACAATTACCACACCTGTAATTTCCAGTCAACGAATTTTCTTCTAACTATGTCTTTTTTTCGGTAGTGCGTCTAAATCTATTATGTATCAATAAATCTCCCAAATTTTTATTCCTTTTATATGAAAAAAAGTAACAGCTACCAATATGCTACTTCATTATGACAGTGCACATCTTTCTCATACTAAAAGAACTGTACCATATAGTCAATACTTGAGCATAAGAAAAATTAACAATACTGATCAAGGTTTTTTGAAACAGGCAGAGGAACTAACAGGTTCTCTAGGAGAGGATAGATACCCAATTACACTACCGAGAGAAGCACAAGATAGAGCACACAAGAAAAAACAACATGAATTAATCAAACAACAACATAAAAATGCAAAAGTAGATTCTAACCAAAAGAGAAAATGTATTTTTAATTTTAAACAAAGTGCCAACACAAATCTAATACAGAATGCAGTAAGGAACAATTGGCATTTACTTGAAAGTGATCCGGATCTCTGTGATATAGCTTTGAACAAACCATTATTTTCATATAGAAGGAATAAATATTATATTATAATATTATACTGTCCATGTAAATTCTATTATATTGGAAAAACCATTTGTCAGATTTAGAGAACACTATGATTCCATTTCCTCTGGTAAAGGCTCACCTAGATTGATTCAACACATTCGGGAGTGTCACAATGCAAACCCTCGTGTACTGCAATTTCCAGGCATTGAACAGTTAAAATACCCCATACAAGGGGGAAATCACAATCAGTTCCTGTTAGCAAGAGAAGGGAAATGGATATTAAAAGCAGAAGCCCAGGGCCCGCTAGGGCTAAATGAAAACCTAGATATGGCAGTCTCTTTCTAAAATATTGTATAGCATCTGTATGTTTTTTTTAATGAATGTTTTTATGTTAATCAATTAACTTTTAATTATGTATACTAAACTCCTCCTATGTGTAGAAGCGCTTGTAAGACGCAAAACGGCCGTCGTCCTCTCGTCTCCCCGCTGTCTGCGCTGCACCTCCGATAGACCGCTGCATCGAAATAAAGGACTTTTTAGCCAAAGGACTAAGGTGAGTACTGCTATTCATTTTTCTACTTGTTGCATAGATGCCATCCTTTAGCCTTTGCACCACTATTATTGTCCTTTATCACTGCTGGTGTTCAGCTATATAAATATCACACAGTGGTGCCTGAAGATTTTTTCCATTCTCCTGTTGGATATAGACATTTGACTCGGGTCATCCAGGGCATCTGAGGGCTAGCCGCCGTGGAGCGGGGGCGCCGTAACGCTTTCCCGATAGGGTGCCAACCTCCGCTGTTAGGCAGGGAAATTGATAGGTGTTAAATTAGGGTCATTTAGATATTCAATATACAGAAATTTGAGGTATTTGAAAAGTTTCTTTTGGGTAAGGGTATGTGCACACTGTCAGGAATGGCAGCGCTTTGAAAGCAGCATACTGATGCTGCGTCCAAAGCGCTGCACACCGGTAAATCCGCATGTGTTTATTGAACACATGCGGCGTCACCGCAGCCTATACATTACACTAGTAGAATTTCTTTTGCAGTATGGAAGAGAAATTCTACTAGTGTAATGTATAGTCTTCACAGACAGCAGCATGTCAATTTCTCTTGCGGAGACTAGCATTTCAGCAAGAGAAATTGACATGCTGCGGTCTGTGAAGACGTGTCGCATGTCCTTCTCCGCGGGTGAGCCGCAGGAGCAGATAGACGGATAGTGGGCATGGGATTTATATAAATCCCACCCACTATGCTGTAACATCTGGCCGCTGCAGATTGGAAGCAGACCAAGTGTGCTGCGTCCAATCCGCAGCAAACACTGACCGTGTGCATGCACCCTAACACTTTATGGTGTCTGTGTGTTCGTGGTCATATTTTTGACATTTTAAAAACCCTCGTCAATAAAAATTTATGTTTTAACTGGTCCTATTATGATTCATAAATTAGCTTTTCGGGACATTTTTCTTAAATAAAATTCAGGAGCTTACAGGTCATCGCCCCTGGGTGACCCCGCGGCCATCTTTCGGCCCAGGGTCACCATGGAGACCATCGGCACAACGCCGATGGGCGCAGAGAGGGAGCTCCCTCCCTCTGCGAAACTCCTCGATGTCGCTGTCACTATTGATAGTAGCATCATAGGGGTTAAAAGCCCGCGATCAGTGCTAGCACTGATCATGGGCACTGCTACAGGGTGTCAGTCCTCATATAGAGCTAACACTCGCACTTGATCGCGGTGGCGGTCTCTGTGAGCCCGCCCGATGCGAGGAAGTATATGTAGGCGGTTTGCGGGAAAGCAGATCCCGTGGCGCCGTACATATACTGCTAGTCAGGAAAGGGTTAAAGAATCACAAAATAATGAAGAAAAAAACATAGTATGCGCTACCGATTCCAGACAATTTTGCATTCAAAAAGTTGAATGGCGTTCCTTCCCATTTGAGCCTTGCACCCGAACAGTAGATTTCCACAACATATGGGGTATCGGCAAACTTAGGAGAAATTGCACATCAAACTGTATGGTGCAATTTCTCCTGTTGCCCTTGTGAAAAAAAAAAAAATTGGGGTTAAAAGAACATTTTTTTTGTAAAAATTTGATTTTTTTTATTTTCACAGCTCAACTTTATAAACTTCTATGAAGAACCCGGGGGTTCAAGTTGCTCACCACACATCTGGATACATTCCTTGAGGGGTCTAGTTTCTATTGTTTAAGCACATCAGGGACTCTCCAAATGCGATATGGCGTCCGCTAGTGATCCCAGCAAATTTTGCATTCAAGAAGTCAAATAGTTATTTCCCTTCCGAACCCTGCCATGCGCCCAAACAGTAGTTTTCCATCACATATTGGTCATCGGTGTACTCAGGAAAAACTGCATAACAAATTGTAAAGTGCACTTCCTCCTGTTACCCTTGTGAAAATGCAAAATTTGGGGCTAAAAATTTTGTTGGGAAAAATGTGATTTTTTTTTTTTCATAAGTTATGTTATAAACTTCTGCGAAGTATTGGGGAATTCTAGGTGCTCGACACACATCTAGATACATTCCTTCAGGGGTTTAGTTTCCCAAATGGGTTCACTTGTGGGGGATGGCTTTCCACTATTCAGACACACCAGGAACTCCCCAAACACCACATGGCATCCGCTAATGATGCCAGCCAATATTGCATTCAAAAACTCAAATGGCACGTCTGTTCCGAGACCTGATATTCGCAGCAACAGTACTTTTCCTCCACATATGGGGTATTGGCGTACTCAGAAGAAACTGCACAGCAAATTGTATTGTGCATTTTCTTACCCTTGTGAAAATTCTACTGTGTCATGAAAGTTAGCCGCCATCTTAGGTATGATACGTCATACCTGAAGATATTCCCTATTGTCACACAGCTTCTACCATGTCAGATTTCTGCAGCCCCTGGTAAACAGAGCAATTCGCCCCCACCTCTGGAGATCAGTCTCCAGAAACGTTTTTGATATGGTAAATAGATGGGCCATTTTTTCTGTGTCCAAGCAGGACAGAGTCAGCTAGGCCCCAGGGGGGTAATTAACACCTTGATGTCACTGGAAACCAAAAGCAAACCATTTGTGCATGCCTGCAAACCTTTCCATTGTCCAGGAACCATGTGCTTTCTTTGTGGAAAATGGCCACCCAAAAGCTACAAGATACACTATCAATTTCTAACCACACGATACAAGTTAGGGAACCCAAATAAAATGTATCATGTGAGGAAGGTGCCCGCGGACACAATCACGGGACTCATAAATCCCTGAGTGGCCTGGAAAGCTGGATATTTAGAAGAACCATATACAAGGTCTCAGGGGAGGCATGTTTAGAGTCAATGGCTTCCCCACAAGAGGAGGATCACGATGAGACCTCTGGTGATACGATGAGGTCACCCCAGGGAAAGTTATGGGTACTTTTCTAAAATGAACCAAAAATGAGCATTGGTTGGGGGGCGGGTTTTAGTAAACTGACATCACCAAGAGTGGGCGTGACAGGACTTTAGTATAGCCGACAGTCAGAAACCCCCTCAGTTTGACCCAGGAGATGATGTGAACAACTCCTACCGTCGGGTCCAGGTATCTGAGTGGGAGGAGCACCTTTGCCATGTGCTACTGAGGCCTGGACGACTGCAACTAAGCTTGAACCTGTGGGATCGCAATCCTCCCTTGCACCACAAGAACGGTAACTGATTTATCGTTGTTATTCCTGTGTTTTGTACTTCTAATTGCTATATTTCTTATTCTGGCCAAAATACCATTGTATAGTTAATGGTATAGCCTTGTAATCTAGTGTATTCTTATAATCGATTAAATCATAAATTAATCGTGGGCTGTATCCTTTACTCTGCATATACGAATCCATTGGTCAGGAAACGCTTGGCTGAAACGCTACTGGGTTGGTTCCTGACCCGATACAAGTCTATTAACGGACCGGGCTTGTATCAAACGAGAACTGGTGGCAGCATACCATCTGGGGGATTTGAGGAAGGCTGGCAGTGACGGTCAGAGGTGTGGATATATATTACTGGCGCAGCCAGGGGAATATATATACCGCCCTCACTGAAGAGGGCCTCAAATACCCAGAGGGCTACAGGACGGCCTCTCCGGCGACCACTCACTCTAGGTGCAGTACCTTGACTGACCTGAGAGGCAAGGGGGCGCCAGAGAGTTGTGCCTGTATCGTGGCGTCACGGATTGGTGACGTGTAAGGGACAACACACCACCGTGCTTTCCCCCCCTGGTAGCAGCTTCCTGGCACCACTTACTCTAGGTGCAGTACCTTGACTCACCTGAGAGGTAAGGGGGAGCCAGAGAGCTGCACCCACCGGCCGGCTTTCATCAAATCTACATTTGGGGCTTAATGAACATTTTTGTGGGAAAAATGTGACTTTTTATTTTCACGGCTCTACATTATAAACTTCTGTGAAGCATCTGGAAGTTCAACGTGTTCAACACACATCTATATACATTCCATGAAACAGGGGCGGACATACCGTCGGTGCAGCTGCACGTGGGCTCGGAGGTGCAGGGGGGCCCTTGCAGGGTGGCTAATAATGAGGGCAATTGCCCTCATTATGAGCAGCGGGCAGGGAGCGATTGATGCATCTCCGTTGCCAACAGGAGATAAGATAATGGCTGCGGAGCTGCACGAATCCATCCTCTGCTTCCTGCCCAGTGCTTTCTCTCTCATACAGGCGCGCACGGCTTGATGACGTCAGCATGTAGTGCGCGCCTGTGGTAGAGGACAATGAATGGAGTGGGGAGAGGACAATGAGGAGAGTGGGGGAGATTATAATGGGGGGGTGCAGATGGGGGTGGGGAGAGAACAATGAATGGAGTGAGGAGAGGCCTCAACTGTACTTGAGGACACTTTCAAAGTTTTCCCAATTTTTCAGACTGACTGAATATATATATACAGTACAGACCAAAAGTTTGGACACACCTTCTCATTTAAAGATTTTTCCGCATTTTCATGACTTTGAAAATTGTATATTCACACTGAAGGCATCAAAACTATGAATTAACACACGTGGAATTATATACTAACAAAATAGTGTGAAACAACTGAAAATATGTCTTATATTCTAGGTTCTTCAAAGTAACCTTTTGCTTTGATGGCTGCTTTGCACACTCTTGGCATTCTCTTGATGAGCTTCAAGAGGTAGTCGCCCAAAATGGTTTTCACTTCACAGGTGTGCCCTGTCAGGTTTAATAAGTGGGATTTCTTGCCTTATAAATGGGGTTGGGACCATCAGTTGTGTTGTGCAGAAGTCAGGTGGATATACAGCTGATAGTCCTACTGAATGGACTGTTAGAATTTGTATTATGGCAAGAAAAAAGCAGCTAAGTAAAGAAAAAGGAGTGGCCATCATTACTTTAAGAAATGAAGGTCAGTCAGTCCGAAAAATTGGGCAAACTTTGAAAGTGTCCCCAAGTGCAGTTGCAAAAACCATCAAGCGCTACAAAGAAAATGGCTCACATGAGGACCACCACAGGAAAGGAAGACCAAGAGTCACCTCTGCTTCTGAGGAGAAGTTTATCCGAGTCACCAGCCTCAAAAATCGCAGGTTAACAGCAGCTCAGATTAGAGACCAGGTCAATGCCACACAGAGTTCTAGCAGCAACATCTCTACAACAACTGTTAAGAGGAGACTTTTTGCAGCAGGCCTTCATGGTAAAATAGCTGCTAGGAAACCACTGCTAAGGACAGGCAACGAGCAGAAGAGACTTGTTTGGGCTAAAGAACACAAGGAATGGACATTAGACCAGTGGAAATCTGTGCTTTGGTCTGATGAGTCCAAATTTGAAATCTTTGGTTCCAACCACCGTGTCTTTGTGCGACGCAGAAAAGGTGAACGGATGGACTCTACATGCCTGGTTCCCACCGTGAAGCATGGAGGAGAAGGTGTGATGGTGTGGGGGTGCTTTGCTGGTGACACTGTTGGGGATTTATTCAAAATTGAAGGCATACTGAACCAGCATGGCTACCACAGCATCTTGCAGCGGCATGTTATTCCATCCGATTTACGTTTAGCTGGACCATCATTTATTTTTCAACAGGACAATGACCCCAAACACACCTCCAGGCTGTGTAAGGGCTATTTGACCAAGAAGGAGAGTGATGGGGTGCTACGCCAGATGACCTGGCCTCCACAGTCACCAGACCTAATCCCAATCAAGATGGTTTGGGGTGAGCTGGACCGCAGAGTGAAGGTAAAAGGGCCAACAAGTGCTAAGTATCTCTGGGAACTCCTTCAAGATTGTTGAAAGACCATTTCCGGTGACTACCTCTTGAAGCTCATCAAGAGAATGCCAAGAGTGTGTAAAGCAGTCATCAAAGCAAAAGGTGGCTACTTTGAAGAACCTAGAATATAAGACATATTTTCAGGTGTTTCACACTTTTTTGCTAAGTATATAATTCCACATGTGTTAATTCATAGTTTTGATGCCTTCAGTGTGAATGTACAATTTTCATAGTCATGAAAATACAGAAAAATCTATAAATGAGGTGTGTCCAAACTTTTGGTCTGTACTGTATAACAAGTGTATTCTTGTTATTTCTGTTAGTCACAGTGCCCTCTTTTATTACATATATAAAATGCCATAAAAGGAGGGGTTCTAGGCACATTTCTTGCACAGGGTCCCCAAGATGTCAGTGTTCGCCCACGCCTTGAATGGTCTAGTTTATGGAGGTTTCCATTTTTAAATCACATCAGGGGGTCTCCAAAAGTGACATGGCGTCCGCAGTCGATTCCATCCATTTTTTGCATTCAAAAAGTCAAACAGTGCTCCTTCCCTTCCGAGCCGCTGTGCGACAAAACAGTAGCTTTCCCCCACATATGTGTTATTGGCGCACTCAGGAGAAATAGCACAAAATATTTTGGAGTCCATTTGTGAAAATAAAAAATTTGGGGCTAAAGTTACAAATTTTAGAAAAAAAATAAAATGTTAATTTTTTTCCTTCCACATTAATTCTTGTGATGCATTAATTCCTGCGAAGGAATAAACTTCTTGAATGTGGTTTTGAGGACTTTGAGGCGTGTAATTTTTAGGCCCTGTTCACACATGTTGTTTTTTTATGTCAAAAATCTGCAGCAAAACTGATCTCTGGAAGGAAATCAGCTGGGTCAAAAACAGAGGTTTTGCTGCATTATTTATGTTGTTTTGGTGCGTTTTTGGATTTTTTTTTTGCAGAATTATCTCTTGTTCATGCTTTGTCTCTTTTATGCATGTAAATTAAGTACAGTGAAAAAAAAAATCTCATTCTGGTTTTGGCATAATAGTGGGGGAGGTAAATTGTTCAGGATTCATACTCATACGTCCAAGGTTGTAAAGGGGTTAAGGGTATAAAAATTAAAGGTTTGAAAATTGCGACATTTTCACCAAATTTCCATTTTTTTCACAAATAAACGCAAGTCATATTGAACAAATTTTACCACTAACGTGTAGTACAATACGTCATGAAAAAACAATCTCAGAATCAGTGGGATCCGTTGAAGCGTTCCAGAGTAATTACCTCATAAAGTGGTCAGAATTGTAAAAATTGGGCTGGCAGAAAGATGAAAACAAGCTTGGGGGGTGAAGGGGTTAAATAAAATTTGGTGAGATCATGGTCAAATGACCTTGATGTCACCAAACGTCCTTAGGAAGTCTTAACCTCGGAATAAAAACGCTGGTGACCTCTAAGGCTATGTGCCCACGATGCAGAAATGCTCAGGATTTTTCCCGAGCGTTTCTGCATCTCCCTGGCAGAAAAAAACACATGCGGATTGTACATGTGGATTGTACATGCGGATTGTACATGCGGATTGTACATGCGGATTGTACATGCGGAATGTACATGCGGATTGTACATGCGGAATGTACATGCGGATTGTACATGCGGATTGTACATGCGGATTGTACATGCGGATTGTACATGCGGATTGTACATGCGGATTGTACATGCGGATTGTACATGCGGATTGTACATGCGGAATGTACATGCGGATTGTACATGCGGATTGTACATGCGGATTGTACATGCGGATTGTACATGCAGATTGTACATGCGGATTGTACATGCGGATTGTACATGCGGATTGTACATGCGGAATGTACATGTGGATTGTACATGCGGATTGTACATGCGGATTGTACATGCGGATTGTACATGCAGATTGTACATGCGGATTGTACATGCGGATTGTACATGCGTTTTTCCTGCCAGGGACATGCGGAAGTGAAGTGTTCTTCACTGGCATTTCCGCATGCGGGTTGTCAAGCGCTTTCCAAGCGATTTTAGCATCACTTGGAAAGTGCTTGTCAACTTGGTCACACTATATAAATCCGTGCAACCGGCATATAGTGTGACCCGAGAGAATGTCAAAAAATAAACAAATAAATATATACTTACCCTCCGATGGCCCATGCTGGCTTGCTTCACCGTCCCGACTGCTGGCAGTGGTAAACTGAAGGACTTGCCGACGTCAGCGTCGCGTGACCCGTCACATGACTGTGACGTCAGCGCAGGTCCTTCATTCCATCGCGAACTGCCACCAAGCAAGGAGGAGCGCGCCGCGGGCCGCCAGAAGGTAAGTATCATATTTATTTTTTATTTTATTCTTTTTTTCACAGTTTCTATGGTACCCGGGTCCGGAGGAGAGTCTCCTCTTCTCTAGACCTGGGTACCAGCCGCACATTAGAACGCATGGAAGGTGCATCTACATATACAGTGATGCGTAATCCATTCGTTCTAATGCAAGTCAATGGCGGCGAAAACGTAGCACTTCCGCAAAATAATTGGTAGTGCTGCGTTTTTTTCCGCAATGATAATCCACAGCGGAAATTTCTGCAGCATGTGCACAGCACGTGCGGATTATCATTGGGGAACATGGCAGGCCTTCTACCATGCGTTTTTTAAGCATTTCTGCAGCGTTTTTGCCGCTGCGGAAACACTTAAAAAACGCATCGTGGGCACACAACCGACGAGAGTTGGGGTCTTGGTCAATTGCCCAGTTTGCTCTCCACCCACTTTAATGCTGGCCTTAACTGTAACTAGGGCTTATTTTTGGGGATTATATTTCAAGCATACGCCAAAAACTCTGTAAAATCATGCAAAGGCTTATTTTAGGTGTAGGTTTTATATCCAGGAAAACACAGTATTTATAAAGATATTGTCCTAGTAATGGACATAAGAGAATGAAATCAGACTTACCCTCTTCTGTGCCGTTTAAGCTTTGTCTGCTGAAGAAAAAAAAATGTCAAGTATTTAGGATTTACACAGAGAGTGATACTACGCATCAAACATGTTCCTCCAACCTGGCCCAAACAGGTTCTGGGCAATAGAACTGTCACCAAATTGAGTTATTAGAAAATTTTCTGCGCAGAAAAAATCCTGACCATGTGCACAGAACTTGCAGAATGTCATAGGAAGTCATGGGAAAAGGTATGCAATGCGTTTCTGGAGCGTTTATGCGCTGCAAATACGCAACAAAAAACGCACCAAAAACGCATCGTGGGCACACAGCCGAATAACTTGTGTTTTTGAAGGGTTATATAACCCTGAGCCACTGATCTCACACCATAATTACAGAAAAAGTGATGCCCTGCATCAAATTCAGGTAATTCCAGCCTAGTCCAAATGGGTTCTGGGTATCAAAAATGGCATCAAAGTAGGCAATTAGCCAGTTTTCACAGATTTGAATAAGTATCTGGTGTTGCTAAATGGTTGAATGAATATTGGTCTTACATCACCAGCACACAGAAGAGGAACACCCATATTATAATCAATTTCCTTCAGGATGGTCAAAGTGGTTACTGATCTGAAAAGCTGGCATCAAAGTGGACAAAAATTGTAACTTTGTACTGATTTGAAGAAGTTACTGGTTTATTTTTAGAGTTAGAGGGGTTGTCCGGCCTTAGGTTACAAGTCTGAAGTCACTGCATGTGATTGCAGACTTGTGAATCCTCACAATGCACACACTGCTCACTGTGAGGATCCTCCGGTGCCAGCGCCATTAGTGGGCAGTCATGTGACCACAAGTATGCAAATTGCATACTTCCAGCCACTTTCTGACTAGATTGTATCCAGCCTCACTTAATACACTTGCATTGAGGGAGGTCACGCTCATATAGTCAGGATATGGCTGAAGTATGCAAATTACACATGACCGCCAACTCCTTGTGCCGCCATCGGAGAAATCTTACAGTGAGCAATATTTGCGATGTGAGGATTCACAAGTCTGCAGGTACATACAGTAGCCTAAGGCCGGACAACCCCTTAAACTCTAAAAAAAACTAAATCAGTAACTTATTCAACCCACGACAAAGTTGAAATTTGCCCACCTTGATGCCAGCTTTTCTGATTAATAACCACTTTGGCCATCCGGAAGGAAACTGTGATGTGGGTCTTCCTCTTCTGTGTGGTGGTGCAGTAAAACCAGTAGTACTAAGTCATACAACCATTTGCCCACTTTGATGCCAGTTCACATGCCCAGAACCCATTTGGGCCATGCTGGAGTGACCTGAATCTCATGCAGGGCATCACTATTGTATAACAGTGATGTGAGATCACTGGCCCACAGTTATTTAAAAGGGGTACCCCAGGGAGATAGACATTTTTTTTGGACTGTTCCTGCACTCAAATTATAAAGAGGAGATGCCCAGTGCAGATACATAATCTTTTTAACCCTTTTAATTCCGTGACAGGATCTGCTCTTTCACTGCTACCCCCTCCCGCCTGGGTCATTACATCATACACTAAGTGCTGCTCCCGCATGTAGGGAACAGGTAGCCTGAGGAGAGGAGGCGAGGCAACTCCCGTTGTCGGCAGGGAAACAACTATTAGACTGGGTAATAACAGCGAGGAGCTGCACACTGCTGTAATATCCCAGACAGAGGGGTGAGCAGTGCAGTGAAAAGCAGCGCCTGTCACACCAGCCCCATAATGTCTCCCTGTCTGCAGTCCCAGGTGAGGGGACATGTCGAGGGCATCGCCTGCTCACAGCTTCTAATAGCAGCCCCTTGATAATGTCTCATTCACAGGGCTACTAGCAGGGAGCAGGAGTTATAAAGATTATTATAGCGCGCTGGGCATATCATCTTTATAGTGTATGAGTGCAGGAACAGTACAACTTTTTTTTTTTTATCTCCCCGGAGTACCCCTTTAACCAATTAAAAAAAGTAACTTATGCAAATCTGTAAAAATAGGCTAATTGCCGACTTTGATGTCAGTCCTGATGCACAGAACCCGTTTAAGCTGGGCTAGAGAATTTATGTTTGATGAAGGGCATCCCTATATGTGTAACAGTGGTGTGAGATCAGTGAACCAAAGTAATTTAACCCCTAAAAATACCAGTTCTAATGCTTGAGACAAGTTAAAGTGACCTGATTTTGACTCGGACCATCACTATTGTGGGGAGTTCACACTACATACCATATAATGTATACATAGCACTATACTATATACCAGTGTTTCCCAAACTCCAGTCCTCATGGCCCCCACAGGTCATGTTTTCAGGATCTCCTTAGTATTGCACAGGTTAGAGAATTCATGATGCCTTGATAGTAATTCCATCACCTGTGCAATACTAAGAAGATCCTGAAAACATGACCTGTGGGGGCCATGAGGACTGGAGTTTGGGAAACATTGCTATATACCATCATCTAGTAGACACCTCGTAGTGTAAAACTGTACCTGTGTATATAATATGCAGTGGGGAGTTCACACTATATACTAATGTATACATACTCTATACTATATATTATTGTATAGTATATAGCTCAGAGTGAAGCTTTGCATGTGTACATCATATTTAGTGGGGCATTCACACTATATCTTGTATACAAAGTGCTATACCACATACTATCACATAGTATATACCTCATTGTGTAAAGCTGTGCCTGTGCATATAATATATAGTGGGGAGTTCACACTATATACTACATATTGTATACATAGCTCCATACTGTATACTATTTGTCAGGAAATATAAAAAATATCTCTCTCTCCAAGCCCCTCATCCCCACAAACCCTATACCACAGTAAGGAGTAAAGCTGACAATCTAAAAAGCTGCTTCAATGTAAAGTGGCAGTGCACACAAGAAGTGCCAAACTTAATTATTCAGGCTAATTACCATAAGAAATGGAGCCCTTAGTAAAAGACACATGCGATGAATAGACACCTTGAAACATATGGACTAGAGCAGGGGTCCTCAAACTACGGCCCGCGGAGGATTTTTATCCGGCCCGCCGAGCTGGGGGCAGAGGAGAGCGGTGCCAGCGCCCGCCCTTCCCCCCGCTTGCTCATGGCCCCGGCAGCCGGATACTTACCTCTCGTGCCTCCGCAGATCCACTGTCTTCCTGGAGCACGCTCCCTGTGACGTGTCAGGTCAGAGGGTGCGGTGACGTCTTTACACCGTGCCCTCCCCTGAGCCATCACAGGCAGCGCAGAGCAGGATGAGGCCGGCAACGCTGGAGTCCGGAATTGAGCAGCTGCAGCAGGTGAGGAGGAGGGAGGTGAGTATTGCATTTTTTTTTTAATGTATGGAGGCATGGGACATAATATTAGGGGTGACATCCTGCATGGGGCATTATATGGGGGAGGGGTGACATGCTGCATGAGGCATTATATGGGGGGGGTGACATCCTGAATGGGGCATTATAACGACAGGGGAGTGATATCCTGCATGGGGCATTATATGGGGGGGTGACATGCTGCATGGGGCATTATATGGGGGAGTGACATGCTGCATGGGGTATTATATGGGGGGGTGACATCCTGAAAGGGGCATTATAACGACAGGGGAGTGATATCCTGCGTGGCGCATTATATGGGGGGGTGACATCCTGAATGGGGCATTATAACGACAGGGGAGTGACATCCTGCATGGGGCATTATATGGGGGGGGGGTGACATCCTGCATGGGGCATTATAACGACAGGGGAGTGACATCCTGCATGGGGCATTATATGGGGGGATGATATCCTGAATGGGGCATTATAACAACAGGGGAGTGACATCCTGCATGGGGCATTATAACGACAGGGGAGTGACATCCTGCATGAGGCATTATATGGGGGGATGATATCCTGAATGGGGCATTAGAACAACAGGGGAGTGACATCCTGCATGGGGCATTATATGGGGGGGGTTACATCCTGAATGGGGCATTATAACAACAAGGGAGTGATATCCTGCATGGGGCATTATATGGGGGGGTGACATGCTGCATGGGGCATTATATGGGGGGGTGACATCCTGCATGGGGTATTATATGGGGGAGTGACATGCTGCATGGGGTATTATATGGGGGGTGACATCCTGAAAGGGGCATTATAACGACAGGGGAGTGATATCCTGCGTGGCGCATTATATGGGGGGGTGACATCCTGCATGGGGCATTATAACGACAGGGGAGTGACATCCTGCATGGGGCATTATATGGGGGGGTGACATCCTGCATGGGGCATTATAAAGACAGGGGAGTGATATCTTGCATGGGGCATTATATGGTGGGAGAAAGGGACATCCTGCATGGGGCATTATATGGGGGTGACACCCGGAATGGGGCATTATAACGACAGGGGAGTGACATCCTGCATGGGGCATTATATGGGGGGTGACATCCTGCATGGGACATTATAAATACAGGGGAGTGATATCTTGCATGGGGCATTATATGGTGGGAGAAAGGGACATCATGCATGGGGCATTATATGGGGGGTGACATCCTGCATGGGGCATTATAAGGGGGGAACAGCCTGCATGGGGCATTATAAGGGGGAAATAGCCTGCCTATTGAGGACCTATGCTGCCTATTGGGGTCATTTACCTGCCCATTGAGGACCTATGCTGCCTATTGGGGACTTTTACCTCCCCATTGAGGACCTATGCTGCCTATTGGGGACATTTACCTGCCTATTGGGGACATTTACCTGCCTATTGGGGACCTATGCTGCCTATTGGGGATATTTACCTGCCTATTGGGGACCTATGCTGTCTATTGGGGATATTTACCTGCCTATTGGGGCCTATGGTGTCTATTGGGGACATTTACTTGCCTATTGAAATACCGGTTTATCTAACTTTACTTGTTCTTCATTTTAAATATTGTATTTGTTCCTGTATTGTTTTTTTACATCAAAATAAGATATGTGCAGTGTGCATAGGAATTTGTTCATAGTTTTTTTTTAAAAAAAACTATATTCCAGCCCTCCAATAGTCTGAGGGACAGTGAACTGGCCCCGTGTTTAAAAAGTTTGAGGACCCCTGGACTAGAGACTGAATGAGTTGTGTAAAAGTAACCAGTATGACACCTGAGAGAGATAGGAAACATCTCCTTAGGCTTCAAAGGGAATCTATCACACTCCTGAGAATAGCCGGGTCATTTCCAGTTGCAAATGCGTTTAATCTCCAGACTTTTAGGTACCGAAAGTAAGTGTGGAATAGGGGAATTTCTATAATTCTGATTGTGATGGGACCTATATTTTTAGCAGCGGGGCTATGTGGGGAACAGTATGCATATTTTTCCATATCTGCGAGCCCTGCCGTTGAGCTGTAACGCAACAGGGCAAAGATAACTGAAAGCAGCCATGTCATGTTTGATCTCTAAGGAAAAGTAAAATCACAATAAAAAATATGGATTCACTTGCTAACTTCTGCGATCATCGAGCGAGGAGATATCACAGAAATTAAGAGATTTAAAAAAAAACATGAAGGGCGCAGACCAGCCCACGTGACATCATCACAGGGGAGTGTGTGGGCAGGGCCCAATCAGGCATAAAAGATCAAGCCGAATATTGATCTTCGCTCATGCTGGAAGATACATATTTTCGTGTAAGCAAGGGCCACGTTCCTTAACAGTCAAATCGAAGCGCTTTCCTTCATCTAAACTGAATCGTCTCTGCGATCGGTATAGTAAGCTTTTCTGTTAATCCCTTTTATTTCTGTAACTGTATATGCTGTATTGTTTTGTCTCCCTTTGTAAAATCTTTTGTATATTTTTTCAGAAACACTGTCTCCCTTTGGATTAAATATAAAATGTAATAGTTCTGTTTCTTTTGCTCTGTAATCGTTCCTCCCCCAAAGCCACACGCTACCTATAAGGCATCCAATCGACCGGAACTGATTGGTGGTGGCAGCTAATAATCTTAATTGGGTGATCGTGAAGCTAGTAGTGATCTACGGAGCTCTATACTATATACAAGGTATATACTATATGATAGTATAGCGTATTACTATGTATACAATATAAAGTGTGAACTACCCACTATATATTATATACACAGGCACAGTTTCACACAACGAGGCATCTACTATATGACAGTATAGAGCTATGTATAAACTGTATAGCTTATAGTGTGAATGCCTCACTATATATTGCACTAGCTATTAAACACGTTCTACGCCCACGTGGCAAGCATTTTTACTGGTACATTTTTAATTTTATTAAAGAAGTTGTCCAGTACTTTTTATTACCCCACAATGGATCCCCCCCGGGGCCCCTAAGGATTTTTGTAAATACCTTAGGTTGCTGTTTCTACCTGTGAGCGGTGCTATCCTTGGCCGCTCACAGGCATCACGTGACCCCGCGCTGACATCACAACAAGTGAGGAGTGACATCAGTGATGCGGTCCCCGCGGTGGCTGCTGGGTTGTGGGCGGGGCTACCCCGTGTCACACCCAGCATCCACCGCGCGCTTTCCCAATGAATGGGGAGAGGCAGAGCACACAGTAGATGCTGGGTGTGACGCGGGTAGAGGGTAACCCCGCTCACAGCCTGGCATCCACCGCGGAACGCAGAAGACAGAGACCCCTGGCTGCTGCCAGCACTTGTCGTGACATCAGCGGATGTCAGAGCCGGCTGTAGTCGGGGTTCACGTCATGCCTGTGAGCGGCCAGTGATCGTGCTGCTCACAGGCAGTATCTGCAACATAAGGTAATTACACAAATCCTTAGGGGACCCGGGGGGATACATTGGGGGGGGGGTAATATAAAGTACTGGACAACCCCTTTAATGGCGCTGGAGTCAGCATGTGCACATACAGCGCTATCCTGCACCATTTTTTTAAAGAAACTGGGTCTGCAAATTTGCATACACAGTGTCTTCAATAAAACAGCGCCTATTTTATTGAAGTAATGTACTCCAACGTCAACATAGCAGTGCGCACAAGCTGACTATAAGGATAATGGTGATGGCCGGCTTGTGAGCACTGCTATACTGATGTTGTAGTAGAATTCTTCAATAAAATGGTGCAGGAGTAGACACGTGCGCATCCTGCGATATCCAGCTCCATTTTGTTGAAGACACTGTATCTGCGAATTCGCAAGCACAGTGTCTTCAATAAAATGGCGCCGTAGTGCGGTATGCGCACGTGCTGACTCCGGCGCCACACTGAGCAGTCTCCGCCCATCCCGGCTTTGGAAAGAAAGACGAGTCCAGCATTATATAGGATGTACTGATAATACAGGGGTGTACTCACTTATGCTAAGCGCTGTATGTGTGTGTGTGTGTATATATATATATATATATATATATATATATATATATATATACACTGTATATACAGTACAGACCAAAAGTTTGGACACACCTTCTCACTTAAAGATTTTTCTGTATTTTCATGACTATGAAAATTGTACATTCACACTGAAGGCATAAAAACTATGAATTAACAGATGTGGAATTATATACTTAACAAAAAAGTGTGAAACAACTGAAAATATGTCTTATATTCTAGGTTCTTCAAAGTAGTCACCTTTTGCTTTGATGACTGCTTTGCACACTCTTGGCATTCTCTTGATGAGCTTCAAGAGGTAGTCACCGGAAATGGTCTTCCAACAATCTTGAAGGAGTTCCCAGAGATGCTTAGCACTTGTTGGCCCTTTTGCCTTCACTCTGCGGTCCAGCTCACCCCAAACCATCTCGATTGGGTTCAGGTCTGGTGACTGTGGAGGCCAGGTCATCTGGCGTAGCACCCCATCACTCTCCTTCTTGGTCAAATAGCCCTTACACAGCCTGGAGGTGTGTTTGGGGTCATTGTCCTGTTGAAAAATAAATGATGGTCCAACTAAACGCAAACCGGATGGAATAGCATGCCGCTGCAAGATGCTGTGGTAGCCATGCTGGTTCAGTATGCCTTCAATTTTGAATAAATCCCCAACAGTGTCACCAGCAAAGCACCCCCACACCATCACACCTCCTCCTCCATGCTTCACGGTGGGAACCAGGCATGTAGAGTCCATCCGATCACCTTTTCTGCGTCGCACAAAGACATTGTGGTTGGAACCAAAGATCTCAAATTTGGACTCATCAGACCAAAGCACAGATTTCCACTGGTCTAATGTCCATTCCTTGTGTTCTTTAGCCCAAACTTGTCTCTTCTGCTTGTTGCCTGTCCTTAGCAGTGGTTTCCTAGCAGCTATTTTACCATGAAGGCCTGCTGCACAAAGTCTCCTTTTAACAGTTGTTGAAAAGATGTGTCTGCTGCTAGAACTCTGTGTGACATTGACCTGGTCTCTAATCTGAGCTGCTGTTAACCTGCGATTTCTAAGGCTGGTGACTCGGATAAACTTATCCTCAGAAGTAGAGGTGACTCTTGGTCTTCCTTTCCTGTGGCGGTCCTCATGTGAGCCAGTTTCTTTGTAGCGCTTGATGGCTTTTGCAACTGCACCTGGGGACACTTTCAAAGTTTGCCCAATTTTTCGGACTGACTGACCTTCATTTCTTAAAGTAATGATGGCCACTCGTTTTTCTTTACTTAGCTGCTTTTTTCTTGCCATAATACAAATTCTAACAGTCTATTCAGTAGGACTATCAGCTGTGTATCCACCTGACTTCTGCACAACACAACTGATGGTCCCAACCCCATTTATAAGGCAAGAAGAAATCCCACTTATTAAACCTGACAGGGCACACCTGTGAAGTGAAAACCATTTCCGGTGACTACCACTTGAAGCTCATCAAGAGAATGCCAAGAGTGTGCAAAGCAGTGATCAAAGCAAAAGGTGGCTACTTTGAAGAACCTAGAATATAAGATATATTTTCAGTTGTTTCACACTTTTTTGTTAAGTATATAATTCCACATGTGTTAATTCATAGTTTTGATGCCTTCAGTGTGAATGTACAATTTTCAAAGTCATGAAAATACAGAAAAATCTTTAAATGAGAAGGTGTGTCCAAACTTTTGGTCTGTACTTTATGTATAATGTATTGATAATACAGGAGTGTGCTCACTTATTCTGAGAGCTTTATATATAATTTTGTGAAAATACAGGGGGTGCACTCACTTACTCTAAGCACTCTATATAATATACTGATAATACAGGGTTTGTACTCACTTATGCTGATTGCTGTATATATAATGCACTGATAATATGGGGGTGTACTCAATTATGCTGAGTGCTATATAAAGTACTAATAATAAACGGGTGTACACACACTGAGCACTTTGTATATAATGTTCTGATAATAGAGGGGTGTACTTACTTAAGCTGAGTGCTGTATATATAATGTACCAATAATAAGGGGGAGTACCTACTTAGGGCTCTTTCACATGTCAGTGTGTCCAGTACGTGTGGTGACAGGCGAGTAAATGTATTTTATTATTTTAATCTTATTTTACACTGAGACACTGTAGGAGCAGACACTACTACACCCAACTTTGTCTCTTGCTCGTGCTGATCACAGCGCGAGCAAAGAACAATGATGAGGGCAGAATATAGCACCCAGGGCTTGGGAACTGTACACTGATTCCCAGGCGCCGGTACGGGTGATCCTGATGCGCCACAAGTGTGACACACACAGACACACCGGATATGTATATCTCCGATATGGGTTTTTCCAGTCCCGGAAATATCCAGACGCATGAAACCGCCCTTATGCTGAGCATTGTAAAAATAATGTACTGATAATACAAGGGGTGTACTCACTTATGCTCAGTACTGTATACAAGATACAAGTGCTTCTCACTAAATTAGAATATCATCAAAAAGTTAATTTATTTCAGTTCTTCAATACAAAAAGTGAAACTCATATATTATATAGCGTCATTACAAACAGAGTGATCTATTTCAAGTGTTTATTTCTGTTAATGTTGATGATTATGGCTTACAGCCAATCATTATACAAAAGTCATTATCTCAGTAAATTAGAATACTTCATAACGCCGTCTTGAAAAATTAATTTAAAATCCAAAATGCTGGCCTACTGAAATGTATGTTCAGTGAATGCACTCAGTACTTGGTCGGGGCTCAATTATTGCATCAATGCGGCAATGTGGCATGGAGGCGATCAGCCTGTGGCACTGCTGAGGTGTTATGGAAGCCCAGGTTGCTTTGATAGCAGCCTTCAGCTCGTCTGCATTGTTGGGTCTGGTGTATCTCATCCTCCTCTTGATAATACCCGATAGATTGCCTATGGGGTTAAGGTCAGGCGAGTTTGCTGGCCAATCAATCACAGTGATAGGGTATGTGCCCACGATGCAGAAATGAAGCAGAAAATTTCTGCAGCATTTCTGCATCTCCCTGGCAGAAAAAACGCATGCGGATTGTGCATGCGTTTTTCCTGCAGAATACATGCGAATTCACATGCGTACCCACATGCGTTAACGCATGTGTTTCTGCATGCGGACTGACGAGCACTTTCCAAGCGATAGCATCACTTGGAAAGTGCTTGACAACTAGGTCACACAATTTAAATCCATGCAAAAGGCATGGATTTACATAGTGTGACCGTAAAAATAAAAAAATAAAGCTATACTCACCCCCGATCCCCCGCCCCGTGTGCTGTCGCGCTCGTCCTGGCTTCTTCCGGGTTGCCGGCATCTCGCGAGACAGCCTGCGGTCACATGACCGCGACGTCATCTCAGGTCCTGGAAGGAGAAGCGCTGCAGGGGCCGCCGGACAGGTGAATATAAACTTTATTTATTATTTTATTCTTTTTTTTACAGGTACAATGGTACCCAGGTCTGGATGAGAGTCTCCTCTCCTCCAGAACTGGGTACCATCCGCACATAGAGACGCATATAATCCGCTTGTATAAATGTACAGACGCGCATTATATGCGTCTCAATGCAAGTCAATGGCGGCGCTTCCGCAAAATTAATGAACATGCTGCGGATTTATTTGCGCTGCAGAAACGCTGCGGAAAAATCCGCAGCATGTGCATTGACATTGCGGAATGCCATTGGGGACCATGGGGTGCGGATTACCATGCGTTTTTGATGCGTTTAAGCAGCGGAAAATCCGCAGCATAAACGCATGAAAAAAGCATCGTGTGCACGCAGCCATACTGTTGTTTTTAAACCAGGTATTGATACTTTTGGCAGTGTGGACAGGTGCCAAGTCCTGCTGGAGAAATTTTCAACTCTTAAAAGCTTGTCGGCAGAGGGAAGCATGAAGTGCTATAAAATATCCTGGCAGACGGCTGCGCTGACTTTGGTCTTGATAAAACACAGTGTACCTGCACCAGCAGATGACATTGCTCCCCAAACCAGCACTGATTGTGGAAACTTCACACTAGACCTCAAGTAGCTTGGATTGTGGCCTCCCCACTCTTCCTCCAGACTCCTGAGACCTTGATTTCCAAATGAAATGCAAAATTTACTATCATCTGAAATCAACACCTTAGACCACTGACAACAGTCCAGGTCTTTTTCTCCTTGGCCCAGGTAAGACGCTTTTGGCGTTGTCTATTGGTCATGAGTGGCTTGACACAAGGAATGCGACACTTGTAGCCCATGTCCTGGATACGTCGGTGTGTGGTGGCTCTTGAAGCAGTCCACTCCTTGTGAATCTCCCCCAAATTTTTGAATAGCCTTTTCTTAAAAATCCTTTCAAGGCTGCGGTTATCCCGGTTGCTAGTGCACCTTTATCTACCACACGTTTTCCTTCCACGCAACTTTTCATTAATATGCTTGGATACAGCAGTGTGTAAAAAGCCAGCTTCTTTAGCAATGACCTTTTGTGGCTTACCCTCCTTGTGGAGTTTGTCAATGACTGTCTTTTCGACAACTGTCAAGTCAGCAGTCTTCCCCATGATTGTGGAGCCTACTGAAACAGACTAAGGGACATTTTTAAAAGCTTGTTTTTTGTTAATTATTCTAATTTACTGAAATAATAACTTTTGTGTTTTCATTGGCTGTAAGCCATAATCATCAACATTAACAGAAATAAACACTTGAAATAGATCACTCTGTTTTTAATGACTCTATAAGTTTCACTTCTTGTATTGAAGAACTGAAATTAACATTTTGATGACATTTTAATTTAGTGAGATGCTCTTGTATATAGTATAGTGATATGTATACATTTTATGGTATGTAGTGTGAACGCTTCATTATATATTATATACACATGCACAGCTTTACACGACGAGGTATATAATATATAATAGTATATAGTATAGAGCTATGTAAACACTTTATAGTTTATAGTGTGAACTCCCCACTAGATGTTATATACACAGGCACAGCGTCACACTACTATCATACCTTATAGTGTGAAGCTGTGCATGTGTATCTATAATATAACACTACAAGCGTCCCTCTGTCTGAAGCCTCTATAGACTGCACAAGCTAGACACGCCTGCGCAGTCTGGCTCCAGACAGATAAATGCATGGAGCTGTTACAGGTAAGAGGAGTATATGGCGCCAAAGTTCGCAGTATGAAAAGACACTGAAAGCATACCACGATCTCCGGCGCCATACTTACATACTTACCTGACCGGGAGGAGCGTTGCCACAGCACCTCTCTTCTCGCCAGAGACCAGGGCAGGAGTGAAGGTGTCGTAGTCGGCGTATGCGTATAGCGCTATCCGGTGCCATTTTACTGAAGACACATTTTCAGTGTGTCTTCAGCAAAATGGCACAGGACAGCGAAGTATGGGCACGTGCGTACTCCGGCGCCGCACTCCTCAGAAGAACAGGACACCGCAGCGCTGGAGCACAGAGAAGAAAGGTGAGTATAAATGTTTATTTTTTTGTATGTGTGCAGCGTGAAAGGGATGAGGGGACCACACATACCAGGATTGGGGGATGAGGGGGCCACATATACCAGGATTGGGGGATGAGGGGGCCACTCATCTCAGGATTGGGAGATGAGGGGGCCACGCATCCCAGGATTGGGGGATGACGGGGCCATGCATCCCAGGATTGGGGGATGACGGGGCCACGCATCCCAGGATTGGGGGATGACGGGGACACTCATCTCAGGATTGGGGGATGAGGGAGCCACGCATCCTAGGATTGGGGGTTGAGGGGGCCACGCATACCGTGGAGTTTTGTGTGAAATGATCAATGATTTGATTTTTGCTTCGTTCTCTTTTGTGTTTTTTCCTTGCAAGCAAATTAAATGAAGAGAATAATACCAAAGAATTTGTGATTGCAATCATTTTCAGGAAGAAACTGAGTATTATCTGACAGAATTTTAGGGGTGACAATACTTTTGGCCACCACTGTAGTAGTATGAAGCTGTGTGAAGCACGATGCTGCAGTTGGTTTCTTATTAGGCAGTTTCTTATTAGGTAATTTATTTTTTTCTGTTTTTTACAGATTTAAAGCGCACCTGTCAACAGGACTGTCCTCAGTAGGCTGTGTGCCCACGATCCGGAGCCGCTGCAGGTTTGACGCTGCGGACTTATGCAGCGTCAAATAAGCAGGAGACAAATGTTACAGTACAGTGGATGGCATTTCTAGAAATTCTATGTCTACTATGCGTCTGTGGCTCACTCACGGAAACTGACATGTGGCGCGTCTTTCCAGACCGTAGCATGTCAATTTCAGTTGCAGGTCCGCTTGCAGGCTTTCCCCATAGACCTAACCTCTATGGGGAAAGTCCATAGGTAAAAAAAAAAGGTGCCGCTCATTTGAATATCCGCATGCGGCCCCTCCGCAGCATCGGGGCCATAGGCTGGGAGGCATCGTGGGCACACAGCCTTAACCACATACACTGTCAGGTGGGCGACATTAAACTGATTAAAATTATACCTTGGTTGATGAAATCCGTCCTGTGGTTCTTGTGTAGTCTTTACTTTCAGTTTGGAGATAATGATATGCTCGTGCTTCGGGGCGGCCTGTGGGGGGGGGGGCGCTCTATCTGGTGCTCTGCTTACATATTCATCTGTATGCTCTTATTACAGGTCACTGTGCCTTCACTGACCTGACTCTTATTTTACCCCGCACTAATGGATGCATTATGTAAAATAGGAGGCTCCTCAGGCCGTCCCTGATCACGAGCATATTATTATCTCCAAACTGAAAGTAAACATTACACAAGAACCACAGAATGGATTTCATCATTTTAATCAGTTTAATGTCGCTCACCTGACCGTGTATGTGGTTTACTGAGCACAATCTTTCTGACAGGTGCGCTTTGACAAAAAAAAATGCATTAATATAATACAATGCAGCGAGGTGCCCTGATTAGAATACAATTAAGAGCAGCTACAAAAGTTATAACAATGGCACAAAAATGGGCATCAAAGTGGGCAGTGAGGTTAAGTGTTTTTGGGCTCCTGATCTCACACCACCATTACATAGTGATTGCCCGCATCAAATACAAGTCACTCCAGCCTGGCCAAAATAAGTTTTGGGTATCAAAACTGACATCAAAGTGGAGATATAACCAATTTTCACATATTTGAATAAATAATTGGTGTTTTTCAAGGGTTAAATGACTTTGGGTCACTGATCTCTGACCACCATTACATACATAGTGATGGGCGCATCAAGTTCAGGTCATTCTAGCCCGTTTAAATATGCTCTGGGCATGAGAACTGCCATCAAAGGGGGCAAATAGCCAGTAACTGGTGTTTTTCAAGGGTTAAATGACTTTGGGCCACTGATCTCAGACCATCTTTACATATAAGCCACGCTCACTGAACAGTTGAGTCACTAGTTGGGGCGCAGCCTCACTTTATGCAAGTGCATGAAGCGAAGCCACACCCACTAGTCGGAATCTGGCCAGGAGTATGTATAACGCATATGGCTTAGACACAGGCGAATCCCCGCAGCTCACAGTGTGTGCTCTGGGGGATTCATAAGTCTGCAGTTACATAGAGGGACTGCAGACTTATAGATTTAGAGTTGTCAACCCCTTTAAAGTGCACCTGTCAGTAGGATTGTACTAAGTAAACTACATACACTGTCAGGTTGGCAGCGTTACGCTGATTAAAATGATAAAAATTAAGAGCATTGCTTGCTGATATGTGCAACTGAGCATGCGCCGTGGCCGTTTTGCTGGAGCCAGATTGGCAGTGGTGCGTGTGCAGTAGTATCTATCACCAAGCGATGCTCTCAAACTGGGCAAGCACCGCCCACCTTGCGCAGATTAAAAGCATCGCTTGTTGATAGATGCAACTGCCCACACGATGCAGCAATTTTGCTGAAGACTAATTTTTTTTGCTCCAACAAAATGGCCGCAGACCATGAGCAGTATTATCTATCGCCAAGCGTCAAACAAGGTATCATTTTAATCAGTGTAATGGCGCCCACCTGACAGTGTGGGCACACAATCACAATCCTGCTGACAGGTGCGCTTTAAAGTCAGAAAAGATCAGAGGCATAAGCACGATGCTGAAGTAGATTTCTTTTTCGGCAATTTATTTTTTCTGGGTTTTTTTACAGGTTTTACGACAAAGAAAATTACATTAATAAAATACAAAACAGTGCGCTGCTCTTATGTGAGTAAGCTTAAAGGCAACCTGTCACATCCCCTATACCCTCCAACCCAGCAGCATTCACCTATGTATCAGCAACTTCCCTGCCTAACCAGCCCCGTATAACATTACTGAGTGAAAACAAAGTTTACAAAACATTCACATGCTCCCCATTGCCTATGCTTATGAGGGCTTTGACTAGTTGATGGGGCATGATTACATAATTTGCACGAGCGGCGTCATTGTCGCTCATGGAAATCTTGCACATGCGCCGCTCATTCCGGCACCGTCACTGCTTTTCTGAGGCCGGGTGTACGCTTCTTGGCTACAGAGGCACACTGCACATGTACGGAAGTCATCTTCTAAACTTCCGAACATGCACAGTGCGCCTCTGATGCGGAGAAGCATACACCTGGCTTCAGAGATGCAGTGACGCTGCCAGAATGAGCGGCAAATTATCACGCCAACACGGGCGTGATAACATGGAAAGGAGGCTGACTCTTCTGGGAGCAACTAACACCCACTAGTCGAAGCCCTGATTAGCATAGGAAATGAGGACCATATAAATGTTTTTTAAACCTTGTGCTCTGTGGGGATTCAGAAGTCTGCAGGCACACAGAGTGACTGCAGACTTAATGATTTAGAGCAGACAACTCCTTGAAAATTAACCTGTCAGCAGGATTGTGCTAAGTAAACTACATACACTGTCAGGTTGGCGCTGTTACACACATTAAAATGATACCTTGGTTAATGAAATCCGTCCCGTGGTTCTTGTGTAATTTTTACTTTCAGTTTGGAGATAATGATATGCTCGTGCTCCGGGGCAGTCTGTGAGGTGGGCTCTATCTGGTGCTCTGCTTACATCTGTATGCTCTTATGACAGCTCACTGATCGATCACT
The DNA here is from genome assembly GCF_046119375.1 of Phyllobates terribilis. Taxonomy (NCBI): domain Eukaryota; kingdom Metazoa; phylum Chordata; class Amphibia; order Anura; family Dendrobatidae; genus Phyllobates; species Phyllobates terribilis. Next base: position 340,424,749 of record NW_027362765.1, on the reverse strand, counting down.
GACATGCCTCCAATTTTTAATTTACATAGTGTATACATTATGGGGGGAAAAAAATGACATCAATCAAAATGGCGCTCGCGCAGGCGCATCTATCTCATGCCACGGCCATTTTGTTGGAGTAAAAAAATTATTCTCCAGCAGAATGTCTGCGGCGCAAGTGCAGTAGCATCTATCGGCAAGTGATCCTCTTATTCTGCGCAAGCGGCGCCCACCAGTAGGCAAGGCCTGCGCAAAGTAAGAGCATCGCTTGCCGATAGATTCAACTGCTCACGTGCTGTGGCCATTTTGCTGGAGCCAGATTTTTTGCTCCAACAAAATGACAGCGGAGCAATTGCAATAGTATCTATCGCCAAGTGATGCTCTCAATATGCGCAAGAGCCAGCCACCAGTGGGCAGGGCTTGCGCAGATTAAGAGCCTCGCTTGCTGATAGATGCCACTGCGCACGTGACGTGGCCATTTTTCTGGAGACAAATTTTTCTTTTGCTCCAACAAAATGGCCACGGCACGTGCACAGTAGCATCTATGGCCAAGCGATAGATGCTATTGTGCCTGTGCGGGCGCCATTTTGCTTGATTTGTTTGTTTTTTCTAACCCCACATTATGTATATAACAAGTAAAATAGGAGGCAGGTAACTGAACGATCAGTGACCTGTCATAAGAGCATATAGCGGACTGTATAAGCAGAGCACCAGATAGAGCCCACCCTACAGGCTGTCCCAGAGCACGAGCATATCATCATCTCCAAACTATAAGTAAAAATTAACCCCTTTTTGACGTGTGCCATAATAGTATGACAAACGTGAGAACCCCCTGTTTGGTGCGAGCTCCAGCACTGAGCCCGCAGCTTTCCAGGTACACGACAGCTGATATATACAGCTGACATGTGCCCGCAACAGCTGCGGGTGGAATAGCGATCCACCCCCCCCCCCCCCCCCCCCCCCGTGGCTGTTAACTACACAGTGTTCCAAATTATTATGCAAATAATATTTTCTCAGATTTTCCCAAATTACCTATATGAATTGCAGTCATTGTAATTTTCCAGTCAAATAACTATTAGAGTACAATTGAAACAGTTTTCAACTCAAAACTTTATTCTAGGGGATGTTACATTTGCACATAGGACCGCTTGTTCGAAAGGAGCTTCTGAACTCTCTCGTCCATTGAATTTGTCAGGTTTTGGATGGTTTCTGCTTCCAATTGTTTTGCCTGAGGACAGAATAGACTCCCAGAGCTGTTGCTTAGATGTGAACTGCCTCCCACCATCATAGACACTCCTTTTGATGATGCTCCAGAGGTTCTCAATGGGGTTGAGGTCAGGGGAGCATGGGTGCCACACCATAAGTTTGTCCACTTTTATGCCCATATCAGCCAGAGATGCAGATGTGTTATGTGCAGCATGAGAAAGGGCATTATCATGCATGAAAATGATCTTGCTGCGGAATGCACGGTTCTTCTTCTTGAACCATGGAAGGAAGTGCTGTTTGAGAAACTCAACATACATTATGGAGTTCATCTTTACCCCTTCAGGGATCCTAAAAGGGCCGACAATCTCTCTCCCCATGATTCCAGCCCAAAACATTACTCCACCTCCTCCTTGTTAGCGCCGTAGCCGTGTTTGCATGGGGTGTCCATCAACCAGCCATCCTCCAATCCATCCATCTGGACCATCGAGATCATTTCATGCATGATAATGCCCCGTCTCATGCTGCACATAACACATCTGCATCTCTGGCTGCTATGGGCATAAAAGGGGACAAACTAATGGTGTGGCACCCATGCTCCCCTGACCTCAACCCCATTGAGAACCTCTGGGGCATCATCAAAAGGAGTGTCTATGATGGCGGGAGGCAGTTCACATCTAAGCAACAGCTCTGGGAGGGTATTCTGTCCTCAGGCAAAACAATTGGAAGCAGAAACCATCCAAAACCTGACAAATTCAATGGATGAAAAAGTTCAGAAGCTCCTTTCGAACAAGCGGTCCTATGTGCAAATGTAACATCACCTAGAATAAAGTTTTGAGTTGAAAACTGTTTGATTTCAGTTTGTAATAACCTGCTAATGCTTATAATTTCAAAAATGACCATTTTTTGTTCTTTATTAAAATGAAAAGGTTGAAAACTCTGCTGTGCATAATAATTTGGAACATGCATTTTGAGTGCAGTTGAGTTTTTTATTTTTTAAAACTATACTGTTATCATAGACAGTTTGTACAAAAACCTTTCAATTGTACTCTAATAGTTATTTGACTGGAAAATTACAATGACTGCAATTCATATAGGTAATTTGGGAAAATCTGAGAAAATATTATTTGCATAATAATTTGGAACACAGTGTAGTTAAATTCTGCTCTCAATCTCTGACAGCGGCATTTAACTCGCGCTTCCCGGAAGCGTGTCGTTGGCTCCGCACATCGGCGACCGTGTTACATGATCGTGGGTCGCCGATAGGTTGGCATGACAACCCAGGTCTGCAGGAGACCCTAGCCATTGTCATTGCCAGATTGTGGTCGGCGCTCATAGCAGGTGAGCATTTCTGCTACACACAGGAGATCTGATCATCCCCTGTGTGTAGCAAAGGCGATCAGAGAATTGCAGCTTCTAGTCTCCCATTGTGACTATTGAAGCTAGTGTAAAGTAAAAAAAGTTTAAAAATATTAAAAAAATTATATTAAAGTTTAAATCACCCCCTTTCGCCCCATTCACAATAAAACAAAAAAAATCACTCATACACATATCCACATTCAGAATCACTTGATCTATCAATATGAAAAAATATTTAATCCGATCGATAAACGGTGTGACGTGAAAAAAATTCAAAATGCTATAATTACTTTTTTTTGGTCGCCGCAACATTGCAATAACCGCGATTAAAACATCGGATCTACCCCAAAATGGTATCAATAAAAACGTCAGCTTGGCGCGCAAAAAATAAGCCCTCATCTAGCTCCAGATCGTAAAAAATGGAGATGGTATGGGTCCCGGAAAATGGAGCCATTTTTTTTTTTTTTTTTAAGCAAACTTTGGATTTTTTTTCACCACTTAAGTAAAAAAACTATACCTGTTTGGTGTCTACGAACTCATAATGACCAGGAGAATAATAATGGTAGGTCAGTTTTAGCATTCAGCAGACATGGTGAAACAAAACCCCAAGAAAACAACTGTGGAACTGCACTTTTTTGCAATTTCACCGCACTTGGAATTTTCCTGTTTTCCAGTACACGATGTAGTAAAACCAGTGGTGCTGTTCAAAAGCACAACTTGTCCCGCAAAAAATAAGCCATCACATGGCCATAGTGACCAAAAAATAAGAAAGTTATGGCTCTGGGAAGAAGGGGAGCAAAAAAGGAAAACACAAAAATGGAAACTGGTCTGGTCATGAAGGGGTTAAACAAGAACCACTGGATGGATTTCATCAGCCAAGGTGTCATATTATTCATGGTAATGGCGCCCACCTGACAGTGTATGTAGATTACTGAGCACAATCCTGCTGACAGGTGCGCTTTAAGGTCAGAAAAGATCAGAAGCCCAAGCACGATGCTGAAGTAGGTTTCTTATTCTGCAATTTATTTTTTTCTGTTTTTTTACAGGTTTTACCACAAAAAAAATGACATTAATAAAATACAATGCAGCGTGCTGCCCTTATGTGAATAAGCTTAAAGGGAACCTGTCAGGTCCCCCATGCCCTCCAACCCAGAAGCATTCACCTATGTATCAGCAAATTCCCTGCCTAACCAGCCCCGTATAACGTTACTGAGTGAAAATAAGGTTTAAAAAACATTCACAAGTTCCCCATTACCTATGCTAACGAAGGTTTGACTAGTCGATAGGGCGTTCGTTCCCCAGACTAGTCAGCCCTCTTTCCATGTTGTCACGCCCCTGTTGGCGTGATGACATAATTTGCACGAGCGGCGTCATCGCCAGCTGATGCTAATCTTGCGCATGCGACGCTCATTCCGGCAGCGTCACTGCTTCTCCGAGGCCGGGTGTACGCTTCCCCGCATCAGAGGCGCAAACCATCTTCTAAACCTCCGAACATGCGCAGTGCGCCTCTGATGCGGGGAATTGTACACCTGGCTTCAGAGATGCAGTGACGCTGCCGGAATGAGCGGCGCATGCGCGAGATTTGCATGAGCGGCGATGATGTCGCTCGCGCAAATGATGTTATCACACCAACAGGGGCCTGACAACATGGGAAGGAGGGACCTAACACCCACTAGGCAAAGCCCTCATTAGCACAGGAAACAGGGACAGTAGAAATGATTTCTAAAGCTTTTTTCCACTCAGTAACATCAGGGCTGATTAGGCAGGGAAGTTCTATTGCCTGCTCTTCTCACAGCCCATCAGCACACAGCGCCTCCATCTTGTAACTTACCAGCCTCGCCATTTTAGGTGTTGATAGAATGGCCATCTCCTGCCAGCTGCCACAGTCTCCTGGAGATGAGAAGATGTCTTTTTTGTTCGCAGTGGATGTCGCTGTATCTGTAGTAACGGTCGCTCTCTCTCACCCGCTCCCGCCAGATACGTTGTGTACTGCACGCAGTATACCAGCGACTGCCTCTGCGGGCGTTAGCTAGAGATGCTAGACTCTGCGGTGACGTCATCGGGAGGGGCGGAGCCTCCACGTCACACGGCTCTCATTGCTGTTGTCTCCAGGAAGGGAAGCTGCTTTTGCTGTGTGTGGAATATGGCTTCCAACAGGTCTCCATTCTGAATAGAGGTGACCAGACTGGAGCCCCTGAAGGGGAGGCTATCACAGCAGGCACCAGCTGTAGACAGTTTATCAGTGACATGGCTGCTGGAATGGAGGGGATTCTAGTCTGCCTACAGAGCAGGCTGCTGAGAGAGTCCCCAGTGCTATTCTCCCAGGCCTTTATCCTGGAGTAATGTGTATATAGCCACACATATGGAAATCCTTGCACTGACACACAGCACAGTCACCCACATGTGTACATCCATGTACACTATATGCACAGTACACAGGTCCGTATTCGCCACTAGGCACGGGGGTCCAGTGTTTAGGGAGCGACGCCTGAATCAAGATTAAAAATATTTATTATCCCCTTAAATGACAGCTGGCATTCTGTGGCATCGGCCCGGACGGATTTGGAACCGATGGGGTCCGATTAACCCGTTAAATAACGCTGTTACTTGCAACAGCTGTATCTAAAGGGTTAAATGACCCCATGTGATGACCACAGGGTACAGTGGCTTGTTAGAGACCAACAACGATCAAAGTAAAAATTATATATGTCCCGCAGTGAGACTAAGTGAAAAAGTAAAACAAAAAAAAAATAAAATGTCTGTAAAAATCCAAAAAGAAGCACACACAAATCACAAAAAGCAGCATTTGCGTTATAACAAAGATAAAAACTCGTACACATAATTGGAATTTTCGCGTCTGAAACGACCAGATCTATAAAATTGTCACATTATTTAATCCGTATGGTGAACACAGTAAAAAAAAAAATAACACCAAAAATGTCGCTTTTTCATCATACTAACACACAAAAAATGGAATAAAAAGTTATCAAAAATACATATATAAAGAAAAATGGTATAAAAGAAAGCTCAAAATTGTCCCGCAAAAAACAAGCCCTAATATGACTTACTCTAGAAAAAAATAAAACTTATAGCTCTCATAACATGGCGGAGCAAAAACAAATCCATTTTTGTAAAATATTGTTTTTAGTGTATAAAAGTAGCAAAACATAAAAATTATATAACATCAACCACACAAAAATAAATTGAAACAATCAATCATTTAATTGCTGTTTTTTCTTCATTCTGCATCTAAAGAATTTGAATAAAAAGTGATCAAAAAAATGTTATGTTCCCCAAAATGGGGCTTCGCGCAAAAAATAAGCCCTCGTGCAGCTCTGTTCGCCAAACAATAAAAAAAATACAGCTCTCAGAATATGGCGATGAAAAAAATATTTTTTTATAAAAAAGCATTTTACACTGTGATGGCAGCAAAACATAAAAAATATATATAACGCTGGTTTCGCTGTAATTGTACCGACCCAAGAATAAATCCACCTTATCTCTTATACCGCACGAGGAACCGCACAAAAATAAAAATAAGGACTATTGTACTGCTATTTTTTTGTTCATTCTACCTACCAAAAATCAGAATAAAACTCAGGTCACGTTTATCCTGCGCTCTCCATTGACCGCTTACATTGGGGGTTCCTTTTAACCCCTTCACCCTAAAAGCCTGTTTTCACCTTCCTGACCAGGCAAATTTTACAATTCTGACCAGCGTCCGTTTATCTGGTAATAACTCTGGAACGCTTCAACAGGATCCCGGTGATTCTGAAATTTTATTTTGCTAACTTATTGTACTTCATGCCAGTGGTAAAATTTGTTCAATATGACTTGCGTTTATTTGTGAAAAAATCTGAAATTTCGCAATTGCAAACTTTTAATTTTTATGTCCTTATAACAGAGAGTTATGTCACACAAAATAGTTAATCAATAACATTTCCCACATGTCTACTTTACATCTGCACTATTTTTTTAAACTTTTTTTTTTTTAGGAAGTTAGAAGAGTTTAAAGTTGACCATTAATTTCTAATTTTTCCAACAAAATTTACAAAACCATTTTTCAGGGACCACATCACACTTGAAGTGACTATGGGGGGCCTATATGACAGAAAATACCCAAAAGTGACTCCATTCTAAAAACTGAACCCTTCAGGGTACGTGCCCACGATCCGTAATAGCAGTGCTGCGTCCAAAACGCTTTGTTCCATATTGGAAGCATAGTGGTGGGATTTATAGAAATCCCATGCCCACTGTGCTTCTATTTGATGCCGCGTAAACTCACCCGTGGCGCGGTTTTTACGAGCCGCAGCATGTCAGCATTTCCGCAACAGAAATTTCCCCAATAGAATGTATTGGATGCAGTAAATCCGCATGTGTTTAATGAACACCTGCGTGATCGGTCCCAGCTTTTTGGACGCACCGAAAATACATTGTGCCCAAAGCACTGCTATAGCCTAATCGTGGGCACATAGCCTGAAAGTCCTCAAAACCATATTCAAGAAGTTTATTAACCATTCAATTGGTTCACAGGAATTAAAACAACGTGGAAGAAAAAAATTAGCATTTTACTTTGTTTCACAAAAATGTTGCTTGAGCCCCAAATTTTATATTTTCACAAGGGTAACAGGATAAAATGCACCCCAAAATTTGTTGTGCAATTTTTCCAGAGTACTCCGATACCCATGGCCGGCTCCAGTTTTTCGTAGACCCTGGGCGAAAGTGTCTCATGGGCCCCTTTTACACATACCATGGTACATGATGCATAGATACAGCAGAGAAATATACTGTAGGTATAGTACAATGCCCAAGATTTCACTTATTTCTTACATTACATGAGTGATATCTATTGTAAATAGCTCAGAAACTGGTGAATCCCCGCAGCGCACAGGGCGTGACCTGGGGGGATTCTAAAGTCTTCATTTTAAACCGAACAGTATAGTCTTCCATACAGTATTCTGGGCACCACATATTCCTCCATACAGTATTATGGGCACCACATAGTCATCCATACAGTATTATGGGCACCACATAGTGCTCCATACAGTATTATGGGCACCACATAGTCATCCATACAGTATTATGGGCACCACATAGTCCTCCATACAGTATTATGGGCACCACATAGTCCTCCATACAGTATTATGGGCACCACATAGTCATCCATACAGTATTATGGGCACCACATAGTCCTCCATACAGTATTATGGGCACCACATAGTCCTCCTTACAGTATTATGGGCACCACATAGTCCTCCATACAGTATTATGAGCCCTATATATTGCTCCATGCAGAATAATGGACCCCATATAATGCTCCATACAGAATAATGGGCACCATATAGTGCTCCATGCAGAATAATGGGCCCTATATAATGCTCCATACAGAATAAGGGCTTCCATATAATGCCTCATACAGTATAATGAGCCCCATATATTGCTCCATACAGTATAATGGCCCTATATAATGCTCCATACAGAATAATGGGCCCCATATAATACTGCATACAGTATGGGCCCCATATAGTGCTCCATGGAGAATGGGCCTCATATAATGCTCCATAGAGAATGGGCCCCATCAGTGGCGTACCTACTGGGGGGTAAAGGGGGCGTCACGTTGAGGGGCCCACCCTGTTAAGCAGAAGGCGACCGCGGCTCTCTGAGGTGACGCTGCTGTTCTCTTTCTGAGCTGAGACTCTGCAGGCTGCACAGCACAGCAGCCAATTGCAGAGTCTCAGTGCAGTGCACGGTGAGGGCTAAAGTGCTGCTAACCTCATCTTCTTCTACAGGCTGGCAGCGCTGCGGTTAGCTCCACACCATCAGTGCTCTGATTGGTCCACGCTGGACCCTGGGTCCTAGTGAGCTGCTGCAGTTAGGTTGTGCAACCTGTGCCAAGACAGGGCCTGGCCCGGACCAGTCATCAATCACCTTCATATGTAAGTGCTGCTGGAACCAGTTTTTTTAGTTTTAAAATAAATGACAGCATATGATGTTACTGTGGGAGACAGTGGGGTGAATGTGAGGGGAAGAGGGGGAGCTGAATTGGGGTAGTGGGGGTGGGGGTGGCGCTGAGGGCCTTGTGTTCTGAGATTATGTGCAATCTCATGTCATAGTTGCTGTCTGGGGAGGGTGGAGATAGGGAGGTAGGGGACTTAGGGCTCGTTCACAGGTCAGGATCTCCGGTACGAGTGGTGACAGTTTCCACACGTACTAGAGACACTGACACACGCAGACCCATTCAAATCTATGGGTCTGATCACATGTCAGTGTGTTTTCACAGACCGTGTGTCCGTGTGCTCCACACACTGACATGTCCGTTTTTTTGCAGATGCACGGTCCGCAAAACATACCACACGGATTTTATTATTTTATTCTTATTTTTACACAGGGACACTGCAGGAGCAGACACTACTACTACCCTCATCATTGCCACTGCTGGTGATGATCACAGTGATGGCACTGAACCATGATGAGGGCAGCGTTCGGCAGCGCTACCTGGACACTGATTCCCAGCCGCCCGTACGTGTGATCCTGATGCGGCACACGGGCCGCACACGGGTGCAACACGTATAACACACACCGGCATACAAGAAACAGATATCTCCAGTACCGGTTTTTCCGATACCGGAAATATACGGACATGTGAAACCAGCCTTATTATATTTACCGTTTAGGTCTTATTATAAGCCCCTGCCTGATAGTATAACAAACCCCCATACACTAACCATGGCATGAGCTGTACAACATTTAAAGGGATTGTCTGGTCTAAATGTACAAGTCTGCAATTACTTTATGTGGCTAAAAAACCAAGCAATGTGAACTGAGGTCTAAGATGGTACACATGCAAGAAATAGGAGCATGTTCACACTAGCAAAAAGAAGCAAAACCTACAAAAGACAAAAAATATATCTCATACCCTACCATCATTATATATAAATGTAAAGCAAAGTTGCATATTAAATATAGGGTACTTAGTGAACTATTTTTGTATACTTTTTTTGATCAAAAATAGTTCACTAAGTACCCTATATTTAATATGCAACTTTGCTTTACATTTATATACAGTTATATGAAAAAGTTTGGGCACCCCTATTAATCTTAAGCTTAATGTTTTTTAAAAATTGGTGTTTTTGCAAGAGCTATTTCAGTTTGATATATGTAATAACTGTTGGACACAGTAATGTTTCTGCCTTGAAATGAGGTTTATTGTACTAACAGAAAATGTGCAATCTGCATTCAAACAAAATTTGACAGGTGCATAAGTATGGGCACCTCACCAGAAAAGTGACATTAATATTTAGTAGATCCTCTTTTTGCAAAAATAACAGCCTCTAGTCGCTTCCTGTAGCTTTTAATGAGTTCCTGGATCCTGGATGAAGGTATTTTTGACCATTCCTCTTTACAAAACAATTCCAGTTCAGTTAAGTTTGATGGTCGCCGAGCATCGACAGCCTTCTTCAAATGATCCCACAGATGTTCAATGATATTCAGGTCTGGGGACTGGGATGGCCATTCCAGAACATTGTTGTTATGCACACGCCCGGGCTAAGCGGCGTGTGCGTGGGATTGGTAGTGATTCCACTGGACCGTGCCGGAGAGTGAATGCCTGGAGGGGCGTAACTAGGTATTCACCCGATCCGACCAGGGTCGCACGACGGCATACGACGCCAGTGCACCAAGGAGGAACCGAGCAGAGGGACCAGGTGCTACTCCAGGACAGACCCCGGACACGGCTGTTGACCCACACAGGGGAATACAGGAACAGACTGGTAGACTGGCACACAGACAGGTATGCAGGCAGGCGGGTATGCAGGCAGGCGGGTATGCAGGCAGGCGGGTATGCAGGCCGGGGGGTAAAGGTAAGCACAGCTAGAGTGCAGACAGGGAGGCACTAGCAAGTAGGAACACAGGCGGGATAGGACCCAGTACACACCGGGATTCAGGAACAATACAGGCAGAGGGGTACAGGCAAGCACAGCTAGAGTGCAGACAAGGCTGAGCAGGGAGGACAGGGCTCTGTTCACAAGGAACAGACAGGAAGGGAAAGACAGAGCCAGACACCCACAGGGTACTTGCAGTGAAGTAGCGAGTGGACCACAAACTCACAAACGGGAGTACAGAGACAACAGGCAGGAGTTAGGTACGAGTTCAGACTCTGCAGAAAAAGGAAGGGAACGGGCAAAGAGGCAAAACAGGTAGAGGATAGGAGAGAGTTCAGACTGGAACTGAGTGTACGGAGGAGACCGACACTGCAGCAGAATACAGGAGCGGGTCTGGGAATACGGCCCCCAGAGAGGCGGAACGAACAGGCAAGGAGCGTGTTCAGACAGGACAGACTAGATACAGGAGCGGGTCTGGGAATACTGCCCCCAGAGAGGCGGAACGAACAGGCAAGGAGCGTGTTCAGACAGGACAGACTAGAGAACACAGAAAGGACTCAGTTCAGACTCGGGAACTAATACCGAAAAGCAGGAGACATACAGGACTCAGTTCAGACACGGGAGCTGACACCGCAAGGCAGGAGAAATACAGGACTTAGTTCAGACACGGGAACTAATACCGTAAAGCAGGAGACATACAGGACTCAGTTCAGACACGGGAGCTGACACCGCAAGGCAGGAGAAATACAGGACTTAGTTCAGACACGGGAACTAATACCGTAAAGCAGGAGACATACAGGACTTAGTTCAGACACGGGAACTAATACCGTAAAGCAGGAGACATACAGGACTAAGTTCAGACAGGCCTGGAAATACAGCCTCCAGGAAAGGCGGACAGGGAAACAGGAACGGGACCTGGCACCTTCAGAGTGCAAGCACACACTGAAAGAAACACTTATGCTCAGGCAGGGATAGAAGGGAGCTGCTGAGCTATATACCAAGAGACAGACAGCGATAGGCTGAGGACGCACAAGGGGTGTGACCCACAGCAGGTACAAAAGGCAGGAAGTGATCGGGCGCCGCCCTTAAGCAGCAGAAACAGACACAGACACAAACAGACAGCATGGAGGGAAGCCAGAGAGACATTCTGGACAGGAGATCAAGTGCGCCCTCTTGCACAGTGGGAGATGGACCACCATGCAAGGACGCCGCCAGGTATGTTACAGTACCTCCCCCCTTACGCCCCCTCTTCTTCAGGCCTGCCAGAATCTTCTGCAGGGAATTCGAGGACCAGTCGTTCACTGGGTTGGAGGGGGACAGAGACTTGAGGGTAATCTCTGCTTCGAGGTACATCTTGTCAAGCTCACAGGAAGAAATAGACGGGTTATCAGGTACATAATGAGGAAAAGTCACTGTCTCTTTGTTATCTGGTGGTACCCCGGAGGATTCAGGAAACAACTGGAGGTCCTCCGCCGGGTCAGAAGAGTACTGAGGCTCAGAGAAAACATCTGCTTCAGAGTACACTAGGTCGGACTCACTGGAGGAAGCAGGCGAGGTATCAGGTACAGGAAATAGGAAAGTCTCTGTCCATTCACCACCAGGTGGCACCCCGAAGGGTTCTAAACACAACTGGAGGTCCTCCGCCTGGTCGGAGGGGTGTAGAGACTCGGGAGTAACCTCTGCTTCGGAGTACACTAGGTTGGACTCACTGGACGAAGCGAGTGAGGTATCAGATCCAGGATATAGGAAAGTCTCTGTCCATTCACCACCAGGTGGCACCCCGAAGGGTTCAGAACACAACTGGAGGTCCTCCGCCTGGTCGGAGGGGTGTAGAGACTCGGGAGTAACCTCTGCTTCGGAGTACACTAGGTTGGACTCACTGGACGAAGCGAGCGAGGTATCAGGTACAGAGTATAGGAGAGTCTCTGTCCTTTCGCTACCAGGTAGCACCCCGAAGGGTTCAGGAGGTCTCAGGGAGGACAGACCCTGGCGTGACTGCTTGCCTCTAAGTCTAGCACGTCTGGACTGCCTCTTGAGGTTGGGAGAAGTATTCCGGAAAGCGTAGTCACCCTGTGAGGATTCTGGGTGGGCAGTAGTCTCATTGGGCTGGAGGACTATTGCGCTACCCACACACATTACCTGTCGGGGCTGCTCCGGGATATTGGGAAGTGAAGCTTCAGCAGGGGCTTCAGGGTTAGGATCCTCGAAGACCATACGAAAGGCCACCAGGAAGGCCTGCAGGTCAAGGACGACAGGATCCCATGCTTCCCATAGGGGAGTGACCCATTTCAAGGCATCACCCGCTAGGTAGTCAATCATAAAGGCCACTTTAGCCCAATCGGAAGGAAAATAGAGAGGGTAGGCCTTAAAGTGTAGCATGCATAGCTCCACAAATGCACGACACTGTCTTGGATCCCCATAGTAACGTGGCGGATCCGCAGGAACGAGAGCTGATAGATCCATCTGGACGGGTGCGTAATTCGCCTGGAACTCAGCTAAAGGGAAAAAAAATTTATTTATTTATTTTAATGCATGTATTTGCTGGAAAAACTTCTCAGAGAGCGAAGGCCGTGGGGCTCAACGGGAACCATGGCCTGAGCATGCTGTTATGCACACGCCCGGGCTAAGCGGCGTGTGCGTGGGATTGGTAGTGATTCCACTGGACCGTGCCGGAGAGTGAATGCCTGGAGGGGCGTAACTAGGTATTCACCCGATCCGACCAGGGTCGCACGACGGCATACGACGCCAGTGCACCAAGGAGGAACCGAGCAGAGGGACCAGGTGCTACTCCAGGACAGACCCCGGACACGGCTGTTGACCCACACAGGGGAATACAGGAACAGACTGGTAGACTGGCACACAGACAGGTATGCAGGCAGGCGGGTATGCAGGCAGGCGGGTATGCAGGCAGGCGGGTATGCAGGCCGGGGGGTAAAGGTAAGCACAGCTAGAGTGCAGACAGGGAGGCACTAGCAAGTAGGAACACAGGCGGGATAGGACCCAGTACACACCGGGATTCAGGAACAATACAGGCAGAGGGGTACAGGCAAGCACAGCTAGAGTGCAGACAAGGCTGAGCAGGGAGGACAGGGCTCTGTTCACAAGGAACAGACAGGAAGGGAAAGACAGAGCCAGACACCCACAGGGTACTTGCAGTGAAGTAGCGAGTGGACCACAAACTCACAAACGGGAGTACAGAGACAACAGGCAGGAGTTAGGTACGAGTTCAGACTCTGCAGAAAAAGGAAGGGAACGGGCAAAGAGGCAAAACAGGTAGAGGATAGGAGAGAGTTCAGACTGGAACTGAGTGTACGGAGGAGACCGACACTGCAGCAGAATACAGGAGCGGGTCTGGGAATACGGCCCCCAGAGAGGCGGAACGAACAGGCAAGGAGCGTGTTCAGACAGGACAGACTAGATACAGGAGCGGGTCTGGGAATACTGCCCCCAGAGAGGCGGAACGAACAGGCAAGGAGCGTGTTCAGACAGGACAGACTAGAGAACACAGAAAGGACTCAGTTCAGACTCGGGAACTAATACCGAAAAGCAGGAGACATACAGGACTCAGTTCAGACACGGGAGCTGACACCGCAAGGCAGGAGAAATACAGGACTTAGTTCAGACACGGGAACTAATACCGTAAAGCAGGAGACATACAGGACTCAGTTCAGACACGGGAGCTGACACCGCAAGGCAGGAGAAATACAGGACTTAGTTCAGACACGGGAACTAATACCGTAAAGCAGGAGACATACAGGACTTAGTTCAGACACGGGAACTAATACCGTAAAGCAGGAGACATACAGGACTAAGTTCAGACAGGCCTGGAAATACAGCCTCCAGGAAAGGCGGACAGGGAAACAGGAACGGGACCTGGCACCTTCAGAGTGCAAGCACACACTGAAAGAAACACTTATGCTCAGGCAGGGATAGAAGGGAGCTGCTGAGCTATATACCAAGAGACAGACAGCGATAGGCTGAGGACGCACAAGGGGTGTGACCCACAGCAGGTACAAAAGGCAGGAAGTGATCGGGCGCCGCCCTTAAGCAGCAGAAACAGACACAGACACAAACAGACAGCATGGAGGGAAGCCAGAGAGACATTCTGGACAGGAGATCAAGTGCGCCCTCTTGCACAGTGGGAGATGGACCACCATGCAAGGACGCCGCCAGGTATGTTACAATTGTAATTGTTCCTCTGCATGAATGCCTGAGTAGATTTGGAGCGGTGTTTTGGATCATTGTCTTGCTGAAAGATCCATCCCCTGCGTAACTTCAACTTTATCACTGATTCTTGAACATTATTGTCAAGAATCTGCTGATATTGAGTGGAATCCATGCGTCCCTCAACTTTAACAAGATTCCCGGTGCCGGCATTGGCCACACAGCCCCAAAGCATGATGGAACCTCCACCAAATTTTACTGTGGGTAGCAAGTGTTTTTCTTGGAAGGCTGTGGTTTTTTGCCGCCATGCATAACGCCTTTTTGTATGACCAAACAACTCAATCTTGGTTTCATCAGTCCACAGGACCTTCTTCCAAAAAGAAATTGGCTTCTCCAAATGTGCTTTTGCATACCTCAGCCGACTCTGTTTGTGGCGTGTTTGTAGAAACGGCTTCTTTCGCATCACTCTCCCATACAGCTTCTCCTTGTGCAAAGTGCGTTGTATAGTTGACCGATGCACAGTGACACCATCTGCAGCAAGTTGATGCTGCAGCTCTCTGGAGGTGGTCTGAGGATTGTCCTTGACTGATATCACCATTCTTCTCCTCTGCTTTTCTGATGTTTTTCTTGGCCTGCCACTTCTGGCCTTAACAAGAACTGTCCCTGTGTTCTTCCATTTCCTTACTATGTTCCTCACAGTGGAAACTGACAGGTTAAATCTCTGAGACAGCTTTTTGTATCCTTCCCCTGAATAACTATGTTGAATAATCTTTGTTTTCAGATCATTTGACAGTTGTTTTGAGGAGCCCATGATGCCACTCTTCAGAGGAGATTCAAACAGGAGAACAACTTGCAAGTGGCCACTTTAAGTAGCTTTTCTCATGATTGCATACACCTGGCTATGAAGTTCAAAGCTCAATGAGGTTACAAAACCAAAAAAAGTGCTTTAGTAAGTCAGTAAAAAGTAGGTAGGAGTGTTTAAAACAAGAAAATGATAAGGGTGCCCATACTTATGCACCTGTCAAATTTTGTTTGAATGCAGATTGCACATTTTCTGTTAGTACAATAAACCTCATTTCAAGGCAGAAACATTACTGTGTCCAACAGTTATTACATATATCAAACTGAAATAGCTGTTTCAAAAACACCAATTTTTAAAAAACATTAAGCTTAAGATTAATAGGGGTGCCCAAACTTTTTCATATAACTGTATAATGATGGTAGGGTATGAGATATATTTTTTGTCTTTTGTAGTTACTTTATGTGGCTGCAGACTTGTGAATCCTCACATTACACACACAGCACACTGTCTGGGCTCTCTGGTTCGGGGAGCGGGTTGTCATGTGACCTTAACCCCTTAACAACGCTTGCCGTATTGGTACGCACATTTGCGTACCCCCCGTTCAGTGAGGGCTCCGGCGCTGAGCCCGCACTGAACGGAGCACATGTCAGCTGATTATTACAGCTGACATGTGCCCGCAACAGCCGCGGGTGGAATCGCGATCCACCCGCGGCTGTTAACATGTTAAATGCCGCTGTCAATCTCCGACAGTGGCATTTAACGCGCGCTTCCGGGTAGCGCGGCATAAGCCCCGCCCATCGGCGACCCCGTCACGTGATCGCGGATCACCGATGGGTGGGCATGACAACCCAGGGTCTGCAGCAGACGCCTGTGGTTGTCATGATCTGGTCGCTATGAGCGCCACCTATTGGTCGGCGCTCATAGCACAGGACCATTTCTGCTGCATGCAGGGGACCTGCTCGTCCCCTGTATGTAGCAGAGCCGATCGGACAGTTGCTGCTTCTAGTCTCCTATGGAGACTATTGAAGCATGCAAAAAGTAAAAAAAAAAAGTTTTTAAAAATATAAAAAAAAGTAAAAAAATATAAAAGTTTAAATCACCCCCCTTTCGCCCCATTCAAAATAAAATATTAAAAAAAAAAACCTACATAGACATATTTAGTATCGCCGCGTTCAGAATCGCCCGATCTATCAATATAAAAAAATAATTAATCCGATCGGTAAACGGCGTAACAAGAAAAAAATTCTAAACGCCAGAATTACGTTTTTTGGTCGCCGCAAAATTGCAATAAAATGCAATAACGGGCGATCAAAACATCGGATCTACCCCACAATTTTATCAATAAAAATGTCAGCCCGGCGCACAAAAAATAAGCCCTCACCCAGCCCCAGATCACGAAAAATGGAGACGCTATGAGTGTCGGAAAATGGCGCTATTTTTTTTTTTTTTTACCAAATTTTGGAATTTTTTTCACCACTTAAATATAAAAGAACCTATACACGTTTGGTGTCTATGAACTCGTAATGACCTGTAAAATAAGAAGGGCAGGTCAGTTTTAGCATTCAGTGAACGTGGTAAAAAAAAAAAAACAACTGTGGTATTGCACTTTTTTTGAATTTTACCACACTTGGAATTTTTTTCCCGTTTTCCCGTACACGATATGGTAAAACTAGTAATGGCGTTGAAAAGTACAACTCGTCCCGCAAAAAATAAGCCCTCACATGGCCATATTGACCAAAAAATAAAAACGCTATGGCTCTGGGAACAAGGGGAGCAAAAACGAAAATGCAAAAACGGAAAATGCTCCGAGGCTTAAGGGGCTAAAGGGTTTTTCCCATGAACCAAAGTTGATTTTAATCAATAGATCTTGGAATAATAATAAGTTCCACAATTGGATGTGTTTAAATAAAACGTTCCTGTGCTGAGATAATCTTATAAATGTTCCCCTGTGTAATGGCCTTGTCTGACCATACAGGAACATGGTCTGATCATACCACATCTCCTGAACAGGGTGGGAAACAAAAGAGTATACTGACATTATAGCACGGGATCACAGATGATTCTTTCTGTGAGGTAAAACATTTCCCTGTCCATTTTAAACAATGTTTTACTTAAAAGAAAGAATCAGCTGTGCTCCCCGGCTGTAATGTCTGTACGCTCTTTTGCTTCCTCCCCTGCCCAGGAGGTGTGGTACAATCAGACCATGTTTCTGTATGGTCAGACACAACCATTACACAGTACACAGCAGGGGAACATTTATAAGATTATCTCAGCACAGGAACATTTTTATAAATACATCCAATTGTAGAAATGATTATTATTACAGTAACTATTGATTAAAATGTACTTTTGTTCGTGGGAAATCCCCTTTAAGTATGTGATTTACATGCTCCTGGCCCCATTCCAACTTCGCGGCCCCATTCAATACAAGTGTATTGAGCAAGACCGGAAACAGTCTAGTCGGAATGTGGCCAGGTGTATGCAAATCGCATACTTGAGGTCTCATGACAACCCGCTCCCCGAACCAGAGAGCCTAGACAGTGTGCTGTGCATGCAATGTGAGGATTCACAAGTCTGCAGTCACATAGTCACAGCAGACTTGTAGCTTCAGACTAGACAATCCCTTTAATAATAATTTCATAATAAGCAGCTTATTATTTGTATAAAGTTATTAAAGGGGTTGTGCGGGCTTGGGATAAAAGTCTGCAGTCACTCTATGTGACTGCAGACGGGCAAATCATGACAGGGTATGGTGCGCCTGCTGTCATGAGCCCCCAATTTCAACAGTGGGATCGGGCGGGCATGTGACCACATGTATGCTATTTGCATATGTCGACTAGCTTCTCTCAATACAAGAGAATTGAGACAAGCTGTGAGAGTCTAGTCAACACATGCAAATAACATACATGTAGTCACATGACTAACCGACCACATAAACAATGCTGGGGACTCATGGGTCATTATTACTGTACATGGGGGAATCAGTGGACATTATTAAATGTTAAGTGGGCACTTAAGAATCATTATTGTTATAGGGGCACTTACGGTATTGTGGCCGTCAACGGTGCACCTGACGCATTATTACTTTTAGGGGCAAAATGTGGGCACTGTTTTCTAGGGCACTTGCACAGGGCAGTAATATTTTAAAGGGGTAGTTTTACCATCTAGAGAGCACAAAGGGGGGATTTTACTTTGTAAGAGGCACAGTGTTAGCATTATTATGAGGGGGCACAGTGGTGGGCTTTATTATTTGGGATACTAAGAGGATCAGTAATAGGGACACATTCAGCAGCAGCGGCTCAGCATTGGGGTATCAGCAGGATGAGGGGTTTGTGCAGGTTGGGATAGATGGGGCTGGTGCCTGAAATGTGAGAAGTCATATGTGTCTTTGTTGTGATCTCTGCAGATGAGCTGTGGCTGGAGAAGTCGTTATATCGGTCTGGGACAGGTGGAAAAGACGGGAAAAGTGAATGACTCTAGCAGAAAGGACGTCACCTGTAAGGTACTATATATATCTGTACTGTAATCTCTTATATGCTCTGCAATACTGGTATCTACTACTATATGGTCAACACAGTATGGCAGTAATATCAGTGTTAATCATTGTATAAAGATTTCTTTTAGCAACAGCACGGTCATCTGCTGAAGTTCTCCTACTTCCACTATTAGGGTGCACCACCATATTTGTAATCAGGGTTACATGGTTAGGGGCCCACTCAGAAGTTTTGCCCCCCCTGAACCCAACCCTTAGCTATGCCTCTGGGCACATGCTCCATAGAGAATGGGCCCCATATAATGCTCCATAGAGAATGGGTCCCATATAATGTTCCATAGAGAATGGTCCCCGTATAATGCTCCTTAGAGAATGGGCCCCATATAATGCTCCATAGAGAATGGGCCCCATATAATGCTCCATAGAGAATGGGCCCCATATAATGCTCCATAGAGAATGGGCCCCATATAATGTTCCATATAGAATGGGCCCCATATAAAACTCCAAACAGTATGGGCCTCATATAATACTCCATAGAGAATGGGCCCCATATAATGCTCCATAGAGAATGGGCCCCATACAATGCTCCATAGAGAATGGGTCCCATATAACGCTCTATAGAGAATAGGCCCCATATAATGCTCCATAGAGAATGGGCTCCATATAATGCTCCATACATTTAAAAAAAATAAATAAATACTCACGTTTCATTGCTGGTGGCAGGTCAGGACTCCTCAGCGTCTTCTGACTCTCTGCACTGTCAGAGCTGAGGGCGCAGTGTACTGATGTCATTGCGCCCTCTGCCCTGACACATCACAGTGTCAGAAGACACGGAAGACACCGGAGCTGCAGAGCATTGAGATGAGGTAAGTATAAATGCCAGGGCCCTGAACAAAGCATGGGGGCTCACTCGCGAATGCTGGCACCATGCTCCCCCGACTCACTGACCCCATAGCGCACCAGGGTCCCTAACGGTGAGTGAGCACCCCCGCTTGCCCAAGTGCTGATGCTGGCCCTGCTGATACCCCATATGTGGGAGAAGACTACTCTATAGGCACATGGCAGGGTTCGGAAGGTAAAGAGCTCCGTTTGACTTTTTGGACTCAAAAATGGCTGGAATCGAGAGTGGACGCCATGTCGCATTTGGAAAGCCCCTGATGTGCCTAAACAGTGAAAAACCCCTATCAGTGACTCTATTTTGTAAACAATAAACACTATTTTATAGAAAAAATAATTATTTTTGCATTACTCTATTCTGAGAGCTATAACTTTTTTATGTTTTTCCTGATGAAGCTGTTTGGCAACCTGCTTTTTGCCGGACAAAATGGCATTTTCAGCTATACCATTTTTATTTACATTCGTCTTTTTGATTGTTGTTTTATTCCACTTTTTGTTCGTCAGTATGATAAAAAAGCATAGCTTTTGCCTCTTTTTTAAAATATTTATTTTTATTGTGTTCACTAAAGGGGTTAACTAGTTTGACAGTTTTATAGGTCGGGTCGCGGCAATACCAAATATGTTTACTTTTTTGGGTTTTTTTTTACATAAAAATACTTATTTATTGGTTTAATGTAATTTTTAATTATTATTTCACTATTTTTTTTTTTTTACATTTTTACAAATTTTTTAAACTTTTTAAAAAATCTTTCGACTTAGTCCATCAAGTGGACTTTCACTTTGATCGCTGTTATAAAGCATGCCCAAGCATTACAGTTAGTGTTGAGCGAGTATGTTCTATTAACCCTTTCGCCGAGTATGCTCGGGCCGAGCTCCGAGTGTTTACAGCTGCTCGGTGATATGTTTGAATCGCTCCTGTGTGCATGATTTGCAACTGTTTGACAGTTTTATTACATGTGAGGAATGTCTGTTTCTTACACATTCCTCACATGTAATAAAGATGTCAAGCAGTCGCAAATCATGCACACGGGAGGGATTCAAACATATCACTGAGCAGCTGTAAATACTCGGAGCTCGACCCGAGCATACTCAGACAGTATACATACTCGTACAGAACATACTCGCTCAACCTTAATTACAGTGCTTTATCTGTCAGTTGTGCAGTGGTGCACTGACACAAGCCTCTTAGACCATAATCTGAGCATGGTCTAAGGGGCTTGCCGTAGCCTGGATGTTGATCCGGATGTTGTCATGACGAGCTCAGGTCACCATGGCAACGATCGGGCCCTCGCAATGACTTTGCAGGAGCGCGGATCGGAGGGGAGAGCGAGCAACCTCCCTCTCCCTGCCTTCTAAATGCTGTGATCAATATTAATCGCAGCATTTATGGGGTTAAAGTGCCAGAGACCGCTCTTAGCAGTGAGAACCGGGTGTCAACTGTTATATCAGATGAACACCCGGTGGCAATCGCGCGCACACAACTCCTGTGCGTGCAGAATCTTCAGGACATAGCCTTCCTTTCCATGACGTATGGATACGTCCAAGGTCGTGAAGGGCAAATTGACTCGCCCCCTGGGCCGTGGGGCACCCGGAACCGGGCTTCAGTGCGATGATGGGGGTAGTAGTGGCAACCCGATCCCGTGGCTCAGGGTGGTCAGACCAAATGCTGTGGCAGTCTATTTGTAGAGTTATGAATGTCCACCTACGCCACCCGTGGATTTCGGTCAGGGATGACAGCCACTGCAAGGCAGACCGCTGAGGCTGATGTTGGTGTGCAGCACAGGGTAGGAATGGGCCTGGGTGTCTGAGAGCATTCGGGCGAGCCCCACTGGTCAGGGTGAGTGTGAAGGCCTACCGTTCTCTCTCTGCCCTTGCTGACTATCCCCCTTTTCGTGTTGTAATAGCCCACGTCCCTGAGCTGGCCGTGTACTTCGCCTGTATGGCTTGCGACTCGGGCCTTAGGTACCTTTTGCTTCTCCGTGCTGTACTGGTCCCTCTGTGTGGCGGAGCCTCCAGGCTTCTTAGGCCAAGGGACCTGAAATCCCTCGCGGGTTGGTTCTCTGCTTCTGGGCTTGCAACCCTGACAGCCTCGGACCCCAATGTCCGGTAGTGTAGTTCTCTCAGCCAGGACCGGCTCTCGTCGCCTCTGTCCCTGGCTCGCAGCTTCTCCTCTGCCTCACGGACTTATCGGCTACAGCTGAACTGTCCCTACTTCTCTGGGACTAGTCTCAGTCCTGAGCTAGGTCGTCCACTTCTCCCTAACCCTGCCCTCAGTTCCAGTTTTATAGGGGCAGCCAGCTCCCCCTACTGGCCTGGGACAGGAGGTGCTGTATGCTAATTGTACCTGAACAGGGAACCTCCCTCCTGCTCTCAGACACAGCCTTTAATATTTGTGGCATCCAGGCCTGGGGTGACACATTCTCCCCTAGTAAAATTTAGTACTCCGGGACTAACAGGAAACACAAATACAGGGTAGAAACAATAACATAACATATATACAAGTACATTTTGTCCTTAAGGTCACGGCGCTTCCGTGACCGGGTGTCCATATCACCCAACTAGGTATAGTTTTCCACAATGTGGGGACCTGTCCCTATAAACCCCAAGTTCCTGGCCTTGGGCGTGGCAGCAAGGTAAAAGCTAACTACTTTCGACCACAAGGGGGCCACGCCGGACAGGTTTTTCTTCCGTGGTCATCGTCGAAAGAGGGCACCAGGTGCAACTATCTACATGGTAGTTCCGGTTATTTACTGTCCATAACCTGTCAGTCCATTGTATCTAGGAAAGCTGGAAAACAGTATTAATACCCAGGGTACAAACATAAAACATTAAATATATACACTGTGCATTTAGATCTTCCAGCGAGCTGGTATTTGACCAGTAGTGCTCCGATTGACCTCCGTAACCCACTGTTTGGTGGTGGTCTACCCTGGCTTTCCCCACTATCATTTATGGTACAGCTACTAGCTGGGTTCACAGGCAGGGCAGGCAGCTGTCTGCGGGTTCTTTGGCTTACCGCAGGCATGGCAGGCTCACTGTCAGCAGAGCGTTGACTCTCTTGGGCTGCTGGCATGGGTCCTTCTGCCTCCGGCGCTGCTTGTTCCGCTTGTTCTTCCTGCTCTCCTGTAGGCTCCTGCTGGGTAGGTTGAAGGAAGTGTAGGACGGGTACCACTATCGCGTCATTTATCCGAGTCCGGGTCCGGGGGAACTCTCCGAGAATGGTGCTGATCATTTCTTCCTTGTCCTCTGCGGGTTCAAGGTCAGCTTGATCTCCACTTGGACTCTGCAGTTGCTCGGGGCACCATTTTAGGTGGTCTCTGGAGACGGTGTTAGTGGTTTCTCCTCCATCCTTGGTAATCACACATACCTTCGGGTTGTCGTGGTCGGACTGCAGTACTGTGTACGGGTCTCTCTCCCACTGTTCGTCCAGCTTGTGAAGCCTTCTCTTGCACTTCAGGACCTGCTCACCAGGTTCCAGGGGGCCAGCAGGGGCGTGTTGGTTGAAGAGCCTCTCTTGCTTTTCTCTCGCTTGAGCCAGACTCCTCTCCACACTCTCCTGTACCTTCTTGTACTGTAGCCGCCGTTCTGTATCCCAGTCCGCTTCTGGGGAGGTGTCCTCGGGTGTCAGGACTCCCATCTCCAGGTCTATCGGCAGCTTACCTGGTCTTGCCCGCATCAGGTAAGCCGGGGTGCAATTTGTAGCATTCACTGCGGTATGGTTGTACAAGTCAATCAGGTCTGGCAGCTTCTCCGGCCACAGGCTGCGTTCTTCCAGGGGCAACGTCTTGAGGAGATCAATGATGATATTATTCATTTTCTCACACAGCCCGTTGGTTTGCGGGTGCTAAGGCGTTGTCCGAATCTTCCTACAGCCGTAGAGGTTGCAGAACTCCTGGAAGACTTCCGCCTCAAACGCTGGACCTTGATCTGTCAAGACCTGTTCCGGATACCCGTTTGGACGGCAGAAATGTTGCTGGAAGGCTCTGGCCGCTGTTTGGGCTGTCAGGTCTTTAACAGGAACCACCACCAGGAACCAGGAGTAATGGTCCACAATCGTGAGGGCATAGATGTAGCCGGACCGGCTGGAGCCAACTTCACATGAGCTACCAGCTCAAGAGGCTGCCTGGTGACGATGGGCCTCAAGGGTGTCTTCTGGCTGGTACGGTCCTTCCTTCTGAGGTGACATGGGCCGCAGTCCCTGCTCCAGTTCTCTATGGCCCCTCTCATACCGATCCACAGTAGAACCGCTCTCTCAGTAAGAACTCCAGTTTCTTCCGCCCGAAGTGTCCCGCTCTGTCATGGTAGGCCTCCAGGACCATTGCCGCATCTCGCCTTGGGACCACTATCTTCCAGGTCAGCTCGTACGTTCGGTGGTTGACAAGCCTTCTGCACAGCTTACCTTCATAGAGGAATAGCCTGCTTTTCTCCTTCCACAACTGCTTGGCTCCCTCTGGAGCATCCGATCCAGGGCTAGCGTCTGCCTGGGTTAACAGGTCTTTCACCAGGCGAATTGCAGGGTCACTATCTTGCGTTTCGGCCCAGCCGTGGTGGGGTAAGGGGTTGAACATGACGGTGGTTAGGTCTTTGTCTCTTACCCGGTGAGAGTACTGAGTGGCCCCATACCGGTGGAACGCAGGGAGCTCTACTTCCTCCAGCTCTTCCGAGTCGTCTTCTCCTTCAGGTAGGTGGGGCATTCTTGATAGGGCGTCTGCGTTGGCGTTGGTTCTGCCGGCCCGGTATTTGATTGTGAAGTCATAATTGGATAGCCGGGCCATCCACCGCTGTTCTAGGGCACAAAGTCTTGCATTGTCCAGGTGTGTCAGCGGGTTGTTGTCCGTGTACACAGTGAACTTTGCGGAGGCCAGGTAATGCTTAAACCGTTCTGTGACGGCCCACACCACTGCCAAGAATTCTAGCTTGAAGGAGCTGTAATTCTCCTGGTTTCTTTCAGTGAGCCTCAGCTTCCGGCTGGTGTACGCGATCACCCTTTCTCTGCCCTGTTGGTTCTGCGACAGTACGGCTCCCAGCCCCACATTACTGGCGTCGGTGTGGAGAATAAAAGGCTGGCCATAATCAGGGTAGGCCAGGATCTCATCCCCCGTGAGGGCCATATTCAACTGTCGGAACGACTCCTCTTCCGGCTTGTCCCACTTGAAGGGTGGCTTTTGGCTTCTGGTCTTAGATTGCCCTATCAGGAGGTCTTGCATAGGGGCTGCCATCTTAGTGAACCCGGGGATGAACCTTCGGTAGTAGCCTACCAACCCGAGGAATTGCCTCACTTCTTTGATGTTAGAGGGGTTTGGCCAGCTCTTGATTACTGTGACCTTGTCGGGGTCGGGGGCTACTCCCTCAGCGCTCACCACGTACCCTAGGTACTGTACCTTCGGTTTTAACAGGTGACACTTTGAGGGTTTCACCTTCAGGCCATAGCCTGCCAGGGCTTCGAACACCTCGGCCAGGTGCTTTAGATGGTCCTAGTAGGTCTTTTAATAGACAATAACATCGTCCAGGTAGAGTAGGACCGTCTCAAAGTTTCGGTGCCCTAGTCAGCATTCCATCAGCCTCTGGAAGGCCCTGGTGCGTTGCAGAGCCTGAATGGCATACAGTTGAATTCACTTAATCCCATCGGGGTGGTGAAGGCGGTCTTCTCCTTGTCAGCCTCTGCCACAGGAACCTGCCAGTACCCGCTAGTAAGGTCCAAAGTAAAGAAGAAGTTAGCTGATTTTAGGGCTGCTAAAGACTCCTCTACCCTAGGTAACGGGTACGCGTCTTTATGGGTGATACGGTTGACCTTCCTATAGTCCACGCATATTCTCATGGTACCGTCTTTTTTTTTTTACCAAAACTAAGGGAGCTGCCCAGGGGCTACAGCTATCTCTAATGACCCCAGCTTCTTTCATTTCTCTCAGCATGCCCTTTGCGTTCTGATAATGTGCAGGGGGTACAAGTCTGTGTCTCTCTTTTATTGGTGGGTGGCTCCCCGTGGGGATGTGGTGTTCCACTCCCTTCACTTTTGGGAGGCATGGCAATGGGGAACGGGTCGCTTATCCTCACGCTACCGATCTCACCACCAGACAGTTCTATCTGTTGCCGTGTCATCAGGGCTCTTATCTCTTTCTGGAGGACCCTCTGTTGACTGGAGCTCGCATTCATCGCCACCTGCTGCAAAATCACAATTACTTCTGAAAGACAGTTTTCGATCACATTAGTACCCAAGGTTATTTTAGGGTGACTTTCACGACGGTCAATGTCCACAATGATCACTCCCTGTGCCGGCAGTTCAACCTTACCAATCTTGATGGTCACCTCTCTGAACCCCACCTGCGGCACGGGTTGGCCATTGCTGGCAATGATGCTTAAGTCATCGTCTGGATAACGGGTTATATCAGTGTCACTCCAGTACCGCTTGAAAAGTACGTAGGGGATGGTAGTCACTTGAGACCCAGTGTCCAGCAGTGCACTCATGAGGATACCGTCCAGCACTACGGGTAAGACCGGGCGTCCCCCCACGTACTTATCGCGCCAATTAGACGGGCCTGATGACCTTATGCCTGGGGGTTGGCCCTCTGCCCCAGGTCGGACCCATTTAAAGTACAGTACCTGGCTATGTGTCCTGGCTGGCTGCAATGGCGGCAAATCGGCTGTCCATCCTCAGTGTAACGGTCGGTGGGCCTCCCTCTGAACGACGGGATCCTTCTCTGTCGACACCACGGGACATCCTCCAGACTGGAAGCCAACTTGATTGGTCTTGACGGTTCCATCTGCAACGACTGTACGGTCCTGGTCAGTGCAGCCACACTCTTTGTTAGTTCTTGGACCTGATGGTGCAGGTTTGCAGGCTGGGATGGATCTAGGGCCTGCGCATCAGCCCCCACAAGGTCTGCGGGGTAGGGCGCCGCCCCCTGGTGGAAAGTGATGGCGGGGCGCCGGGAAACCACAGCGCCACCTGGTGCGGGTTCTCGGAGCACCCGGATGGCCCTATCTTTGAACTGCGCAAAAGTCAAATCGGGGTTCTATAGGGCCATGAGGCGCAGCTGGGTTCTGTGGGCGCTGGACAGCAGACCTTCTATGAACTGGTCAGTCAACAGTTTATCAGTGTCCTGCACGCTGCCAGGGTCAGCTTGCTTGATTGTTCCCAGAGCTTCTTGCAGGTTCAAGGCATAGTCTCTGATACTATCTTGGGCTCGCTGCTTACAGCCATAGAACCGCACTTTGATTTCTGCTGAGGTACGGGTGTCAAAGGTGTCCCGCAGACGGGTCAGAACCCCCTTTACAGTCCTTTTCTCCTCAGCTTTCCAAGAGTTTACCTCACGTTGGGCCGCACCAGTTAACTGCCCTATTAGTATGCTTACTTTCTGTTCTTCTGTCAGGGGATAAACCTTGAATAAGCTATACAGTCTTTCTTTAAAGTCGCCCAAGGTATGCGACTCGCCAGCATACTGTGGTAGCCAGGATATAGGGCATGGAAAACGGCATTACAGCTGCAGCGGCTAAGCTGGTGGTAGAGGGTCCCTCCGCATCCGAATCTTCCTCCCCCCTAGTTAACCGTGGCCTACCTTCCGACGATCCTCTTCTGTAGGCCGCGGCTCCGCTCGCGATGCTCTGGATGAGGACCTTGCGTCGCGGGGTGATAACGTCAGCGTCGCTCTCTCCCCTTCCAGGACCTTGCGCAGCGTCTCAGCATAGGGCGGAGCTTCAAGTCTCACGCGTTTTTGACGTCCATGCCCCTCTTCTTCCCGCGCGGCGTCCTGAAGATGGCGTCCGATGGCGGGAAACGGCTCCGGATGGCGGGAAATCTCTGCAGTCTTTTCAGGCACGCAATACCCGTTTGTGGCGGGTTGGTCACAATCCTGCCGACTACGCCAAAAGCTGACTCGCCCCCTGGGCCGTGGGGCACCCGGAACCGGGCTTCAGTGCGATGATGGGGGTAGTAGTGGCAACCCGATCCCGTGGCTCAGGGTGGTCAGACCAAATGCTGTGGCAGTCTATTTGTAGACTTATGAATGTCCGACTACGCCACCCGTGGATTGCGGTCAGGGATGACAGCCGCTGCAAGGCAGACCGCTGAGGCTGATGTTGGTGTGCTGCACAGGGATAGGATAACTCCCCACGGGAAGAGTGTAGCCTCAGGGCAGCGTATGTGAATGCTGGAGGTGATAGTGCAGGCCGCAATAATAAGAGTTCAGAATCCGCTTCAAACAGTCCAGGGTCTTTATTGTAGGTATTACTAATGACCCAACAGGAGTACCGGGTAGGAATGGGCCTGGGTGTCTGAGAGCATTCGGGCGAGACCCACTGGTCAGGGTGAGTGTGAAGGCCTACCGTTCTCTCTCTGCCCTTGCTGACTATCCCCCTTTTCATGTTGTAATAGCCCACGTCCCTGAGCTGGCCGTGTACTTCGCCTGTATGGCTTGCGACTTGGGCCTTAGGCACCTTTTGCTTCTCCGTGCTGTACTGGTCCCTCTGTGTGGCGGAGCCTCCAGGCTTCTTAGGCCAAGGGACCTGAAATCCCTCGCGGGTTGGTTCTCTGCTGCTGGGCTTGCAACCCTGACAGCCTCGGACCCCAATGTCCGGTAGTGTAGTTCTCTCAGCCTGGACCGGCTCTCGTCCCCTCTGTCCCTGGCTCGCAGCTTCTCCTCTGCATCACGGACTCCTCGGCTACAGCTGAACTGTCCCTACTTCTCTCGGACTAGTCTCAGTCCTGAGCTAGGTCATCCAGTTCTCCCTAACCCTGCCCTCAGTTCCAGTTTTTACAGGGGCAGCCAGCTCCCCCTACTGGCCTGGGACAGCAGGTGCTGTATGCTAATTGTCCCTGACCAGGTAACCTCCCTCCTGCTCTCAGACACAGCCTTTAATATTTGTGGCATCCAGGCCTGGGGTGACACACAAATCCCCCCAAAAAATGTGATTCAGATAAGGCAGATGGAGTCACTTTAGACTCAGTCTGGTCTCTGTTCCGGCAACGTTTTATCATTTTAAGTGTCTTTTTAGCGCACACGTGTGGTCGACCACAGTTCTGTGCACGTCTGAAGACGGATACCATGGAACAGATAGCAAACAGAGTCCAAAGTATCTCCATCTGCCTCATTACAGTGAGTGGTTCCGTGGGGGATTTAGTTTATATCGCATTTTTGCGGGATTTACACGGAAACCCCAACTTAAGTGCTCAGCGTAGAACTTATACTGAAAGCAATCAAAAATGTTATGTACCCCAAAATGTTACCAATAAAAACCCTAACTTATCCTGCTCAAAGCCAACCTCCAGTCAGGTTAGTCATCTGTCACTGGAACTATAGGGGGTTCCCAAGTTTGTGGCAGGCACTGACATATTGCACTGCTGTGGCCGCTGCACTTTCCTCTTCCTCCTCAATGGAGGTGAAGTCTGGGAGGAGATCAGACAGTGTCCTGAAGTGAGTGTCCCTCACTGCTGAGTATTTGGGGCACCTCAGCAAGAAGTGGACCTCATTCTCCAAGACCTCCTGGGGGCACTGCTGGCAGAGTCTGCGCTCTTCCCGCATGTAGTTCTGTCAGTGCCTCCCGGATTCGATGAATAGACTGTGGGCGCTCAGTCTGTACTGGCTCAGAATCTGTCGCTCTTTGGAGTTTGCTAGTTTCTTTAGCTATGGGGCCAGTTTGTATCCCTTCTGTAGGTTCTGGTATATCATCAGTTTCTGTGATTTGTTTATGTCGTTCCTCCAGACACTGATATATTCCTCTTTGCCGTTGTGTACCATCTTCCGGATTTAACCTTTTGTCAGGCCATGCAGGTTGGTGGCTTGGTCAGGCTGGTTTGGGATGATTTGTGTTGGGGGGTTCGTTCTCCTGGGGCTTCCTGATGTAGCGAGGCTTTGTTGATGGTAGTAGCTGGGACTACTACTTTATAGATGAGAATGATATTGCCTTCTTCTGGGTCACAAGGTGTAATGGGAATATGACCAGCTCTGCTTGGCCGGCGCTGTTTGATGTGCTCCGATGGACTTGGAGGAGCAGTTTGTAGATCTCTAGGTGGAATATTTCTGTTGGTCCAACGTTCCCACTTGGATCAGTTCGGGTATGAGACTGGACCCCAGACTTCTCTGCCATTCAGAAGGATTGGGGCAATGATGGTATCAAAGATTTTTAGCCAGATGGTTACAGGCGCCTTAAGATGGTAAAGATGTCTTCTGATGGTATAGAAGGCTTTGCACGCCTTGTTTTTCAGCAACTGTATGGCTTGCTTAAAGCTCCCTGATTGGCCGAGTTCAAGGCCCAGGTAGGTGTACTTGTTGGTTTCCGTAAGTAGACAGCTGTCTATTATGAAGGGGGTGCGGCCTGCTGGTATCTGCTTTCTTTTTTGGAACACCATGGTATTAGTTTTCTTCCGGTTGATTGGCAGTGCCCCTGTGGTGCTGAAGGTCTCTAGGAATTTCAGATTAACTTGGAGGCCTCTCTTAGTTGGTGATAACAGCATAAGGTCATCAGCATAGAGCAGAAATTTCACCTCTGTGTCAGGGTGAGTCCTGGTGCTGAGAAGGACTCCAGAGCCACCACCAGCTTGTTGATGTAAATATTGAAGAGCGTTGGACTGAGGCTAAAGCCCTGTCTTACTCCTCAGTTCTGTTGGAAACAGGCCATCCTCCTTGCATTTACCCTCATGCTGCAGCTGTTCTCAGTGTAGGAGCTTTGGATGACATCATATGTTCTGCATCATATTCTGCTCCCCAGCAGTTTTAGGACTAGCCCTGGGTAACACACTGATTTGAAGGCCTAATTGAAGTCTATAAAGCAGGCATAGACCCTCTCATGCTTTGTATTGTGGAAATGGTTCTTGATGAGGCTGTGCAGGGCGTAGATGTGGTCGGTGGTGCAGAGATTTGGCATAAAACCTCCTTGGCTTTTGCTGAAGACATTGTATTGGTTGAGGAAGATGATGATCCTCTTGTTCAGGATGCAGTTTAAGAGTTTCCCCAGGTTGCTGCTGACACATATTCCCCTGTAGTTTGCTGGGTCGTACTTATCCCCATTTTTATGTATCGGGGTTACGAGTCCTCAGTTCCAGTTTTTGGGAAAGTAGCCAGTCTGCAGTACAATATTGAATAGTTTTGCTATCGCACCCTGGATGTATTTTATCATTTCTGGGAGTATCCAATCTGGGCCGCTGGCTTTTTTTTTTACCTTTCATCAGTGTGATCTTTTCTGTTATTTCTGCCAATGTAATTGGTGTGTTCAGAGGGTTTTGGAAGTCTTTGAATTTTTTCTCCATATCCTTCAGTTTGTTCACAAACTCTTTGTGTGCCACGTTCAGGTCATCATTTGGGATGTCTTTTTTTTATAACTGTAATTTTTATTAAAATTTTTCACATATTTTTAGGAAACATAGAACACAGAGAAGTCATTCACATTTTCATATCAGAGAAAACACTTAGGCCTCCAACAGGACGACCCATTAGAGATCACTTTAAAGCTTTCAAATTCAAATATCTGATATGAAATCCATTTTAAATAACAGTCCATGAAACACAGAAAAAGAGAAAAAAAAAAAACTAAGACAACACTGAGAGAAAGAAGGGAAAAGAAGAATGATATAGACAAAGATCATGAAACAGTTGGTCATTCACTACGCTGCGCCCAATAGTAGTTCCATGGGGCCCATACTGTCTTGAACAGGTCCATCTTTGCATTAAGACTTGTGTTCAAAGACTCCATCCACCTCACATCACAGACCCTAGCGTAGTACTCTTGTCTAGAGGGTGGTGAGTCCCTTTTCCAGCATAGAGCAATCATGCATCTCGCTGCTGTCAACAAGTGGAGGAGCAATTTGGAAGAATGTTTACCCATTCCCCTAGGGGTCACATTGAGAAGGAAAACAGAGGGCTCCAGAGAAATCTCTGTAAATAGCACCTCCTGAACCAGTTTTCTTATTGTTTCCCAAAAAGGAACTATTTTGCTGCAGATCCAGAAAACATGTGTCAGAGTGCCGACAGATGATCCACATCTCCAGCATATACTCGGGACCTGCGGGTTTATTTTATTCAGGATATCCGGCGTATGGTTCCAGTGCATTAAAATTTTATATTGGTTCTCCTTGTATAGGGTGCAAATTGATGTCTTAGCTGCTTTAGACCATATTGTCTGCCATGTCTGAGGGGAAAGCCTCCTTCCCAAGAATCCCTCCCACTTAGACATATAGGGGTGCTGGAAGATGCGTCCACCCACCGGTGAATTGATTGTTTTATATATATCCGAGATCAACCCCTTGGTAGAGGGACCTCTCCTGCACAGCCTCTCAAACTCCGTGGGGATGGACACTTTATATTAGCCAAACAGGGATCTTGCAAAATACTGAATCTGTATGTACTTATAGAATTCCCGATTAGTGATGTTAAAACTTTCTTTTAAATAATCAAACTGATTATTACTAAGGTGTTTCTGTCCACTATATCCGCAAATCTAAATAATCCCGCATTGATCCAGGGGTGAACCATCGATGATTCTAGGCTCTGAGGGAGCAAAGGCTGAAAGACAAACGATATCATCGGGTAGTGTTTAGAAGAAAGAGGAAATCTCCTCCTACAGGTGTCCCATATGTCTCTAGTGAATTGCATAGGGCCCAGTAAAGTGGTTTGGAGTTTAACAGATTTCTCAGACCACAGCAGTGAATTCGGATGAACTGGGGCTATCCATAATTTTTCAATTTCTGTCCCCTAATTATATGCCCAAAGGGATGACCACGAAGGAATCCTTCTCAAGTGAGCCGCCCAATAGTATTTTACCACATCCGGGACCGATAACCCCCCCTGCTCCCTCCCCGAGATCAGTACCTGCTTGGAGATTCTATGCCTCCCATTATTCCATATAAACTTCATTATGCAGGATTGGAGAGCCCTCAACTCCCCCATAGGAACCCCAACTGGTAGAGTTTCAAAATAGTAGTTGAGTTTAGGAATAAGGGACATTTTCACCGCCGATATCCACCCCAAAAATGAGATATGGAGATTGGCCCACTTGACCATAAGACCCTTCAATTCTTTAAAAAGGGGCAGAAAATTATGAGCAAACAGGGTCCCATAGTCTGACGTTATGTTAATCCCCAGATATTTGATACTCTCTGACTTCCACCGGAATTTTTAATTCAGCTTAAGATGATCTAATTCTTCATGCGTGTTACGGGTCCGGGGGGTGGAACCTCTGTGCTACGGTGCAAGGAGGGACCCAGAGGGGCGTAACTAAGTATCAACCTGCTGGACCGACCCTGGTCGTACGGCGGCTAACTCCGTGACCAGGGAGGGACCGAGCCGAGGGACCAGGTGCTACTCTGGGGACCACCTTGTAAGGGAGCAGGTGACTCCCACGGTACAGATGGCAGGGACTGACCGGAACAGCAGGCAGGCTGGCGAGCGGAAGCCTCCAGGTAGGCTATCAGGAAAACACGGCAAATAACGGCAGGAGTCTCTAGGTGGGCTGGCAGGTGGTCACGGCAAGTGACGGCAGGAGTCTCGATGTGGTCACGGCAAGTGACTGCATGAGTCTCTAGGTGGTCACGGCAAGTGCTCCCAGGTGAGCGGGCTGGCAGGCACGGCAGGTAACAGGCAGGCAACAGTCAAGTGCTCCCAGGTGAGCAGACTGGCAGGCACGGCAGGTAACAGGCAGGTAACAGGAAAGTGCTCCCAGGTGAGCGGGCTGGCAGACACGGCAAGTAACAGGCAAGTAACAGGCAAGTGCTCCCAGGTGAGCGGGCTGGCAGGCACGACAGGTAACAGGCAGGTAACAGGCTGGCGGGCAAGACTGGTAGTCAGGCTAGCAGCAGGACCTGAGGGCTGAAGCAGAGGTCAGAAACACTGTGCAACAACTTTTGCTCGGGCACCTCCTTTTTGGAGGAGGTGCTTTATATATGGGAGGACCCACGGCTATTGGCCGGGGACTCCTTAGGACGGCGTGCGCGGCCCCTTTAAGAGGGAGGGAGCGCGCGTGTCCTAAGCACAGTGCCCGGGGAGCTGCGCGCGCCAGCAGCAGGAAGAGGAGCGCTGGTGAACGCAGAGCGGGGAGCGAGGAGGTGAGTGGGATGGCGTCTCTGCCTGGCAGGGGGGCAGAGATGCCGATGCTACAATGGGGAAGGTTTAGTGGAAGTGCCTCTGTTTTTTTAGAATTAATCTTATATCCTGAGATCATGCCATATTCCCGAAATATCACTTTAAGATTAGGGAGGGTGATATGCAGATTCGTAAGGGTCAGTAGCACATCGTCTGC
Source organism: Phyllobates terribilis (assembly GCF_046119375.1). Lineage (NCBI taxonomy): Eukaryota > Metazoa > Chordata > Amphibia > Anura > Dendrobatidae > Phyllobates > Phyllobates terribilis. The sequence goes on along the minus strand of NW_027362765.1, from coordinate 340,390,746 downwards.
AAATAGGGAAATTTTAAATACTTTACCCCTTACCTCCACCCCCGATATGTCAGGATTAACTCTTATTGCTGCCTCTAGAGGCTCGATACACATGGCAAACAAGAGCGGGGATAAAGGACAGCCTTGCCTTGTGCCATTTACTATAGAGAAACTGGGTGATACACAATGGGGAAGTTTAATGGACGCTGTGGGAGAAGAATAAAGGGCCTTTAGTGCTGTTAGAAAAGCACCTGATATCCCAAAAGTCTTCACTGTCTCAAACATAAAGGGCTGTAAAATAATACTCTTCCTGTATTATTTTTTCCTACCGAGGACTTCGCAAAGTATCAATATCACGATATTCTTATAAAAAATGTATCTATTTATTCTTGGATTGTCCATTAAAAAGAATCAGATTGCAGCAGGTACATACAATAATTAGTTATAAAGTAATTGTCCATTTGTCCATAATTAGCTTAATTGTTGAGATTCACCCATCTTTCCTTGGATCCTGGCTGGTAAATCATGTCTTTGTCCAGCACGTGTCCAGGCCTACATGTCAGATACTTCTCAGCATGAAGATTCTTCTTGTGGGGTGGGAAGAGCAAGAGAGCCCCGCCTTTCTGTACCATGGGCTTTTATAGCCAGTCGTATGGACACCTGTTCTACATATGGTAGTGAACCAAAAATACACACACAAATAGCGCATGTCAACTAGACATGATGGCTGAGGCATAGAACTCAGAAAAATGATTATCGATTAACATTCCAAATGAATTTCCATAATTAACCATTTAACATTTCCCCCTTTTTTGAGAATAAAAGGACTTTAACTGAAAATTCTCAAAAGAAGATACATTCATCAATCATTTTTTTCTTTCCTTCTTCCTTGGCAATATCATTAAATTTCCATAATAATAATAACAATAGTAATAATAGTATCAATATCGGATTATTGTTATATAATGATGTGAATTCATGTTATGGTAAGCCGTGACTAATATTCATTTAATATGTATAATTATACTTCCCTATATCTAAATTGAAGTAATCGCGGGTTCAATCGTCATCATCTGATGTCATCGGGTCTTCGTCTCATCTTCTTCTTGGTTCTTTTATAACACAGTCTTTAGATGAAAACTCCTTTGAAATAAATTACAGCGTGTAGATATGGTACAGTCCATAATTGTGTTCATTATTGTGCAGTCCATAAACTGTACTCTTTATTAGAAAGATCATGTGTATCAACTGATAAGAAAACAAAGTCCATGGATGAAATGTAGCTTTAATATCTGTGCGATATTCTGGAATCTTCCATATGTCCGCACTGGTCTAGTGTCACTTTTGGAACAGATGTGACGTCTTTGGTCAGTAAAGCAAGGGTTAACTTGACACTTCGCTGCTTTATATAGCACCATAACCAGTACTCAGTCCTTTATATACAGGACACATATGCCAGGTATTACCTGTTCACCAGCTTTCATTGAAGCGTTGCAGGTGATAAGAAACCACTGGAACGTGATGAAACTTGAACACAACACAGTTCATTCAGGATCATCGTCCTCTGCCGTCCTGGTGATCAGTGGTGTGAATTGTATTGTATGTAATTGACACAGTCTATTATCACTCAGCATTCACACCTTCTGAGACGTCCAGATATCAGTTGCTTCTTTTTGTAACTTTTGAGAATCTCTTTGATTTATAAAAATTAAAAGTCTTTATTAAGATAGAATTCATAATTGCGATGTCTTGATTGAAGTCTTCATTCCCTAATCTGATACCAAATCTGGCAATTTTCCTAACCTATAATATCACAGCGTACCATAGCAATCAATAATATCCATCTAATTATTATCAAAATATTAAAATAAATTATGTTTGGAATAATAAACAATAATAGATAATAATTCAATCAAGTTCTCCATGTGATAAAATATTTTTATGTCATAGGTGTAATTACCTTTTTCAACCCATAGGTGTCAGTGTGTTTTGAAACAACAAGTGTTTATATCTTTATTAAACCAATAATACCAAAGAATGTATGTATACTCATGGATCAAAAATGAATAAATATATGAATGTATGTATGAATGAATGAATGAATGAATGAATAAATGAATGAATGAATTGTTGTGTTTACTCAGAAAATGTAAACATTTTTCTTATAGTAATTCATATCATCATTATATTTAATGAAGCAATATTCTTTGTACTTGACATTACCCCATTAAATATTAATGTGTTTTCTCAATTGAAATATTGAACTGAATTAAAATCAAAATTGAAAATTAAAAATGAAAAATGGAAAAATAAGAAAATAAGTAAGAATAAAATTTGAAAAATGAAAAATAAAATTAAGAGTAAAAATAAGAATAAAAATAAAAATAAGGCCTTTAAATTTTAATGACAAATGCAGAGTAATTATATTCTCCATAAAAAATACCCTTATATCTCCATTATCTGGATGATTTCATATTTGTCATAACCTTGTATCACCAAAAAATTATTAAACTATGCAACTTTGCATGTAACACCCTTCTTAATTATATCATTGTACCTTATTATTGTTTCTTCTTTATTAAAATGTGTGGAAAATAAGTATTGATCAAAAGTGATTATGTAATCAGGATCAAAAACACATTTTCCCCCTTAATACCAAAAATATTATTTTATAAAATTTATGTATATATCAGAACCAAATTAAAAATAGTTATTCTTCTAGAAATATTGTGCATAAATTTCATATCGATGAGTAGCATAGATTTGTCTAAAGAGAGGTGTGTACCTATTTAGGTAACCATTAAAAATAATATCATAGTTATTCAAGAATATTATCATGTGGAAAATTATTCTAAATATAAATTTGCTTTGTAAACCATTTTGATGTGTGGTTGCTCTTATCCACTATTAGTTAAATCAAGAAATAATAATTATTAAGAAATATAGAAGTATATATATATATGTAGATAATACCTAATTATGTATTATAATTTTTCTCAGAATTAAATATATTTGTGTACCTTCACATAAAGAAACATTTATTTATTTTTTTTTAAACATACAAACGTACAAGCCCTCCGTCACATCAATCACGCTTAGCAGCTGCTGATTTACTCATCTGTCACCTTCACTCTGACATTCACAGATCTGTTCAACTCAAACATTCCACATATGAAGTTTTAGATATATATATTTAACCCAAAATTGTTGTATCCCAATTTATTAATGCGCATTTAATATCTTAATATTTCTTTGAATATTCCCCAAATACATATTATATAATATGAGAGTAAGTCACTTAAATTTCAGACACTTAAAAAAACTATTGTCTTGCAAAAATAGAAATGTCCTTAGGTTCCTTTTTTTTTTTTTACTCACTGGCTGCCAGGTTTTAAGTTACATCAGCTGGAAATAGAATGAATGGGATCCTATACTATTAGCTCAAAATTCAAAGGCCGCAGCTGTCACACGTCATGCTGTAAAGCTACAGGTTAAAACGAACACTTCATGCACAGAAAATATTAGCAACACAAAAGAATTAATAAGTATTACATATATATTATAGTCCAACTAGTTATATTGTTATTATTTTAAAATGTAACACACATAAAATCATGCAATTTTTTCCACTTCCTGTGTGAATAAAGAAATAAATCCATTTTAGAGTTGTTTGATCAAATCCTGCTTTGGAATGAAAACTCTAAGGAAATATAAGAAAATAAAATTAAATATCAAATTCATACAGAAACAGAATTATTTAAATATCTTATACATATATTGGTTGGTTCTAATGTAATTCAAAATATTGTTACTTAAATTTATATATGAAGTTCTAATTTATTAATTAATATATATATATTTTATAAACATATATATAAATACAATTATACACAATCTCTACTTAGACAAGTGTATATATATATATACATACATGAACTACTAGAAACTATGTAACTACAATTTTACTGCATAAGATTATAAATAAATATTGAGACATTGTATAACATTTTGATACAACATCATAATTACAGTTTTTCCTTAGCCACTCCCTAAACCAAATCTTCTGTCTCTCTCAAATATCTCCAGGAACGCCCTATTTAGGAAAGACATTTTTCTATCCTTCAAAACCTCAGAGAACTGTCTGTTCTTCTGTCCACATTCCATGACGTCACCGTGAGCCGGTCGTCTCACCTGTCTCTGTCCGTCTATTTCGGCCATTTTCCTTTTTAGAGAATCACAGTTCTGACTGAGAATTAACTCATTCTGTGGAGAGATGGATCTTTACACTGGCTGATATGGCTTATAACAGATATGAAATCTCCTGCGTATTTGATAGAGTTCACTATGGGGATGACTCAGTCTAGGAGAGTTTGATATTGGCTTTTGGTAAGATTTTACCTTTCCTGGTTTTATAAAATTAACTTGATTTATTTTCTTTGCACGATTCTCATGTTTTCTAACAGAATCCAGCAACTGCGCACATTTGAATAGGGATTCTTTTTGTGACGCTATAACTCTAGATACTGGATCTAGGAATTTGAATTTTTGTACAAAAGTTGTTATCATTTGTTGTACTTATCCATTTTTGATGAGAGCTTTGTACAACCGTTCAAATATGGACATGAATGTATATGTACATTCCTTCCTACCAATCCTTAGTTTCTGCAGATCTTCTATGTTGGGAAAATCTTTTGTGACACAATAAATCAAATATCTTAATCTGTCTGAATCATTTTCCCATCCATTAGGAGAGTCATTTTCACAGGGCATTAAATGTAAACTTCTGGACAATGTGACAGGAATCCATATTTTAAATAATTGATTCCTCTCCTCATTGGATAAATCAAACTTATCAGAGAAGCTCTCAAATGTCTCTGAATTTCTACAGGCATGGATTTTGACATCATATTTTGGCATGATTTTGTATAATTTCAGCAAATTTTTCCTCATTTTAATTTGTAGTTGAGCCTGGGTAATTCCTGAATTCTCTGATATTTTTAGTGGCTCTTGAACGTCCGCTCCTCCTACGTCACTCACGTCTCCTCCCACTTCACCTAATATGTCAGTTTCTCGTATGTCAGTCATGTCTCCTCCCATGTCAGGTTTCTGTATGTCCGTCTCTTGGTCAGACCCAAGGTCACCTTCAGTTACAGACACGTGTCTTACTTCTTGTTCATTTTCCACATTACAGTCAGAATCAGTATCACCATCTGACACTTCTACACTATTTTCCTGCTTAGAAATCTCTAACACAAGACTATGAAAAAAATCTACCAAATGTAGAATATTTCTCAATTTCTGTTTGTCTCTATTTACCAATTTAGAAGTTAACTGTAAATTCTGCAATTCACATTCTTTGTATAAACTGAGCCACAAAACTTCTATATCATCTCCTACATTATCTTTGAAATTAATATTACTTTGTTTAGCAAAAGAAGAAATTATATCCATATTTTGCTTACCTTAAGATTCCTTAGCTTCTCTTTATCAGCACGTCCTGTCTTTAGTTCGTCTGATTCTTTTCCTGTGTGATTCTGTTCCTTGTTAGTACCTCTGCTTCCTGTCAGTCTTCAGTCTGTAGGTCCTTTCTGCTTCTCGTGACAAATTAGTGAATTTACTGACACGTGAACAACAGCTGTTCAGCTCGTCAGGACTTCCCCCCTTGTTCACGGAAGAAATTCACTTACTTAATTAAAAAAAAAAACGAAAAAAACAGGACTGGCTGGCTCACCATTGTAAAATAATACTCTTCCTGTATTATTTTTTCCTACTGAGGACTTCGCAAAGTATCAATATCACGATATTCTTATAAAAAAATGTATCTATTTATTCTTGGATTGTCCATTAAAAAGAATCAGATTGCAGCAGGTACATACAATAATTAGTTATAAAGTAATTGTCCATTTGTCCATAATTAGCTTAATTGTTGAGATTCACCCATCTTTCCTTGGATCCTGGCTGGTAAATCATGTCTTTGTCCAGCACGTGTCCAGGCCTACATGTCAGATACTTCTCAGCATGAAGATTCTTCTTGTGGGGTGGGAAGAGCAAGAGAGCCCCCCCTTTCTGTACCATGGGCTTTTATAGCCAGTCGTATGGACACCTGTTCTACATATGGTAGTGAACCAAAAATACACACACAAATAGCGCATGTCAACTAGACACGATGGCTGAGGCATAGAACTCAGAAAAATGATTATCGATTAACATTCCAAATGAATTTCCATAATTAACCATTTAACAAGGGCCAATTAAGGCGGTCAAAAGCATTTTCCGCATCAAGACTGTGGAGAAGCGCCCGAGACTTATTCCTATTGACCACATCCACCAGGTCCACAGCCATCCTTGTGTTGTCTCTTCCCTGCCTGAAGGGCACAAACCCCACCTGATCCTTATGAATCATGTGCAGAAGCCAGACATTCAGTCTGTTTGCAAGGAGACGGGTAAATATTTTTAAGTCCGAGTTCAAGAGGGCTATGGGCCTATAGCTGGCGCAGTCAAGGGGATCTCTACCAGCCTTGTGAATTAACACCAAATATGAATGAGACAGCGAGCTAGGAATCGGGGTTCCCGTCAGGAAGGAGTTAAAAAGGTCAACCATATAGGGGAGTAGTATATCCGCAAAAGTTTTATAATATAGATAGGTCAAACTGTCCAGGCCTGGTGACTTACCCAGGGGCAAATCTTTCAAAATGTCAGTTAATTCCTCAAGAGTGATCTGTTTGTTAAGGGAATCTTGTGCCTCCGTCAAAAGAACTGGTAGACTAATTTTCCGAAAACAGCTGTCTATCTTTGATCGCATATATTCTGGATTGCCTGCCAGTGGGTCCTGAAGATTATATAATTTCTTATAAAATTTATAAAAGATATTTGACAATTCCCCCGGGTCATAGTGGGTAGTTCCCTCATCGTCTCTAAGAGCCTGAGGAGCCGCGGCCACAGAGCGATCCTGCAATTGCCTAGCCAACAAGGTATGGGCCTTGTTCCCCTTTTCATAATATCTCTGTTTTGAAAATACAAGCATCTTCTCCACTTTACAGATGGAGAGATCCTTCAATTTGTACCTAGTGGCCAACAGCTTCCTCAGAGTCCCAGTTGACGGAGAAGAGGCAAATCTAGGTTCCAGAAGGTGAATCTGAGAATTAAGATTCGAGAAAAATTGCCTTGAATTTTTTTAAGCCTCGCTCCCTCTGCAATACAGCACCCTCTTATTACCGCCTTATGCGCTTCCCACAAAATAGGAAGGGAGGGCACAGATCCCGAATTTAGTTCAAAATACTGGGTTAAATGATCTGATAAAGATTTTCGAATACAGGGATCCTTTACCAGAAATTCATGTAGTCGCCAGTGACAGGCTCTGGATGAACTGAGACCCAACTTAAAATTTAATATTACCGGCGCATGATTCGACCATGTTATGGACCCCACCTCTACATTCTCTATAATTCTAAGTGTGACAATATTAGCAAAAAAGTAATCAATTCTGGTATGAGTCTGATGCGGATTTGAATAAAAAGTGTAAGCTTTTTCTTTGGGATGATCTATTCTCCACATATCAAAAAGGAAATTTGCCCGGATCAATTTTCTAAATTCCAATGATAATCGGGACGAACCAGCAGATGGAGGGTTCCCCCTCAAGGCAAGCCTATCATTTATTTCTGAGAACGGGATATTAAAGTCCCCCCCCACCAACAATGCCCCAGGCTGCAGCCGTCGAAGGCTAGCTAGAACCTTGCGAATAAAGGGTATTTGGCCCGAATTTGGGGCGTAAATGTTGCACAATATTATTGCTTTGCCCTGAAAAAAGCCCTCCTGTATCAAGAATCTACCTGCCGGGTCCTCATGAGATTTAGAGATTTGAATTGGACATAAAGATGATATAAGTATGGCCACTCCACCCTTTTTATTATTGTTATAGGCAGAGTAGGCAAAAGGGTAATGATGCACCGCAAATCTAAACGTCCCACTCCGGTTATAATGCGTCTCCTGTAAAAAGGCAATGTCCGCTCTCTGAGCCTTCAACTCCTGCAGTGTGAGCCTTCTTTTTCTAGGGGAATTAAGCCCCTTTACATTCAAAGTGATCAACTTAACCATTGCTAGTGAGAAAAGGTGAGCTACTGCTTATAATCATACTCACTGACAATCGTTGCAGCCTCCCGCCCCATAATGACCTGCCAAGGAGCTCCATGAATAACCCCTGCTCTCTTGATAAGGAAAAGAAAAGGTAAAAAGGAGGGAGGGGAAAGACAGTGGGATGCGGGGGAGACACAGACTGAAACAAACCAACATAAAGAGAAAACATGTACAAATATCAATACAGATCAGAACAATTTTCCCAAGAGTAACTCTTGGAAAAGGGTTATTACTGTGGCACAAGGTGAGCCCACTAAGTTTCAAAAACGTAGTATGCAGTTAAGGGAAATCACAATGTTCTTGCTATCCAACAACCCTTTGGAAAAATATATTGGAGGGAGTCCAGAAAAAGGGGAAAAAAAACTTTCCTGTGAGATGAGAAACAATAACCAAAATCCTTGTCCTGAAACCCAAGGAACCCCACTGGGCATTTATAAACAGGTTGTCAAAGTGACACTTTAAAATATTCATTCATTTAAGGCATAGAAAAAAATCAAACATAAGTATTTCAGAACCTGACGTTGAGTACCGGCTTGTAAGTGAAAAAGAGCGATAAAGACAAAAAGTAAACCCTCTAGCGAAGCCGCTTATGCTCTGGGTTTTACAGTCAACCATAGTTATTCTTATGCACTCCAGAGGACGGGCCCTGCTCCCCAGGCCTGCGAGGCGTCGTTCCCTCTTTGCCCCGCCTCCCCACCTTTTGCCATACGGGAGGTGGAGCCTCCGTGGGGCAAAGATTGTTCCATTCCGGAATGTTCGGTGCTGTTAGTTAGAGGTCCCCACAAAACTTGTCCAAATCCCCCATAGAGCAGAGCGCTGCTGACACCCCATCCCTGCGAGCCATTAAAGCAAAGGGGAAGCCCCATCTATAGGGAATCTTCTTATCCAGGAGCATGCTGAGCAGAGGTTTAAGATGCTTTTGTTACGAACTGCTACAAACACTAAGGAAAGATAGGAAAACTGTCCCTACAATAGGACTAAGCTGATTCCCTACGATGCAGCGGGGGACCTGTTCCTTGTGAACAGACCCGCCTAAGTCCTCGGCTAGTCTGAACACAGATCTATAGATCTAATGGAGGGGTCCCTACAAGAACTAAGGACTGGGATATAGTTGGACACCTCCTAACAGAAATTGTAGCAGAGCAAAGACAAACAAACAAAAAGTACTAGTGGTCAAAAGACCAAGCAAACTACAGAGTAAGGTACAAGGAACCTGGCTAGCTTAAGAGTAAATGTAACACTGAAGTCCAGTAAGGCCAGAAGGGCGGAGCTGGATTATATAGGCAGAAAGTCATGTGACCAACAAAATAGGAAAAAAACTAACAGGAGGGTTCTAACAGTATCCCCTCTTCTATGAGGATCCTCTGGATCCTCCAGGCCCAGGTCTATCAGGAAACCTCCTGTGAAACGCTCCGACAAGTCTAGGAGCAGAGACATCATCCGCCCTTACCCAGGAGTTATCCTCGGGACCGAAACCTTTCCAAGCGACGAGATACTGCAATCTCCCTCTATGCCATCTAGAATTAAGAATGCGAGAAATTTCATATTCACCGTCTTTCACCACCAGAGGAACAGAGACAGTGGCGTCCCTATCAGAAACATCAGCTTTTTTCAATAAGGAAACATGAAACACCGGATTAATCTTCCAGGAGGTAGGAACCTCCAACCTAACAGCAGATTGGTTAACTACCTGAAGCACCTTAAACGGCCTTACAAACTTCGGGCCCAATTTCTTAGAAGGAATCCTCAACCGCAGATTCTTAGAGGACAACCAAACCATGTCACCAACCGTAAACAAAACCTCTTGACTAGTGTTGAGCGATACCTTCCGATATCGGGAAATATCGGATCGGACCGATACCCAAAAAGTATCGGATATCGCCGATTCCGATACCGATACCGGAAACCAATGCAAGTCAATGGGACAGAAATATCGGAATAAAAATAAACCCTTTCTTTCCTTGTAGGTTAATTCTACATGAAGGAAAACAACTAAGAATAATGTATAATGTATTGGGGGAGGTGGGGGAGACAATAAAGGCATAGAGGTTTAGCCCAATCAAATGGAATAGCAGGAATTAATATTTTTAAGACGTTCTGAGTTACGGAAATATTGACTATGTTAAGTTTTTTTATATTTTGTCAGATATTTATGTTTCATTACTTCCATGCTCTTCACCTTCTTTTTTACTTCTCCCACACTTTCCCCATTCATCATCCTCAGCATCAGCATCTTTTTCATCAACTTCTTCTTCACCTTCTACATCTTTTTCTTCTTCTTCTTCTTCTTCTTCTTCTTCTTCACCTTCTTCCTATTATTCTTTTTTTTTTACATTCTTCATATTCTTCTTATTCAACTATTATTCTTCTTCATATTTTACTTCTTCATCTTCTTCATCTTCTTCTTCTTCATCATATTCTTATTTGTGGCAGGCATTCCTGTAGTTGTTATCTATAAAAGTTTGAACATTACACCTTTCGTTCTGTCCGTCACAAAAGATTTACAACAGGATATGTCCGCGTTCAGTTTGGCCTGCAGCAGCAGGTCTTTTCCAGGGGCACCACGAGGAGGAACAGACTCACCCCCATACACTGCTTAGTCATCTTCTGCTTATAATTTAGATATTATCTTTTGCTCTGATTTTTAGTCTTATGCTTAATGTTCTTCCGCTTTTTGTTCTGCAGCTTCTTGTACTTCTGCTTCTTGGTTATCTGTCTCTTGTTCTTCTGTATCTTGGTGGTTGTCTTCTTCTTCTTTGTCCTCTTGGTCAACTTCTTCAGGGTCATCTTCTTGGTCTTCTTCGGGGTGATCTTCAGGGTCGTCGTCTTCAGGGTCGTTGTCTTCCGGGTCCTCGTCTTCGGGGTCCTCGTCTTCAGGGTCATCGTCTTCGGGGTCCTCGTCTTCTTCTGGGTGGTCTTCAGGGTCCTCGTGTTCAGGGTCGTCTTCGGGGTCCTCGTCTTCTTCGGGGTCGTCTTCAGGGTCCTCGTCTTCAGGGTCGTCGTCTTCGGGGTCCTCGTCTTCTTAGGGTTGGTCTTCAGGGTCCTCGTCTTCAGGGTCCTCGTCTTCGGGGTCCTCGTCTTCTTCGGGTTGGTCTTCAGGGTCCTCGTCTTCAGGGTCCTCGTCTTCGGGGTCCTCTTCTTCTTCGGGGTGGTCTTCAGGGTCCTCGTCTTCAGGGTCCTGGTCAGGGAGATCCAGAGTGATTACCAAGAACCATTTCAAAAAGCTTGAACTTGGAAATGTAGCAGAAGGTACAAGAAGGCTGAGGAACTGCCGAGAACCAGCTGATGGTACTGGAACCTGGATGGGTAGCAGAAGGTACAAGAGCCAATGGAACTACCGAGGACCAGCTGACGGTACTGGAACTCGGTTACTGAGCAGGAGGTACCTGTGCCAGAAAGCACTACCAAGGACCAGCAGACGTTGGTGGAACTTGGATACCGAGAAGGAGGCACCTAAGTCAAAGGCACTGCCGAGAACCAGCTGACGGTACTGGAACCCGGATGGGTAGCAGAAGGTACCCATGTAAAAAAAAGTTGCAAGGCCGCGAGCCGGCCGCAGTACCAAAACCCACAGTCCTACAGGGGGTGCTTGTCCTATTGGCACTATGGAACCAGCCTTCATTGCCAGATCCTGCAGCCCACACAGGAGTCACCTAAACTGCAGGCACCACAGAGTCGGCTAACCCGACCGCAACACGACAGGACAACGCATTGGAGGCAAAGTGACGTTGACACTACCCGGAAACAGCTGGCGTGCTGGAACCAGGCTGGGCAGGAGGGAGTACCCGTGCCAAAGACACCGCTGGGAAACAGCTGGCGGTGCTGGAACCCAGGGTAAATACTAAAAACAGAGTAGAGCCAGAGGCCTAATTGGAGCAAGTTTAAAATCAATAGTAGTGTGAATGTGGACAGAGCAGGAGAATTTGCCGGACACACGGCAGGGAAACAGATGATGTTACTGAACCCCAATAACACGGCAGCAAGCGTTGACTGTGCAGACGGCACTTCTGAGCAGCAACTAGCGGTATTGGAGCCCAGGGTAAATACTAAAAACAGAGGAGCCAGAGGTGTAATTGGAGCAAGTTTTAAATCAGTAGTACAGTGGATGTGGACAAGGCAGGAGAATTTGCCAGACACACAGCTGGGGATCAGCTGACGTTACTGAACCCCAATAACACGGCAGCAAGTGTTGACTGTGCAGACAGCACTTCCGAGCGCCAACTGGCGGTGTTGGAGCTCAGGGATAATACTGAAAACAGAGGAGCCAGAGGTGTAATTGGAGCAACTTTAAAATCTGTAGTAGTGTGAATGAGGACAGAGCAGGAGAAATTGCCGTCCGCACAGCAGGGGAACAGCCGACGTTACTGAATCCCAATAACACGGCAGCAAGTGTTGACTGTGCAGACAGCACTTCTGAGCAGCAACTGGCAGTGTTGGAGCTCAGGGATTACAGTTCAGGTGGTAGAAACATGAACACAACAGGAGACCTGGATACTGTTGCCAACCAATTATTTATTCTGGAAGAGGACTGGCAAATTCATGCAAGATCCAGGCCTTGTTCATTTTGAGAAAAGTAAGCCGGTCAACGTTATCGGAGGATAGTCGCATGCGACGGTCTGTTAGTACACCACCTGCGGCACTAAAGACGCGTTCCGATAATACACTAGCAGCAGGGCAAGCTAGCACCTCCAATGCATACTGGCTAAGCTCTGGCCATGTATCCAGCTTACAGACCCAAAACTTGAAGGGAGAAGAGCCGTCTGGGAGTACACTGAGAGGGCAAGACATGTAGTCTGTCACCATCTGACGGAAACGTTGCCTCCTGCTGACTGGAGCCGTCTGTGATGGTGTAGACATTTGTGGCGGCGGGGACACAAAACTTTGCCACATTTGGGCCATACTGGTCTTGCCTTGTGCTGAGGCGCTGCTTCTGCTCCCTCTTTGTGTAGAGCTTCCTCCACTGTCTCGACGCACTGAGCTGCTTTGTAAAGCACTAGCAGCACTGCTCTCGGTTGGAATGGAGAACATGATGGAATGCACCAGTGCGTCTTGGTACTCCCGCATTTTAGACTCCCGGTTCAACGGTGTTATGAGGCTTTGTAAGTTGTCCCGGTAGCGAAGATCTAGGAGGGTGGACACCCAATAATCAGCCGTGTTGAGAATGTGGGCGATGCGGCGGTCGTTTCTCAGGCACTGCAGCATGAAATCAACCATGTGCTGCAGACTGCCAACTGGCCAAGAAACGCTGTCCCCTGCTTGAGGCGTGATCTCTGCCTGCTCTGCATCACCCCACCCTCGCTCTAGATACTGACTACTAGAGCATTGTGTACCTCCCTCCTCTGGACAGATGTATTCCTCCTCCATTGACTCCTCCTCATCCTCCTCACAAAGTGTCCCCTGCGTAGGCCTTTGTGAGGAACCACGTTGCGCAGACTGTAGAGAAGCAGATGGCATTTGTGACTCCTCATGCTCCACCTATTCCAAAACCTCGTCCCTTAGTGCTTGCAGTGTTTTTTCAAGCAGGCAGATATGGGGGATAGTCATGCTGACTAGTGCATCATCTGCACTCGCCATCCACGTGGAATAATCGAAGGCACACAAAACGTGGCAAATGTCCTTCATAGAGGCCCACTCAGTGGTGGTGAAGTGTGAACGGCGCGCACTGCGACTTGTTTGCGCCTGCTGCAGCTGGTACTCCATTACTGTTACCTGCTGCTCACACAACTCTCCAACATATGTAACGTTGAATTCCACCTGGTGGGTAGGTCACATATGATGCGATGTTCCGGAAGATGTAATCGCCGCTGCAGAGCTGCAATGCGCGATCTTGCGATGCTGGAACGCCGCAAGTGAGGGCACTCTATGTGGACCTTGTGAAGCAGTGCATCAAGATTCGGATAGTCCCTCAAAAAACTCTGCACGACCAAGTTGAGCACATGTGCCAGACATGGGATGTGAGTGAGGTTGCCTAGGCCCAGAGCTGCCACCAGATTTCGGGCATTGTCACACACTACCATGCCTGGCTGGAGATTCGCTGGCACAAACCACACGTCGCTCTGCTGCTTGATGGCATTCCAGAGCTCCTGCGCTGTGTGGCTTCGATTCCCCAAAGAAATTAATTTTAATACGGCCTGTTGACCTTTGGCCACGGCTGTGCTCATATCGGTCATCACAGCAGGTAACCGTTCACGGGTCGATGTGGAGGTAGACCGTGACGGCTACTGCAGCGCTGATTCAGAGGAACTGGAGTATGAGGAGGAGCCAGTGTGTACAGACTGGATTCCTGCAATCCTTGGAGTTGGCAGAACACGTACAGCGCCACTCTCAAGATCTGTACCCGGCTCCACAACATTTACCCAATGGGCAGTGAGGAAAAGGTATCGTCCCTGTCCATGCTTACTGGTCCACGCATCGGTGGTCAGGTGGACCTTGCTACTGACGGCGTTTTGTAGCGCATGTTTAATTTTTCCCTCCACATGACGTTGCAGGGCAGGGACAGCTTGCCTGCTGAAATAAAAGCGGCTGGGCACGTTGTATTGTGGGACTGCCAATGCCATAAAGTTACGGAAGGTGTCAGTCTCCACCAGCCTGAATGATAGCATTTCAAGGGCCAGTAGTTTAGCAATGCCAGCATTCAGAGCCTGTGCTCGGGGGTGGTTTGCCGAGTATGGGCGCCTTTTCTCCCATGCCTGTGCTAACGATGGCTGTAGACTGGCCTGGGAGTGTGAGGATGACAGGGAAAGTGGTGCTGTGGGTGGAATTACACTGTGTCTCTGTACAACAGTGCCAGAGATTCTTCCATGGCGATCCTGTGAGGAAGCCGAACCAGCTGTGTGTGAGCTGGAGGAAGAGGCTACAACACGAGCTGAAGAGGTGGTAGGTGGCGCTGTAGGTTGGCCTAGGTCTTCAGTGTGTTTTTGTAACTCCACCACGTGCTTGGTCCGCACATGTTTCCACATATTTGTGGTATTGAGGTTGCTGACACTTTTCCCTCTTTTCACCGTCTGATTACACAGCTTGCATTTGACAAAGCAAATGTCATCTTCAACTGTGTCAAAAAAGGACCAGGCACTGCAAGTCTTGGGAGCGCACGCTTTGGATTTTGGAATAGCCATGCTCCTAATGGGTGCCGAAGTGGAGGCTACAGGCAACCAAGTCTGCTCCCTCCCTCTCCCTCCTTTTTGGACCGTTCGGGGAATCTCTTCCTCAGAGCTGCTCCCACCACCTTCCTGTCCCTCACGCCATGATGGGTCAAAGACCTCATCATCTACACCACCCTCTTCAAACAACTGCTTCTCCTGGGTAGTCTCGACAGCACAGTACGCACCAGAAAGTGGCACCTGAGTCTCATCATCAGATGCATACTGAGGTGTACTGCTGACCATAGGCACTGGCCCACCTGCCTCTTCAGATTCAGAAAGACAAAACGGTTGTGCATCACTGCATACTACCTCTTCTTCAAATTCTTGAATTCTGCTTGGCTGGCCCCCTCTTTCCAAGCCAAGAGATTCAGAGAACAGAAGTAGAGATGGCTCCTGTCCAGGGCTCTCTGACTGTCTGGGCAATTTGGCAGGCGGTGAAGAGACAGATGGGTGCTCTTCAGTGCTCAGGACTTGAGAGGATCTGGAACTAATTGAAGTCGATGCGTTAGCTGCCATCCATCCGACAACGGCTTCAATTTGGTCCTCCCGCAGCAGTGGGGTACGGCTAGCTCCTACAAAGCTGCGCATAAAGGACTGTTCCCTGGTAAAACTGGGGGATGCTGAGTCACTGGTGCCCGCAGCAGGCACAGAATCCCCCTGTCCTCTCCCTGAAGGCACAGAATCCTCATGTCCTCTCCCTGCAGAAACTCCACGACCACGACCACATGCCTTACTCCCTGCCTTCTTCATCTTGATAGACTGATAAAGATAGGCAGAAATGTACTAAGGGCTTAGTGTGCTTATTCCTGAACAGCTGCTAACAGGTATAAGAAACACTCATTTTATAAAGTGTGGACTAGACTTTAATATGAGCTAATGTGGCCTACACAACTGTAAAGTGGAGTGTTTGGTGAACTTTATTTAGTTTTTTTTGTCACAAAAAGACACTGGATGTGCCCAAAGATGTAATACCGATAGTATCACAAACTTTTTGTAGCTATTACAATGTAGGAAGGTAACCTACAATGCAATAGATGAGGCTACAGAAAATAGGCTAATACTAATCTGGCTGGGGCTGCAGGGCACAATGCTGCAGAAAGGCTCCTCTAACTACTCCTATATAGTGTGTTTGGAACCAATTTAGCTGAATACGAATGGAACCACCACACTAATAGGAGAAATGAGGAAAAATTATGAATTGGCAATAAAGGACAATGTATGAGGCAGTGACACACACTGAGTGCACTACAACCAGACGTGGCTGAAGCACACACTACAGGGTGAGCTGCACTCACACACACAGACCTTGCTGACAGCGGTGAACAGTGCAGATGCAGAGCACTGTGCACTAGCGCTGCAAGACAAAAAAAAATTCTCTATCTACTCCTATATAGTGTGTTTGGAACCAATTTAGCTGAATACGGATGGAACCACCACACTAATAGGAGATATCAGGAAAAATTATGAATTAGCAAAAAAGGACAATGTATGAGGCAGTGACACACACTGAGTGCACTACAACCAGACGTGGTTGAAGCACACACTACAGGGTGAGCTGCACTCACACACAGAGACCTTGCAGACAGCGGTGAACAGCACAGAGAACTGTGCACTAGCGCTGCAAGGCACAGCGATTTATAAAGTAGCTTGGGTAAAGCAGAATAGACCAAATAGGTAGCTAAAACTGTCCCTCAGAACAACAGCGTCCTATTCCTAACTGAATTCACAGCAGAGTGAGCTGAAAATGGCGGCGGCGGCTTTTATAGTGCATCATGACATCATTTCAGCAGCCAATCACAGCCATGCCATTAGTTAAGATGCCTACATGCCTAACAGGATGTGCCCACAATTCTTAGGATCCTCATTGGCTGAATAAAATGAAACTGGCTCATTGCATTATGGGAACTTCCGATTCCGGTATACGATATTGTAAAAGTATCGGAATTAAGTATCGGAATTCCGATACTGCGAATATCGGCCGATACCCGATATTTCAGTATCGGAATGCTCAACACTACTCTTGACGTTTCCCGTCAAAGTACCTCTTGGACTTTTTGTTAGCCTCTTGAAGGTTACAACGTACATCAGTCCAAACTCTCTCCAAATCACCGGAAAAATTCTCCTCCTCCGGCTCAGCCGATACCAATTTGGAGAATGACCCAAACGACGGATGTCTCCCAGTACAACAAAAAAATGGAGAACACCCAGCAGAAGAGGATGTATGGTTGTTAAGAGCAAATTCAGCCAGTGGCAAAAACTCAGACCACCCCTCTTGATTGTCAGCCACAAAACAACACAAAAACTGTTCAACATCTTGGTTCTTTCTTTCTGTCTGTCCATTAGACTCAGGATGATATCCAAATGAAAATGACAAATGAACTCCCAACCTGTCACAAAAGGCACGCCAAAAACGAGCCACAAACTGAGGTCCCTATCGGAAACAATGTTGGTAGGAACGCCATGGAGCCTGACAATTTCCTTAACAAAGTGTGCAAATTGAAGTGGTCAGTGGGGCGCTAGAAACTGGATAAGGCGCTGGAAAAGGATAAAACAAACCTCTTTATTGAAGTATTAATGCCCACAACGCGTTTCTGCAGCGGTCTGCTGCCTTCATCAGGTGGAGTTAATTTCCTTAACAAAAGCCTTAGCGAGTGTCTTAGCGCAGGGCAGTTTGATGAAGCGAACCAAGTGACACATCTTGCTAAAACGGTCCACGACCACCCAGATGACAGTGAAACCCTCAGAGGCAGGAAGGTCAGTAATAAAATCCATAGCAAGATGCGTCCAAGGTGCACTAGGAACTTCCAGAGGGCAAAGCAACCCCGCAGCAGGAGCATGTGAAGACTTAGATCTAGCACACACAGTACATTGACGCACCCACTTAATGACTTCCTTCTGCCATCCAGGCCACCAAAAACTGCGACCTACAAGTCTCTTAGTCTCCGAAATTCCTGGATGACCTGCCAACCGAGACTCATGACACTCCACAAACAAATCTCTCCTAAAGTTCCTAGGTACAAACAACCTCCCAATGGGAGTGTTAGATGGGGCATCCTCCTGGGCTTTCAGAATCCCATCTTCCAAAACGGAGTCCAATGCTGCTATCACAACACTTTCCTGTAAAATGCTCTCCTCCTTCTCGGTACCAACCATGGGAGAAAAACTGCGAGATAAAGCATCAGTTTTTACATTCTTGGTACCTGGGATGTAAGTAACAGAAAAATTAAACCACGAAAAAAAAAGTGCCCACCTAGCCTGACGGGCATTCAAGCGCTTGGCAGCATCAAGATAGATCAGATCCTTATGATCAGTGAAAACCTGAATAGGAAATTTAGCACCTTCCATGAGATGACGCCAATGTTCAAATGCGAGTTTAATCGCCAGAAATTCCCGATTACCGACATCGTAATTAAGTTCGGTCTCATAAAATTTTTTTGAAAAAAAAGCACAGGGATGTACTCCATCCTTGTTTTCCTAAGACAAAACAGCACCGACCCCCTCCGAAGAAGCATCAACCTCGACCAAAAAAGGCTTGGTCTCATCAGGCTGCATAAGGATGGGGAAAAAACCAAGCAATGTGAACTGAGGACTAAGATGGTACACATGCAAGAAATAGGAGCATGTTCACACTAGCAAAAAGATGCAAAACCTACAAAAGACAAAAAATATATCTCATACCCTACCATCATTATAAATAAATGTAAAGCAAAGTTGCATATGAAATATAGGGTACTTAGTGAACTATTTTTGATCAAAAAAAGTATACAAGCCGTCCCACCAGCGACAAGGTGACCCTAAATTGGGACGGTCCTACACTGTCTATATTAAAAACCTTACTGTATATCAAAGTTGAAGTAATGCATATAAAAGAGTAGACAAATAGAACTGGGTCCCAATATCAGACCACCTAAGCCCGTGGTAAGCTACATATATACTAACCAATTATTTCTCATTCCTCATTCTACATTGATAATTTAAATAAAGAGATCAAGGTACTCAGTAAATCTGCTATTTCAAATTTTTATTAATGTTATCACAAGACATACACACACCCCATAAAATCAAGTCAAAAAACCCCTAAGACATAGAAAGCCCCAATAAAATTGAGGCAGTGTGGTCAAGAGATATCACCATAAGCACAAAAAATACAGTTCAGAGAGTAGGAATGTAAGATTATATCAGTAAAATTCCAGACCTCTTAGTTCCATATCCTTAATAATAGATATAATCTTACATTCCTACTCTCTGAACTGTATTTTTTGTGCTTATAGTGATATCTCTTGCATATGAAATATAGGGTACTTAGTGAACTATTTTTGATCAAAAAAAGTATACAAGCCGTCCCACCAGCGACAAGGTGACCCTAAATTGGGACGGTCCTACACTGTCTATATTAAAAACCTTACTGTATATCAAAGTTGAAGTAATGCATATAAAAGAGTAGACAAAGAGAACCGGGTCCCAATATCAGTCCACCTAAGCCCGTGGTAAGCTACATATATACTAACTAGCTCAACAAAGGGGATGAGACACCCCTAATTTGCACAGAATAAAAACAAGACAAAAAACCAAGCAATAGTGAACTGAGGACTAAGATGGTACACATGCAAGAAATAGGAGCATGTTCACACTAGCAAAAAGATGCAAAACCTACAAAAGACAAAAAATATATCTCATACCCTACCATCATTATAAATAAATGTAAAGCAAAGTTGCATATGAAATATAGGGTACTTAGTGAACTATTTTTGATCAAAAAAAGTATACAAGCCGTCCCACCAGCGACAAGGTGACACTAAATTGGGACGGTCCTAAACTGTCTATATTAAAAACCTTACTGTATATCAAAGTTGAAGTAATGCATATAAAAAATAGTAGACAAATAGAACTGGGTCCCAATATCAGACCACCTAAGCCCGTGGTAAGCTACATATATACTAACCAGCTCAACAAGGGGGATGCCACACCCCTAATTTGCAAAGAATGCAAACAAGACAAAAAGCCAAGCAATGTGAACTGAGGACTAAGATGGTACACATGGAAGAAATAGGAGCATGTTCACACTAGCAAAAAGATGCAAAACCTACAAAAGACAAAAAATATATCTCATACCCTACCATCATTATAAATAAATGTAAAGCAAAGTTGCATATGAAATATAGGGTACTTAGTGAACTATTTTTGATCAAAACTGTATACAAGCCGTCCCACCAGCGACAAGGTGACCCTAAATTGGGACGGTCCTACACTGTCTATATTAAAAACCTTACTGTATATCAAAGTTGAAAGTAATGCCTATAAAAAAGAGTAGACAAATAGAACCGGGTCCCAATATCAGACCACCTAAGCCCGTGGTAAGCTACATATATACTAACCAGCTCAACAAGAGGGATGCCACACCCCTAATTTGCACAGAATGCAAACAAGACAAAAAACCAAGCAATGTGAACTGAGGACTAAGATGGTACACATGCAAGAAATAGGAGCATGTTCACACTAGCAAAAATATGCAAAACCTACAAAAGACAAAAAATATATCTCATACCCTACCATCATTATAAATAAATGTAAAGCAAAGTTGCATATGAAATATAGGGTACTTAGTGAACTATTTTTGATCAAAAAAAGTATACAAGCCGTCCCACCAGCGACAAGGTGACCCTAAATTGGGACGGTCCTACACTGTCTATATTAAAAACCTTACTGTATATCAAAGTTGAAGTAATGCATATAAAAATTAGTAGACAAATAGAACTGGGTCCCAATATCAGACCACCTAAGCCCGTGGTAAGCTACATATATACTAACCAGCTCAACAAGGGGGATGCCACACCCCTAATTTGCAAAGAATGCAAACAAGACAAAAAACCAAGCAATGTGAACTGAGGACTAAGATGGTACACATGCAAGAAATAGGAGCATGTTCACACTAGCAAAAAGATGCAAAACCTACAAAAGACAAAAAATATATCTCATACCCTACCATCATTATAAATAAATGTAAAGCAAAGTTGCATATGAAATATAGGGTACTTAGTGAACTATTTTTGATCAAAAATGTATACAAGCCGTCCCACCAGCGACAAGGTGACCCTAAATTGGGACGGTCCTACACTGTCTATATTAAAAACCTTACTGTATATCAAAGTTGAAGTAATGCATATAAAAAAGAGTAGACAAATAGAACCGGGTCCCAATATCAGACCACCTAAGCCCGTGGTAATCTACATATATACTAACCAGCTCAACAAGGGGGATGCCACACCCCTAATTTGCACAGAATGCAAACAAGACAAAAAACCAAGCAATGTGAACTGAGGACTAAGATGGTACACATGCAAGAAATAGGAGCATGTTCACACTAGCAAAAATATGCAAAACCTGCAAAAGACAAAAAATATATCTCATACCCTACCATCATTATAAATAAATGTAAAGCAAAGTTGCATATGAAATATAGGGTACTTAGTGAACTATTTTTGATCAAAAAAAGTATACAAGCCATCCCACCAGCGACAAGGTGACCCTAAATTGGGACGGTCCTACACTGTCTATATTAAAAACCTTACTGTATATCAAAGTTGAAGTAATGCATATAAAAAATAGTAGACAAATAGAACTGGGTCCCAATATCAGACCACCTAAGCCCGTGGTAAGCTACATATATACTAACCAGCTCAACAAGGGGGATGCCACACCCCTAATTTGCAAAGAATGCAAACAAGACAAAAAACCAAGCAATGTGAACTGAGGACTAAGATGGTACACATGCAAGAAATAGGAGCATGTTCACACTAGCAAAAAGATGCAAAACCTACAAAAGACAAAAAATATATCTCATACCCTACCATCATTATAAATAAATGTAAAGCAAAGTTGCATATGAAATATAGGGTACTTAGTGAACTATTTTTGATCAAAAATGTATACAAGCCGTCCCACCAGCGACAAGGTGACCCTAAATTGGGACGGTCCTACACTGTCTATATTAAAAACCTTACTGTATATCAAAGTTGAAGTAATGCATATAAAAAAGAGTAGACAAATAGAACCGGGTCCCAATATCAGACCACCTAAGTCCGTGGTAATCTACATATATACTAACCAGCTCAACAAGGGGGATGCCACACCCCTAATTTGCACAGAATGCAAACAAGACAAAAAACCAAGCAATGTGAACTGAGGACTAAGATGGTACACATGCAAGAAATAGGAGCATGTTCACACTAGCAAAAAGATGCAAAACCTACAAAAGACAGAAAATATATCTCATGCCCTACCATCATTATAAATAAATGTAAAGCAAAGTTGCATATGAAATATAGGGTACTTTGTGAACTATTTTTGATCAAAAAAAGTATACAAGCCGTCCCACCAGCGACAAGGTGACCCTAAATTGGGACGGTCCTACACTGTCTATATTAAAAACCTTACTGTAAATCAAAGTTGAAGTAATGCATATAAAAAAGAGTAGACAAATAGAACTGGGTCCCAATATCAGACCACCTAAGCCCGTGGTAAGCTACATATATACTAACCAGCTCAACAAGGGGGATGCCACACCCCTAATTTGCACAGAATACAAACAAGACAAAAAACCAAGCAATGTGAACTGAGGACTAAGATGGTACACATGCAAGAAATAGGAGCATGTTCACCTAGCAAAAAGATGCAAAACCTACAAAAGACAAAAAATATATCTCATACCCTACCATCATTATAAATAAATGTAAAGCAAAGTTGCATATGAAATATAGGGTACTTAGTGAACTATTTTTGATCAAAAAAAGGATACAAGCCGTCCCACCAGCGACAAGGTGACCCTAAATTGGGACGGTCCTACACTGTCTATATTAAAAACCTTACTGTATATCAAAGTTGAAGTAATGCATATAAAAGAGTAGACAAATAGAACCGGGTCCCAATATCAGACCACCTTAGCCCGTGGTAAGCTACATATATACTAACCCGCTCAACAAGGGGGATGCCACACCCCTAATTTGCACAGAATGCAAACAAGACAAAAAACCAAGCAATGTGAACTGAGGACTAAGATGGTACACATGCAAGAAATAGGAGCATGTTCACACTAGCAAAAAGATGCAAAACCTACAAAAGACAAAAAATATATCTCATACCCTACCATCATTATAAATAAATGTAAAGCAAAGTTGCATATGAAATATAGGGTACTTAGTGAACTATTTTTGATCAAAAATGTATACAAGCCGTCCCACCAGCGACAAGGTGACCCTAAATTGGGACGGTCCTACACTGTCTATATTAAAAACCTTACTGTATATCAAAGTTGAAGTAATGCATATAAAAGAGTAGACAAATAGAACCGGGTCCCAATATCAGACCACCTAAGCCTGTGGTAAGCTACATATATACTAACCAGCTCAAAAAGGGGGATGCCACACCCCTAATTTGCACAGAATGCAAACAAGACAAAAAACCAAGCAATAGTGAACTGAGGACTAAGATGGTACACATGCAAGAAATAGGAGCATGTTCACACTAGCAAAAAGATGCAAAACCTACAAAAGACAAAAAATATATCTCATGCCCTACCATCATTATAAATAAATGTAAAGCAAAGTTGCATATGAAATATAGGGTACTTAGTGAACTATTTTTGATCAAAAAAAGTATACAAGCCGTCCCACCAGCGACAAGGTGACCCTAAATTGGGACGGTCCTACACTGTCTATATTAAAAACCTTACTGTATATCAAAGTTGAAGTAATGCATATAAAAAAGAGTAGACAAATAGAACCGGGTCCCAATATCAGACCACCTAAGCCCGTGGTAAGCTACATATATACTAACCAGCTCAACAAGGGGGATGCCACACCCCTAATTTGCACAGAATGCAAACAAGACAAAAAACCAAGCAATGCGAACTGAGGACTAAGATGGTACACATGCAAGAAATAGGAGCATGTTCACACTAGCAAAAAGATGCAAAACCTACAAAAAACAAAAAATATATCAAATACCCTACCATCATTATAAATAAATGTAAAGCTTTACATTTATTTATAATGATGGTAGGGTATGAGATATATTTTTTGTCTTTTGTAGGTTTTGTATAAGGATGGGGGCAGCACTGAACCTCTCCTTGAGATACACAAAAGCTTCAATGGCCTCAGTAGTCCACTGGACCGTATTCGCACCTTTCCTGGTGAGATCGGTCAGCGGCTTAACAATTATAGAAAAATTCTTAATGAATTTTCTGTAATAATTGGCGAAACTCAAAAATCTCTGTATCGATTTCAAACCAATAGGCCTAGGCCATTCCTGTACCGCCTGAACCTTCACCGGGTCCATCTCAAAGCCCTCGCAGGAGATAATGTAGCCCAAAAAACGAATTCTCTGCACAGCGAACTCACATTTCTCCAGCTTAGCAAAAAGTGAATTGTCACTTAACAACTGCAATACCTCACGTACGCTCTGCCAATGAGACTCCAGATCCGGCAAATAAATCAAAATGTCATCCAAATACACCACCACATTCTTACCGATCAATGGTCTTAGGATGTCATTAATAAGGTTCTGAAAAAACGCTGGTGCGTTGGTAAGACCAAAAGGCATAACCAGATTCTCAAAATGACCCACCGGAGTGTTAAAAGCAGTTTTCCACTCATCACCTTCCTTCATACATAACAAATTGTATGTCCCCCGGAGATCAATTTTAGAGAACCACTTGGCCCCCACTAACTGGTTGAACAAGTCAGGAATTAATGGCAGTGGGTAGGAATTGCGTACTGTAATTTTATTAATTTCGCGAAAGTCCAGACATGGACGTAAACCGCCGTCCTTTTTTTTTTACAAAAAAAAATCCAACAGCCACAGGTGACTTAGAAGGTCTAATGTGACCGGCGGCCAAGCTTGTCTGTATGTATTCCTCCAAGGCCTTTCTCTCAGGGATAGTAAGATTAAATAAGCGACTCCTGGGAAAAGTAGCTCCAGGGACAAACTCAATAGTACAATCATAGTCCCTATGAGGAGGCAAAACTTGCGACTCCTCCTCAGAAAAAACCTTCCAAAATCCTGAATAGGTGCAGGTAATTCCCCTCTTTCACAGCAGCAATGCAACCATTACAACATTTATCATAACACTTAGGACTCCAAGACTTAATTTCATTGGTAGACCAGTCCAGTACAGGATTGTGCAATTTTAACCAAGGTAACCCCAAAACCACTGGAGAAGGCAAATTATTTAATACCGCCAAATCCAAATTCTCTTGGTGAATACCATTAATGGTGAGGGGAAATTCAAAAACCTTGTAATACATTTCAAGGGAGAGCCATCAACAGCAACCACAGAAATAGGGGATGACAAAAGTTTAGATTCTAATTTAAATTTTTCCAAAAATCCCTCATCAATCACATTGAGTGTAGAACCACAATCCACAAATACCTGAAATTCAAACAACTCCTCCTGGAATGAGGTGCTTCCAGAAAGAAATACTCCTTTTGAGTTTGAACAAGCTATACGGGCGTAACTGACCTTTTTTTTTTCCTTGTTCAAACGAAGCACACAGTTCTAAATAAAGTGGTCAGATTTACCGCAATAAAAGCATAATCCCTTAGCAAACCTGCGGTCTTTTTCCTGAGAGTGGGGTGACATGGCCCCAATCTCCATCGGTTCTCCACCTTCCGAGCAGACCCTCTGCAAACTAGGAGCTGCCATAGCAGTAGATTTCTCTTCATTAATCTTAGCACGCAGTCTCCTGTGCACACGTATAGCTAATTGCATTGCCTCCTGCAAGGTTCCAGGTTTTGGGAAGGCAATCAGCAGATCCTTAACCCTTTCACCTAGACCAGCAAGAAACAGACATTTTAATGCTGAGTCATTCCATTCCACTTCAGCTGACCATCTTCTGAAGTATGTACAATAATTTTCCACATCACCTGATCCCTGCTTCAAACGTCTTAATTCAATTTCAGCAGATGAGACTCGATCAAGATCATCATACAACAACCCCATAGCAGAAAAAAAATCTTCCACAGATCTAAAACACGGATCATTAGGTTGTAGAGAAAAGGCCCATCCCTGTGGTTCTTTGCGCAAAAGTGACATTATAAACCCAATGCGCTGTGATTCATTCCCCGAGGATCTGGGTCTTAAACGAAAATATAATAAACAAGCGTTTTTAAAGGAAAAAAAATATTGCTGTTTACCATAAAAAAATCTGGCAGTCCTACCTTCGGTTCGACAAAATGAGCTCCAGGACCGCTACTCACGTGTTGCTGGAGCTCGGCCACCTCCAAAGACAGTCCGTGCAGGCGTTGAGCCAACTCCTGAACTGACACTGTGCTGAAATCTGGATTTCTTTCCTTAGAGTGTTTTTTTTGGGCTGGACTTACTGTTACGAACTGCTACAAACACTAAGGAAAGATAGGAAAACTGTCCCTACAATAGGACTAAGCTGATTCCCTACGATGCAGCGGGGGACCTGTTCCTTGTGAACAGACCCGCCTAAGTCCTCGGCTAGTCTGAACGCACACCTATAGATATAAGGGAGGGGTCCCTACAAGAACTAAGGACAGGGATATAGTTGGACACCTCCTAACAGAAATTGTAGCAGAGCAAAGACAAACAAAAAGTACTAGTGGTCAAAAGACCAAGCAAACTACAGAGTAAGGTACAAGGCACCTGGCTAGCTTAAGAGTAAATGTAACACTGAAGTCCAGTAAGGCCAGAAGGGCGGAGCTGGATTATATAGGCAGAAAGTCATGTGACCAACAAAATAGAAAAAAAACTAACAGGAGGGTTCTAACAGCTTTCTCTTCTGCAGGGTAATTCTAGACAGGTCCGGGAAGAGCTGGATGTCCGCCTCCCCTATACTTTATGGCTTTCTGGGCCCTTGCCTTGGCCATTATCTTTTCTTTCAGCTCAAAGTCATGCAAGCAGGAAATGCTGTAATACCTTTTGGCTTCAAGGCTCTGTGAGCTCTATGAAATTTGATCGAGGCAGGCTGGTTATCACCCAGGATAGAGTTGAAGATCTCCTGAAGTATAGCTCTGAGATCCCCCCCCCCTCCGACTCGGGGAGACCCCTCACCCGTATGTTGCTTCTTCTTCCCTATTATCAAGATCTTCAATGTGGGCATGCATATCCTGCATCACTGATTCTTGCTGGGTGGTCACTTGTTGTAGTTTGGTTACATGAGCTCTAGTAGTATTATGATCTTCCTCCAGTATTTCTATACGATTTGCCAAGTGCCTCAGGTCTTGTCTCACATAAGCAATCTCTGAACTGCAGGTATCCTTGACTTCCTTTATAAGGTTTTTGAAGTCTGTCTTGGAGGGTAAATGCTCTAGGTACTTCTGCCGTGGGGGGGGGGCACAGAACTGCAGGCTCCCAACCCGCCATTCATCCTCAGTACAGCCAGGGGAAGAGGACAAGTCTCCACCCCTTTATCATGGACAGTGAAAATATTCCGCTCTTCTTCAATCTCCCCGGCTGCCTGTCTGCTCCTTTTCCCATGGGAATGCATAGAGAAGGTCCCTCCATCTTCTGATGGGGGCTGGGGATGATCAGCAGCACATGCTGTTATTTGTGCAATTGTCTGAGGGGAGGAGGGGGAGGGGGGCTCTGATGTGCACCTCATGTGAGCTGCAACAGTCTTATTTGCAGAGGAGACGACTCCCACAGCTCTGCCTTGGCTTTTTGCTGTTATCTGCCCCGGCAAATCCACATCAGCAGGGGCTGCAAGCTGAGATTGGTTCCCACTCCCCTCACCTCTGTGCTCTGTCTGAAGCTGCTGCATCCCGGTCTGTTCCAGCCAAGATGGCTCCGGGACACCATGAGGTGCTGAGTCCTTCTGAAGAAAGGTGTCCAGTGCGGTCGCTATCACTGGCCCTGGAGTGGATGCCGGTGTCCTAGCATGTCGTGGCCCCATGTGTGCTGTAATTGAGGTGAAAATGCCGGCACTCTGCCTTTTCTATGCCTCTATTGTGTTCAGCTCAGCAGGAGCTCCTCACACACACTTCCTCTCACATTGAGGTCCTGGCCACGCCCCCACTTGGGATGTCTTTGTAAAGGTCCTTGAAGTACTGGAGCCATATGTTCCTGGTCTGGATATGGAGGTTGTAGCTTTTTTGGTTGGATCCTAGGTGGTTTCATAGTTCCCAAAAGCTGTTGTCTTCAAGGGCATCTTGGAGTTGGAGGAGTTTTGTGGAAATGTGTTTTTTCTTTTTCCTTCTAATTTTGTTGCATGGTGTGGTAATTTTCTCTCAGAGTAGAGTTGTTTGGGTCTCTGTGTTTTTTATTTGAGGTCGTTCTTAGAACCTTCCTTATAGCTTTACATTCCTTGTCAAACCAGTTGTTGGGATTTTGTTTACTCAACCTCTTGTTGCTACATCTTTTTGGGTTGGACATTTCTGCCATGGCATAGAGTATGTTGTTAAGGTTCCTTACTGCCAGGTGTACGCCTTCTGCTTTAAGTTCGTACATGTTATTTTGGAAGCGTTGGAGCTTATCCTTGATCTCTGGCCTGTTGATGGCATCTGTATATTTTGGGGCCAACATCTTGGACGAGTTGAAGGAAATAATAGTTTCCGACAACATATAGGGTATTACCGCATTCGGTAGAAATTGCACAATAAATTGTGGGTTCCATTTTTACCTATTAACCCTTGTGTAACTGACAAATTTGCAGCAAATACAAAAATGACATTTTTAGAACTAAAATGTTATATTTACACATCCCAATGTTATAAAATTCTGCGAGGCACCTGTCGGTTCAAAATACTCACTACACCCCTAGATGAATCCCTTAGGCAGTGAAGTTTCCAATATGGGGTCACCTGGTGGGGTTTCTGCTGATCTGGCACTTCAGAGGCTTGTCTCAAGGACCCACAATCTATAATAATAATAATAATAATCTTTATTTTTATATAGCACTAACATATTCTGCAGCTCTTTACATACATTATCATCACTGTCCCCTTTGGGGTTCACAATCTAAATTCCCTATCAGTATGTCTTTGAAGTGTGGGAGGAAACCGGAGAACCCGGAGGAAACCCACACAAACACTGATAGAACATACAAACTCCTTGCAGATGTTGTCTTTGGTGGGATTTGAACCAAGGACCCCAGCGCTGCAGTGCTAACCACTGAGCCACCGTGCTATTCAAACAATCAGCGTACTAAAAGTTAAGTAGAGCTCCTTCCAATCTGATCCCTGCCGTGTGCTCAAACAGTAGTGTACAACCACATATGGGGTGCTGCCATGTTCAGTAAAAATTGCATAACATATACTGGGGTCCAGTTTCTCATATTATATCACATGTAAATTATATATTTGGCACTAAAACAGTATTTTAGTGGAATAAATTAAATTTTTTGTTTTCACATCTAAATGTTATAGTTTTGTGAATCACCTGTAGGTTAAAAATGATCAATACACCCCTTTATCAATTCCTTGAGGGGTTTAATTTCCAAAATGGGTTCACTTATGGGGGTTTCAGCTGTTTGACCTGTCAGGGGCTCTGCAAATGCGACTTGGCATTAACAATCTATTCCAGACAAATTTATGCTTCAAAAATCATATAGCGCTCTTTCCATGCCATGTGCCAGTTTTCGTCACATATGGGGTATCTGTCATGTGTGTGTGAGATGTGACAGACAGTCGCCCTCGAGTTGTTTGCAGAATATCTTTTCGTTTGACATTACAGACACCTTCTTATCTGTCTCACTCTAGGACCCAGCCTCTACCTCCCTCTGGCTAACTGACACCCAGGCCTGGCTGTTGAAATACTTGCTGTTTGATAGAGGGAGGTGCCGGTGATATTCACTTGTTCTCTTGAGAAGGCTTGGAGCTGTTGCAGTCTGCTTACTTTCTCTTTTGTGCTTGGAGGACGTTAGGAATAATCTCTCTGAAGTTGGCTCAAGCTAAGTTACTTTTCCCCATGTTTGTTTCCTTTGTT
Organism: Phyllobates terribilis; assembly: GCF_046119375.1. NCBI lineage: Eukaryota > Metazoa > Chordata > Amphibia > Anura > Dendrobatidae > Phyllobates > Phyllobates terribilis. Next base: position 340,360,548 of record NW_027362765.1, on the reverse strand, counting down.
GTCTTTAGTTGTTAGTGTTCATCCATCTTGCGTGACAGTATCTTTATGTTCGGAAGAAATTGCATAACAAATTTAAGTTTCTGTTTTCTCCTATTATACACTCTGAAAATTTCAAATTTGGGGTGGGGATAAAACCATATTTTAGCATAGAAAAGTAATTTTCATTTTCACATCCACATTTTAAAAAGTTCTGTGAAGCACCCATTGGTTTAGCAAGCTCAACAAACCCCTACATGAATTCCTTGATGGGTCTAGCTTCCAAAGTGGTGTCACTTGTGGGGCTTTCTGTTGTTTTGGTACCTCCGGGGCTCTGCAAATGAGACATGATTTCTGCAATCCATTGTAGTCAAATTTACATTCAAAATACCAAATGTCGCTTCTTCCAAACCCTGTCGTGTGTCAAACAGAACTTTTTGACTACATGTGGGGTATCGCCTTGCTCAGAAGAAATTAGGCAGCAAATTGCGCTGTCACCTTTTTTATGATACCTCTTGCAAAAGTAAAAATTTGGGGCTAAAGCAACATTTTCGTGAAAAATTAAATGAACATTTTCAATGTGGAGACCAAATGTTATCAAATTCTGTGTAGTAGTTGTGGATTTAAAATGCTCACCATACCCCTGGATAAAATCCTTGAGGGGTATAGTTTACAAAATGGGGGTCACTTCTAGGAGTTTTCTGCTGTTTGGGTACCCTAGGGGCCATGGAAATGCAACATGATGCCCACAATCTATTTCAGTCAAATTTGTGTTCCAAAATTCAAATGGTGCTCCTTCCCTTCCGGGCCTGGCCCTTTCTCCAAACAGAGGTTTCTGACCACATGGGGTATCAGTGTGCTCAGAAGAAACTAGGTAAGAAATTGTGGAGTCCATTTTCTCGTACTATTCCTTTTAAAGAAAAAAAAATTGTGGCTAAAGCAACATATGGGAAATGGTATTTGTACAGTATGACTAACAACTTTGAGCATATAAACATTGAAAGTTCATCAAAATTATGATATTTTCACAAATAAACCCAAAACCTATCGATCTAAATTTACAACAAGCAAAGTAAAATGTGTCACGAAAAAAACAAATCTCAGGATCACTGGGATACGTTGAAGTTATTACCACATGAAGTGACACTGGTCAGATTTCAATTCTATGGCCTGGTCAATAATGTTACAATTGGCTCGGCAACTTAGGGATTAAATTTCCCTCCTCCAGACTCGTTAACAGAACCAACATTTTTTTGGATGAGGGATGAAGAGTGTTGCATTCATTTGTATTTGCGTCTTTATGACTCAAATACAAATGAATCTCTGAACGCGCCGACACTTCCTGGGTGTCACGGGTGTGTCAGAGGTGACAGACAGTTGCCCTGAAGTTAGTTGCAGGAGATCTCTACATTTGGCATTACAGACATCTTCTTGAGACTATCTAAACAGGTTCCAGATGGTATCCGAACGGAGGAAATTAACCTCCACCGCCAAACTCAATCAATATAGTAACAACTAGTGTGGGATATATAAATCCAAACCACCACAAAGAGTAACTAAGGTTTAAAATATATTATATTTATTGGTATTCTTTAAAATTAAAGATATAAAAAAACAGTGGATCATTACAAGAGATGTATATACATGCTACTACTTGGCAATATATTTGGGAGGTAAATGATACTGAATTGGGCCCTAATATGCATAGAGAGATATATATTTAACAGGTGAACAGATCAATCCACATCAAAAGATATACACATGCATAATAAATAAGAGCCCACATTACCTTAAGCCAATGTTTGTATGAATGAAAGCATGGTAAACACCCACCGCTCCGACGATCGTTTCGACACCTTTTTCAAGGAGCGCTGCATATGGGGTGTGCATGTGTTCATTTATATAGGAGTGATGAGATTGAGTTAATCCCCCACAGCTGTGTGAAAGGAACTGCAGAGCCATGTGGCGCGCATGCCTGATGACTGCTTCCTATCAGGCAACTTCCTTCTACGGACGGTGACCAGCAAGCACTCGGTTGCTATGCAACGTGCGTGCCAGTGGTCACATGATCCGTGTGGGGAAGTGCCGGAAGTCAAAGACTTCCTGCATGCGCGACCTGTCTGCTAAAGCATCGGTAAGTATTATAACTACATTGGGGTGAATGAGTGAAGAGACTGAATGAATATTATCGCTGGAGAGTAAGATAAATATGTATATGAGAAAATGAGAGTATTTTATATATAACAGTACCAATGCGTGATATATATATAAGTGTACGGGTGCACATGTATATTATACCACTAGGGACTGAGATGTATATGAGAAGGAAAAATTTATATATAACAATGACTGCTGCATACAATATGTATGAGTGTACAAATGCATGTATATACTATATGTGCGTATATATAAATCCAAGATTGTTATATCACACAGGCCATCAAGACCCAAAACAAATACCATATATAATTATCCTATGCGCCAAGCATAGCCTAAATAAACGGGTTAATTTACAAATATTAATAAACATTCTTAAAGATATATTCTTTGGACACACATAGAGTACATACCTCAACCTCACACAATTAATCTGCAACATGCCCTAACTATTGTATCTCAAACCTACAATATACATGCAAAGTAAATTTAAAAAAAATAAAAAAATATATATATACAGTACAGACCAAAAGTTTGGACACACCTTTCATTTAAAGATTTTTCTGTATTTTCTTGACTATGGAAATTGTACATTCACATTGAAGGCATCAAAACTATGAATTAACACATGTGGAATTATATACTTAACAAAAAAGTGTGAAGCAACTGAAAATATGTCTTATATTCTAGGTTCTTCAAAGTAGCCACCTTTTGCTTTGATGACTGCTTTGCACACTCTTGGCATTCTCTTGATGAGCTTCAAGAGGTAATCACCGGAAATGGTCTTCCAACAATCTTGAAGGAGTTCCCAGAGATGCTTAGCAATTGTTGGCCCTTTTGTCTTCACTCTGCGGTCCAGCTCACCCCAAACCATCTCGATTGGGTTCAGGTCTGGTGACTGTGGAGGCCAGGTCATCTGGCGTAGCACCCCATCACTCTTCCTCTTGGTCAAATAGCCCTTACACAGCCTGGAGGTATGTTTGGGGTCATTGTCCTGTTGAAAAATAAATGATGGTCCAACTAAACGCAAACCGGATGGAATAGCATGCCGCTGCAAGATGCTGTGGTAGCCATGCTGATTCAGTATGCCTTCAATTTTGAATAAATCCCCAACAGTGTCACCAGCAAAGCACCCCCACACCATCACACCTCCTCCTCCATGCTTCACAGTGGGAACCAGGCATGTAGAGTCCATCCGTTTCCGCACATCCCCCCAGCATTCCAGGACACGCTGCCTTTACCGTTCCTTATATGGCACAAGGTAAATAACATACTACGGAGCCGCTGCTCATGATTAAATAGTAATGCTACCTACTTAGCGCTACCAACTTAGTAAGATTTGTGCATCACTGTCATGTACCCTGGTGTTATCAGCATTATGCTACCTGTTTAGCGCCATGGATTCATTTGTGCATTCATGCGTCTCTGCTATATGCTCTGTTGTCTTACATTCTGTCATGTTATTATGTGTTCACATACTGAGATTGCTATCTTAATTGTTGTACTTCATACTTTGTATTCTGACATGAAGATTATTATCAGTGAAGACACAGATTGATATTATTTATGTTTGCCTTTACTTTAACTATTTATTGATTGGCAGCTCATACGTACACCTGGTTTACCTTTAATGCTGGTCCAGGGATGTTTGTCTCCTTGCAGGGTTTGACCCTGTTTCTATAGTTGTCCTACCACCTCTTTTCCTTCCCTTTGATATATTGTTATGTAACTTTTATATTTTCTAATAAAATTTGATATATTTTGGATTTAAATCCCTTTCATGTCATTTTGGGGTCTACTAATATGTGGATTGAGATATAACTTATAGGGGAGACGCGTCCCCATTTATTTAAAGTTTCTCTCCCCCACTATAGGCTATTAATCAGTTTTTCTAGTTTTCTAGGGATTATTGACCATATATTACATGGTTAATTTGTAGGTCTTTTTTTTTTTTTCCATCCGTTCACCTTTTCTGCGTCGCACAAAGACACGGTGGTTGGAACCAAAGATCTCAAATTTGGACTCATCAGACCAAAGCACAGATTTCCACTGGTCTAATGTCCATTTCTTGTGTTCTTTAGCCCAAACAAGTCTCTTCTGCTTGTTGCCTGTCCTTAGCAGTGGTTTCCTAGCAGCTATTTTACCATGAAGGCCTGCTGCACAAAGTCTCCTCTTAACAGTTGTTGAAGAGATGTGTCTGCTGCTAGAACTCTGTGTGGCATTGACCTGGTCTCTAATCTGAGCTGCTGTTAACCTGCGATTTCTGAGGCTGGTGACTGGTGACTCGGATAATCTTATCCTCAGAAGCCAAGGTGACTCTTGGTCTTCCTTTCCTGGGGCGGTCCTCATGTGAGCCAGTTTCTTTGTAGCGATTGATGGTTTTTGCAACTGCACTTGGGGACACTTTCAAAGTTTTCCCAATTTTTCGGACTGACTGACCTTAATTTTTTAAAGTAATGATGTCCACTCGTTTTTCTTTACTTAACTGCTTTTTTCTTGTCATAATACAAATTTTAACAGCCTATTCAGTAGGACTATCAGCTGTGTATCCACCAGAGTTCTGCACAACACAACTGATGGTCCCAACCACATTTATAAGGCAAGAGATCTCACTTATTAAACCTGACAGGGCACACCTGTGAAGTGAAAAACATTTCCGGTGACTACGTCTTGAAGCTCATCAAGAGAATGCCAAGAGTGTGCAAAGCAGTCATCAAAGCAAAAGGTGGCCACTTTGAAGAACCTAGAATATAAGACATATTTTCCGTTATTTCACACTTTTTTGTTAAGTATATAATTCCACATGTGTTAATTCATAGTTTTGATGCCTTCAATGTGAATGTACAATTTTCATAGTCATGAAAATACAGAAAAATCTTTAAATGAGAAGGTGTGTCCAAACTTTTGGTCTGTACTGTATAAAAAAAAAATTAAAATTATCCATTGAATGTGCCAAAACCTATTAGACCCATTATGTGAATATGGATTAACAATAAAAATTGTGTGTGTTGGGAGTGCGAAGTGTAAAACAGTTACAAAAGGAAAGTGCATAGAACAAATACAAGAATGTAAATGAAATTAGTGTGTGTGTGAATAACATTAATAAGCATACACTACTGCTAAGTCAAAAAATTGTGCAGTTATGCATATAAGCTTGTTAAGTTACTTGTGTAAGTGAATAGTGTATGTGAAAATCATAAATAATGATGCGTTATGCATTGTAAATATATTATAAGTTAATTAAGTGAACAATTAGCAATATAAAAACCCTGATGATAATGACATGGAAAGAAAAAAAACAAAAAACAAAAAAACCCTAATAAATATTGACATATGGGAAATTGGATATTGCAGAAAATAACAAACATACAATTGTATATGATAAATAATAATCCACAAAAAATAGTATCATGATTCTCTCCGTTTCTCTTTTCCTCTCTTTTATTCTTCATTCCATTCATCTCAGGTGCGGGCTCTTGCAGCAAATATTTCAGACAACTATACCGATGGAGACCATGTCATCACAGCAGAAACAGCACAGGGTGAGTATAACAACGTCACTGGATAGAAGAATAAATAATTAAAACCAATTAAAATCAAAGAAAGTAAAAAGTACACTGTGAATCTATAAGAAAGAGGCAAACCCAGATCTCCTCTAGCCCCCAAAGATACCTTGTCAATGGCTTTCACCCGCAAGAATGATGGATCAGAATTATGGAAGCATTTAAAATGTCTAGGGAGGGTCTTCAAATAATCATTGCTCTCAGCGTCCTTTGCTTTTTCAATGTCACGTATGTGTTCCCTTACCCGGATTCTAAATTCGCGAGTAGTCATACCCACATAAATCTTGTGGCATGGATATTCAGCCACATAGATTACTCCTTTTGTCGAGCACGTTAAAAACTGTCTGATGGTGAATTTTCGAGTCTTAGAGGAATTAAAAAATTCCTTGGACCTTTCAGTATTGAGACAGGCTTTACATTGCCCACAAGGACAGAATCCTTGGATTTGTTCACTAAAGAGTGATAAATTTTTTCTTGCTGGCTTGTACTCACTACGTACCAACAAATCCCTCAAGTTTCTTGACCTTTTGGCAATGATACATGGCCTGTCAGATATAATTTTGTTCAATACTGGGTCCGTTTGCAGAACGTGCCAATGTTTCTGGATAATGTTGGAAAAGTTTTTCCATTGATCATTATAAGGAGTAATCAATCTGACTTGGTCCGAGCGAATTTTCAAAGGTTTGGTAGAATAAAGAAGCTGGTTACGGTTGCTGTCTTTCGCCCGTCGATATCCCCGACGGATTTGCCTATGGCCGTACCCACGTTCTCTGAATCTTGTGTAGAGATCAGAGGCTTGTTGCTCAAAAGTCTCGTCTGATGAGCAGATTCTTCTTGCCCTCAAAAATTGTCCCACAGGGATACCACGAATGGTGGAGGGCAAATGTGAAGAATCCGCCCTAAGAATTGAGTTGGTGGCAGTAGGTTTGCGAAATATGTTTGTTTGTACCACGCCTTCAGGGGACACTGTGATGTCAATATCCAAAAAACTGACCCTATGCCTGTAGGCATATGTCAATTTAATATTAAGATCATTATTGTTAAGTTGACACATCAATTTTTGTAGGTCATCAGAGCTGCCATCCCATACGAACAGTACATCATCGATATACCTAATCCAGCTGAGGATGTTTTCACAGCCAGGTATGGGAGAGCTCTGAAAAATCTCACGCTCCCAGGCTCTAAGGAACAAATTAGCATATGAGGGGGCACAAGCCGCCCCCATTTCTGTCCCTTGTGCCTGTAGGAAGATTTCATCCCTAAACATAAAGATGTTATGTGTAAGGATGAACTCAAGTAGTACCATGATCAGGTCACTTAATTCAGTGTCCAGATTGCTATTATACAGGAACCAAGATGCAGTCTTGAGACCGTGTGTATGCATGATGGAGGTATATAGTGCCTCTACATCAGCTGTTACAAGTAACATTTGATCTTCTAAATGAAGTTGGTCTAATCGTCTCAAAGCTGCAGTTGTGTCCTGTATATACGAAGGAAGCGTGGCTACAATAGGTTTAAGATAAAAATCAATTACCCGACAAACCATTTCGCAAAGACTCCCATTGCCCGAGACAATTGGTCTGCCAGGCGGGTCATGAATGTCCTTATGTATCTTAGGGATGAGATATAAAGTAGGCATCCGAGGTTTTAATTTTTGTATATAATCAAAGAATTTTTTTGTAACAATGCCATTTTCATATGCTTGCTCCAAAATTTTAATCAATTCCAATTGAAACCTGTCAGATGGGTTATGGGAGAGTTTCTTGTAGCAATGGTGATCAGATAGCAATTTGTAGGCCTGTTTCTCATAAAGAAGGTTGGGCCAAATGACCAGATTTCCACTTTTGTCCGCGGCTTTCAACACACAATCATCCCATTTTCCAATTTCTTGGATAACCTCCCTCAATTGCCTGCTGTCATGATATCGAGGACCCCCAAATTTCAATTTTTCGATATCATGGGTTACCAATATGACAAAAGTGTCCACCGCTGAACATGTATTGAGGTTGGGAAATTTACTGGACTTGTTCATGAGAGAAACAGGGAAATTGTTCGTTGGTTCAGCTTCCTGATCAGCCAGTGACTCAAGAATTGCCACAGCCGCTCTCTCCTCTTCAGTATCAAATATAAATCCCAGATTAGATTTTTCATAAAATCTTTTTAAAATGAGTTTTCGTGCAAACAAATGCACATCTTTTACCGCAGTGAAAATATCAAGAGACTGAGGAGGAGAGAACGTAAGACCCATTTCTAACACGTGTTCCTGCTGAGGTGTGAGTATATGAGTGGATAAATTGATTACCTTTGGTTGATTGCAACGCTTTTGATTGTGGTTTGGTCCATCATAATCTCGAAACGTATTTTTACCACCAAATCTTGTACGAGAGGGTCGGCCATTCTGTGTTTCATGCTCAAGCCCTGAGACGGTGCTACTGGCTACGGATGAGATGGATGACGTGGAGGAATTTCTCAGCAAAATATTCTTATCATCAGCTTTCCTATATTGCCAGCGAAAAACTCTTTTATTTTCGTAATCACTAATATCCCGCTGGTATTTTTTAGATTTAGATTTGCTGATATTTTCCTCCCATTTTTCCATCTTCTTGTCCATATCAGCAAGGAATTCTTCCAGCATTTCAGCTGGAATATCTTTCAGCATTTGTTTATGTACTTGGTCCAGCTCATAATCAATCTCTCCCAGGACATTAAGATTTCTCTCATTAATAATTTCAATGAAAGTCAGTGAACAGGACGAAGCGGCTGCCTCCCATTTTTTGTTTAGCTCTGCATCCTCCAAACCAAATGTGGGAAACAGTTGAATGCGTAGCCCCCTTGGAACAATTTTTTGTTTATGATAATTGTCCAAGGAGGCTTTGGTCCACCAAATTCTTGTTTTTTTCTGGAGCAGATTTTTATATTTTTTAAAAAGTTCTTTGTGATCAACATGTGTACTATTAAAAATACCTGCGGTACCGGGTTTAAACAATTCAGATGCTTTATCTTGCCAGGACAACATCCTGGCTTTTAGGTACATGTTCCGGAACTATATCTGTTGCAAAACAGAACATCAATATTAACAATCTAAACAGGTACCGGATAGTATCCGAACGGAGGAAATTAACCTCCACCACCAAACTCAATCAATATAGTAACAACTAGTGTGGGATATATAAATCCAAACCACCACAAAGAGTAACTAAGGTTTAAAATATATTATATTTATTGGTATTCTTTAAAATTAAAGATATAAAAAAACAGTGGATAACCCATACCACAGATGTAGGGTGTTAAACCATGAATCATTACAAGAGATGTATATACATGCTACTACTTGGCAATATATTTGGGAGGTAAATGATACTGAATTGGGCCCTAATATGCATAGAGAGATATATATTTAACAGGTGAACAGATCAATCCACATCAAAAGATATACACATGCATAATAAATAAGAGCCCACATTACCTTAAGCCAATGTTTGTATGAATGAAAGCATGGTAAACACCCACCGCTCCGACGATCGTTTCGACACCTTTTTCAAGGAGCGCTGCATATGGTGTGTGCATGTGTTCATTTATATAGGAGTGATGAGAATGAGTTAATCCCCCACAGCTGTGTGAAAGGAACTGCAGAGCCATGTGGCGCGCATGCCTGATGACTGCTTCCTATCAGGCAACTTCCTTCCACGGACGGTGACCAGCAAGCACTCGGTTGCTATGCAACGTGCGTGCCAGTGGTCACATGATCCGTGTGGGGAAGTGCCGGAAGTCAAAGACTTCCTGCATGCGCGACCTGTCTGCTAAAGCATCGGTAAGTATTATAACTACATTGGGGTGAATGAGTGAAGAGACTGAATGAATATTATCGCTGGAGAGTAAGATAAATATGTATATGAGAAAATGAGAGTATTTTATATATAACAGTACCAATGCGTGATATATATATAAGTGTACGGGTGCACATGTATATTATACCACTAGGGACTGAGATGTATATGAGAAGGAAAAATTTATATATAACAATGACTGCTGCATACAATATGTATGAGTGTACAAATGCATGTATATACTATATGTGCGTATATATAAATCCAAGATTGTTATATCACACAGGCCATCAAGACCCAAAACAAATACCATATATAATTATCCTATGCGCCAAGCATAGCCTAAATAAACGGGTTAATTTACAAATATTAATAAACATTCTTAAAGATATATTCTTTGGACACACATAGAGTACATACCTCAACCTCACACAATTAATCTGCAACATGCCCTAACTATTGTATCTCAAACCTACAATATACATGCAAAGTAAATTAAAAAATAAAAAAATAAAATAAATAAATAAATAAATAAATTACAATTATCCATTGAATGTGCCAAAACCTATTAGACCCATTATGTAAATATGGATTAACAATAAAAAATTGTGTGTGTTGGGAGTGCGAAATGTAAAACAGTTACAAAAGGAAAGTGCATAGAACAAATACAAGAATGTAAATGAAATTAGTGTGTGTGTGAATAATATTAATAAGCATACACTACTGCTAAGTCATCAGGCATGCGCGCCACATGGCTCTGCAGTTCCTTTCACACAGCTGTGGGGGATTAACTCATTCTCATCACTCCTATATAAATGAACACATGCACACCCCATATGCAGCGCTCCTTGAAAAAGGTGTCGAAACGATCGTCGGAGCGGTGGGTGTTTACCATGCTTTCATTCATACAAACATTGGCTTAAGGTAATCTGGGCTCTTATTTATTATGCATGTGTATATCTTTTGATGTGGATTGATCTGTTCACCTGTTAAATATATATCTCTCTATGCATATTAGGGCCCAATTCAGTATCATTTACCTCCCAAATATATTGCCAAGTAGTAGCATGTATATACATCTCTTGTAATGATTCATGGTTTAACACCCTACATCTGTGGTATGGGTTATCCACTGTTTTTTTATATCTTTAATTTTAAAGAATACCAATAAATATAATATATTTTAAACCTTAGTTACTCTTTGTGGTGGTTTGGATTTATATATCCCACACTAGTTGTTACTATCTTCTTGAGACTGTCTCTAGGACCAATGCTGTGTTTCAGAGGGAGTTGCCGGCGATATTCATTACTCCTAGTGAAGTCTTCAGTAAGAGCAGTAACTCCTCCTTTCTGGTGTTTGAGGACATGTGCACATTTTTCTGGAGTCGTCTAAAAGCTAAGAAATTTCCCCTGTTTGTCATTCCTTTTTGTCTGTAGAGTTCAGTGGAGATTGACTAGTGCTCCTCTCCTCCCTTCCCTACCCTTAGTCTAACGCCAGGGAAAGGGGGAAACAGCAAAAAGGCAATGGTAGTTACCAGCCAGGATGTCAAGGAACATGCACAACAGGACGCAGCGGGCCCCTTTTTGTTAGAAGGAGGTAACACAGGTGCAGAATGAAGATAACGATAAAGTAGGGACTCGCAAAATCGTGGGGACCCTTGACGGGGATTGCGACCTTACGTATTTTGGCCAAAATATTAACTAATACCTCATATGATATTTTTGCACTTTTTTATCTGACAGGACACAGCCAGGCCCATTAATGGTGACCTTGTGAATTAGGGGCTGGCACCTCTGTGATACACGGATAGGGTGCCGGGCATCCAACCTAATCGAATAGTAGGGGCGTCTAATAGGATGCTGGCTAGGCACGATGCCACATGTATGTGACCTGCACCCTATTCCAAGTTTCATCTGTGTGCAGTTTTAGTGCTAGGCAATCAGGATGAGAGGATGAGAGTGATTGTTCATTAGCATTCTGCACCTGTGTTACCTCCTTCTAACAAAAGGGGGCCTGCTGCGTCCTGTTCTGCATTTTCCTTGACATCATGGCTGGTAACTACCACTGCCTTTTCCTGTTTTCTAATTTGATTTTGGAATTTTTAAAAAAATCTGTTTACTGTTCTGGCTGGGCGCTTTGTTTTTAACGCCAGGGAAAAACAGGGCCAGGAACACTATTGGTTAAGAGCCAATATAGGGTCGATATTTGAGGCAGGGTGACACTAGACCAAACTAGGAGGTCTCCACTCCCCCCTTTCCCTAGTGTCTGGGCTCCCTTTCCCTCTTCCCTCTGTGTTGCACTAAGTCTTTCCCACACCTTGCGTGACATTATCACCGGCCGAGCACATTTTGAAAGGAGAAAAAAAAAGTAGAAAACTGACACTTTGTTTTTTTTTTTCTCTGTGTGTTTTTGGGCATGGACCTTTTTTTTTCTCTTTCTCCCTTGGTATGGGTTCAGTTGCAGAGCTCGCAGAGCGGCTGCACATGCTGTCGCTGGAGGTGAATGATGTCCGCCGTGAGGTACAGCAGCAGCATCAGCGGTTACAGGTCGCCAATGTGGGGGTCTCTGCAGGTAGGCCTGTCCAGCCTAAACCCAAAGTTTCCCTCCTAGACAGGTTTTCAGGAGGTAGGGACAATTTGTTTGTATTCAAGGAGGCATGCAAACTGTATTTCAAACTTCATCCTTACTTCTCCGGAAATGAGGAGCAACAGGTTTGAATTGTGATCGCTGTACTGCAGAGAGATCCTCAGACGTGGGGGTTTTCTTTACCGCAGGACTCGGTCTTGGCCCTCATCTATGATGACCCTTACCGAGTCTCCTTGGCTGAGTTTAGGCTATATAGCCTTCTGCAGGGGAATCGGTCAGTAGAAACGTACAGTTCGGAATTCCGTAGATGGGCAACGGATTCCAAATGGAATGACTCAGCCCTTAGAAGTCAATTTTGTGAGGGGCTTACTGAAAGGTTGAAAGATGCCTTGGCATTATATGAAACCCCTCAGTCCTTGGAGGCTGCCATGTCGTTGGCCATACATCTTGATAGACGACTTCAGGATAGACAGGTGAGACCACCTTCTCCGTGGCCTTCTTGTCGGGGTTGTGTACCTCTGTCGGGGGGAGCAGTCTGGGGTGAACCAGTACTGGGGGAGGTGTAGGAACCCATGCAGTTAGGGGGTGTCTCTGCATTATACATCTCCCTGGAGATTCGCAAGATAAAAGGTGTATGTTTTTGTTGTGGGAAAAAAGGACATTTTGATGGGACCTGTCCTTCAATTCCTAAACAAAAGGAGACTCGATTAACTCTTGGTAGTCTGGAGTTAGATAAACAAGTGGTGCATTTGAGGCCAAACTGCAGTTCCCGCTTTGTCCTGACAGCAGAGGTGGTGCTAAACCGACAAAAATTTCTGTGTTTGTTGACAGCGGAGCCGGAGTCAGCATGCTTGATGCTGAGTTTGTGAAGACTCATGGTCTTGCTTGCTGTACTTTAGATAAACCTATTTCCATTTTTGCCATCGACTCGGCGCCACTTGCACAGAAAGCATTTACTCAGATTGTACATAATGTAAAACTGAGGGTGGGGTCAGTTCATCGTGAAATTATTCCTTGCTATGTCCTGGACAATCTTCCTACACCGATTGTTTTGGGTATTCCGTGGCTTGTTAAACATAAGCCATTGGTGGACTGGCAAGCGGGGAAATTATTGAATAGGGAGATTACTGCCATGCAAATTGTTTAGATATTTCCCTTGCTACTGTCTCTACAGAAATATTACCTGCTTTTCTGTCTGGTTTTGAGGATGTTTTTTCTGAGAGGGGGAGTCAGGATTTTCCTCCTCATCGTGTTTAAAACTGTCCTATTACCTGACCCCCGGTGCTAAACTACCGAAATCCAGACTGTATAATCTTTCTGGCCCTGAGAGATAAGTCATGAAGGATTTCATTGTGGAGAGTCTGAAGAAGGGACAGGAATCCTCTGATTCCTGATTTGTTCAGCCAGGTTGTGGGAGCTTAGGTATTCTCCAAGTTGGATCTAAGGGGAGCCTACAATCTGGTTAGAGTCAGAGAAGGGGACGAATGGAGTTTGGTTATGTCTTTTGGTTTGACTAATGCACCTGCGGTATTCCAGCATTTCATAAATGATATTTTTAATTGTTTGGTGGGGCGGTTTGTGGTGGTCTATCTGGACGATATTTTGGTTTACTCACCAGATTTTGAAACTCATCGGGGGCATGTTAAGCAGGTTCTTCAGATATTAAGGGACAACAAACTTTATGCCAAACTGGAAAAATGTGTTTTTGCTGTTCAGGTGGTGCAGTTTTTGGGGTACTTGTTGTCGTCTTCAGGTTTCCAGATGGATCCGGAGAAGATCCGTGCAGTCCTTGATTCGGAACGTCCCGAGAACCTGAGGGCTTTACTAATTTTTACTGGAAATTCATCCAAAATTACTCTGTAATTGTGAAACCCCTTACTGACATGACTAAGAAGGAGTTTGATTTTTCCAAATGGTCGGATGCCTCAGTCCAGGTTTTTTCTTCTTTAAAGAACTGTACCTATACTCAGTCAACCCGATGTTTCCCAACCCTTTATGTGGATGTTGGTGCGTCGGATTTCGGGATTGGGGCTGTGTTGTCTCAGGGTCCGTCCCCTGGTAAATGGCGTCCATGTGCCTTCTTTTCTAAAAAAATTGTCTTCGGCTTAGAGAAATTATGACGTGGGTAATAGGGAACTTTTGGCGATCAAATTGGCGTTCGAAGAATGGCGACATTGGTTGGAGGGGGCTGTCCATCCTGTTACTGTTATTACTGACCATAAGACCCTGTCATATCTCCAGTCAGCTAAACATCTCAAACCTAGGCAAGTCAGATGGTCCCTGTTTTTTAACTAGGTTCAATTTTGATGTCACTTTTCATCCACGGGTCAAAAATGTCAAGAGTGATGCTTTGTCCCGGAGCTTTCCTGGTGGTGGTGAACATGAGAACCCTGTCCCAACATTACAGAAAGGGGTAGTCATTTTGGCACTGTATTCTGAACTGGAGGGTGAGGTGTTGGAGGCTCAGGGGGACACTCCTGCCTCCTGCGCTTCAGGAAGGTTATTTGTACCATTAAATCTGCACCACAAAGTAATTAAAGAGCATTATAACTCTGTGCTTTCTGGGCATCCAGGTGGTAAGGCAACCGCGGACCTCCTCTCTCATCGTTATTGGTGGCCGGGGTTACATCAGGATGTGATTGAACACGTAGCTGCTTGTAGTATTTCCGCGCGTTCTAAGGTTTCGCATACCCGTCCATCTGGTACTCTTCTTCCGCTACCTATCCCTAGTAGGTCATGGACACACTTGTCCATGGATTTTATTACTGACCTACCAGTTTCTGCAGTCAAAACGGTGGTTTTGGAGGTAATAGATAGGTTCAGTAAAATGGTTCTCTTTGTCACATTGCCTGCACTTCCAAATGCCAAGACAGATGTTCATAAATGAGATTGTGAAGCTTCACGGGGTTCCCTCCGATGTGGTGTCAGATTGGGGGACCCAGTTTGTTTCCAAGTTCTGAAAGGCATTCTGTTCTCGACTGGGGGTGCAGCTGTCCTTTTCTTCTGCCTTTCACCCTCAGTCGAATGGTCAGAGCGAGCGTGTCAATCAGAATTTGGAGACCTACTTCAGGTGTTTCATCTCCGAAAATCAGGAGGATTGGGCATCTTACTTACCGCTGGCAGAATTTGCCATTAATAATCATCGTCAAGAATCCGCTGGCAGGTCACCGTTCTTCGGTGCATACGTTTATCACCCACAGTTTGGTACCTTTAGTGGGGGAGGAGCTTCAGGAGTTCCTGAGGTGGAATGGTATGCTTTGTCGCTTTCCTCGGTATGGCAGGGTGTTCTGAGTAATTTAAAGATCATGGGAGACAGGTATAAACGTATGGCTAACAGAAAATGCTTGCCAGGTCTGGACCTGAATGTAAATAACCTTGCGTGGTTGTCTACCAGGAATATAAGATTGAAAGTTCCTTCTTGGAAACTGGGACTTAGGTTTATTGGTCCCTATAAAATAAACCGCCATCATTAACCCAGCAGCGTTTCGTCTTGAAGTTCCTCAGGCCCTTAAGGTCCACAATGTGTTCTACAGGCCCTTACTCAAAAAGTATATGGAACCTCTTGAGCCCTCACCTCTACCACCGCCCCCAGTAATAGTTGATGGTAATCTGTGTTGCACAGCTTCTGGATACCCACAGTTGCAGTAGAAACTTCACAGAGCAGAGTACTTGGGATAACAAGGTATTACTTCTCAGAACATGAGGTAAAGGAAAAAACGCACAGTCACACAGTACTGCACCAGGAAGTAAGAACAAAACAGAAAATACAAGAGAGATTTTTTTTCTTTTTACAATACAGTAAACAAGGAAACTTTACACAACATCGCCATCTACTGTCAGATCAGCATAAAGTCCTCCTTCACACAAACAAAGAAGTCCACAACTGTTGCATATACCAACAATCTGGAGTTTCAAATTTCAAGGATTGTACATTCTTGTCTCCAACGTCGTTCTCTACAATACTTGGTGCACTGGAAAGGCTATGGTCCAGAGGAGAGTATGTGGGTTTCAGCGTCAGAGGTGAACGCTCCCAGGTTGGTTCGATCATTCCACACCTCTTATCCTGAGAAACCCGGTCCTGAGTGTCCGGAGGCCACTCGTAGAGGAAGGGGTACTGTCACGGGTGTGTCAGAGGTGACAGACAGTCGCCCTACAGTTGTTCGCAGGAGATCTCTACATTTGGCATTATACACATTTTCTTGAGGTTTTCTCTAGGACCCAGCGGCTACCTGGCCTGGGTGTATAAATACCTTCTGTGTTTCAGAGGGAGTTGCCGGCGATATTCATTACTCCTAGTGAAGACTTCAGCAACAGCAGTACTTCCTCTTCTCTGGTGTTTGAGGACATGTGCATATTTGTTTGGAGTCATCTAAAAGCTAAGCAATTTGCCCTGTTTGTCCCTCCTTTTAGTCTTTTGAGTTCAGTGGAGATCGGCTAGTGCTCATCTCCTCCCTTCCCTAGCCTGAGTCTAACGCCAGGGAAAGACAGGGCGAGGAACGCGTGCGGCAATTGGTTAAGAGCCAATACAGGGTCGATAGTTGAGGCTGGGTGACACTAGACCAGACTAGGAGGTCTCCACTCCCCCCTTTCCCTAGTGTCTGGGCTCCCTTTCCCTCTTCCCTCTGTTTTGCACTAAGTCTTTCCCACACCTTGCGTGACACTGGGTTAGTTGAGCTCCAATCAGCTCCCTGATCCAATGTACAGAGATGTACTCATGCTGCTGATGTCACTGCAGCGCGATGAGGTCAACTCATCACCCTACTGATGTCATTGCAGAGCACCATGAAGAAGGAAAAGCCAAATCCTGCAGCAGGTAATGACTCATAGAGACAAATATACTCGGGGGTGCCTTGGTATGGAGAATGGGGTGGGGGCCTTGGTATGGTGAATGTGATGGTCCTTAGTATGGAGAATGGGGTGAGGGGCTTAGTATGAGAATAGGGAGGAGGGCTCGATAATAGAGAAAGGGTAGCATGAGGGTGTTCGCTATGGAGAAGGGGTAGCATGAGGGGGCTCAGTATGGAGAAGGGGTAACATGGGAGGCTCATAAAAGAAAATGGGATAGCATGGGCAGGCTCAGCATGAAGAATGGGGTAGTGTGGGGGCCTCAATGTGGAGAATAATGTAGCATGAGGGGCTTGGTAAGGAGAATAGGGAGGCATGGGGGCTTGGTATGGAGAAGAGGTAGTATGAGATGAGAAAGCTTGATATGGAGAAGGTATATCATAGTGGGGTTTGTCATGGAGAATGTGGTAGCATGGGGAGGCTTGGCATGAAGAATGGGGTAGCATGAGGGGGCTCGGTAAGGAGTATAGAGTTGCATGAGGGGGCTCGGTATGGAAAATGGGGTAGCATGGGGCCTCGGTATGGAGACTGGGATAGCATGAGGGAGTTCTGTATGGAAAATGGGGTAGCAGGGGTAGTATTCAGGTGGCATTATAATGACAATGTCATTTTTAATAGTACTATTTCTGGAAAAATCATCATGGAGTCAGGTACTTATATCTAATGTGCATTTACATTGGTCAGTTTCAGCCTTTAAATGATCGCTGATCTGCTATATGAAGCCAATCGGCAGTCCCATAATAACCTGTTTAGACAGGATGTCATTTTGCTTTCATGTGCACAGAACGAATATTAACATGATCATCCTGTGCACAAAGAAAAGCACTCTTCTCAGCAGTACATGTGTACAAAGGACATTTAAACGGAGTGGTTCACTCCCAAAATGCCAATTAATTTGCTTACACATTTCTATTGGAGACATAGCCCAGGTTATAATTTATTATTTCATGTTTTAGATGCAAATGAGGGCTCTTATGTGCACCCTTGGCTTGGCTAATTATGTCTTCTTAGATCATTACACCCTACCATTTTCAAATTAAAGTCAGTCCCTTTTCTTGATTGACAGAGTTCCATTGGTAATGCTGCAATATCGTACTCATTAATGTGCAGAAACTCTGAATAATATCCTTTGCTTCTATGATCAAAAAGTAGAATAAATAAAGTCCACATCTCCTTTATACACGGAAAGCAGGGGTTTACATAGAAGTCATGGGGCCCCATAGCAGAAGCTCTAATTGGGCCCCCCCCCCTACAAAAAATAAATATTTGTCTATGTCACAGAAGAGCAGCTCTCATAACTTTCCAGCCTTTAGGCTGTGTGCACACAATGCGTTTTTAATGCGTTTCCGCAGCGTTTTTGCAGCTGCGGAAACGCTGCGGAAACACATTAAAAACGCATGGTAGAAGGGCAGCAATGTTCCCAATGATAATCCGCATGTGCTGTACCCATGCTGCGGATTTTTCTGCAGCGTTTATGCTGCGCTCAAAAATCCGCAGCATGTCCATTAATTTTTCGGAAACGCGGCGTTTTTGCCGCCATTGACTTGCATTAGAACGCGCCAATACCGCAAGACTGCATTTGTACTTGCGTTATTGGCGCATTCTAATGTGCGGATGGTACCCGGGTGTGGAGGAGAGGAGACTCTCCTCCACACCCAGGTACCATTAAAAAGCTGTAAAAACAAGAATAAAATAAAAAATAAGATATATTCACCTTCCGACGGCCCCCGGTCTCCTTCCCTCTGCTTGCGTGCAAGACTGAAGAGTGAGAAATGCAGCAGCTACTGGTACATTTCCCCATCCTCGTATGTGTGGCCCCCTCAATCCCACAATCCCTGGTATGTGTGGCACCCACAATCCCTGGTATGTGTAGCCTCCTCAATCCCCCAATCCCTGGTATGTGTGGCCCCCTCAATCCCACAATCCCTGGTATGTGTGACCCCCTCAATCCCACAATCCCTGGTATGTGTGACCCCCTCAATCCCACAATCCCTGGTATGTGTGGCCCCCTCAATCCCACAATCCCTGGTATGTGTGGCCCCCTCAATCCCACAATCCCTGGTATGTGTCGCCTCCTCAATCCCCCAATCCTGGTAAATGTGGCCTCCTCAATCTCCAAATCCTGGTACGTGTGGCCTCCTCCATCCCCAAATCCTGGTACGTGTGGCCTCCTCAATCCCCAAATCCTGGTATGTGTGGCCTCCTCAATCCCCAAATCCTGGTATGTGTGGCCTCCTCAATCCCCAAATCCTGGTATGTGTGGCCTCCTCAATCCCCAAATCCTGGTATGTGTGGCCTCCTCAATCCCCAAATCCTGGTATGTGTGGCCTCCTCAATCCATGTATCCTGGTATGTGTGGCCTCCTCAACCCCTCAATCACTGCACACATAAAACAATAAACACTTATACTCACCTTCCTTCCTCACCTCTGCTCCAGCAGCTCATGTCGGCATCTGAGCTGCGCACGCTCTCAGAAGCTGAGGTGAGCTGCTGCTGCTGCTGGCACATTCACTCCTCTCCACGCCGAGACTATGGGCGTGGAGAAGCTTGAATATGCTTTCTCTTTAGCGGCGGGCAGGCACTGACAGCAGGAGCCGGGGCTCAGCGCTCCTCCGTGCCCGCTACTAAAGAGAATGAATATTCCGTCTTCTCCACGCCCATGGGAGTGGAGAAGAGGGAATATTCATGTACCTTTAGCAGCGGGCACACGTGGTAGCTGCAGCAGCGGCTACTGTGTGTGCTCCGCTCCTCCACTGCCGCAACCCGCTCCTCTGCCGCTGCAACCTCCTACTTACCTATCCTCCTCGCTCCCACGCTGCTTGGGGCCCTCACGGGCCCCCTCCAGCCACGCGCCCCATAGCAGTGGCGTAGTCTGCCGCCATTGGCGGTACGCCACTGACAGAAACTGTACATGTGACTACTCCATGCTTCAGAGAGACGAACCCTTTGAATATTTACTCCTCTAATAAGCTCACGTTTATTACGTTTTCTCGAATCAGATTGATATATTGGGTTGTGCACGCGTCTTCTTGTGCAAAGTGGCTTCGGAGATAAGTGGCAGTTATATCAGAGGCCATGGACTAACACCCGTCTTCTTCTCTTTTCACACAGGTACATGCTCTTCTCCTGCACAATTCCTCTGCCTGCTGTATATGCCGCCATCTAATGCTCTGCTCTCCTGATTCAACTCACTGGTAGAATTCTCTGCTTGATATTTCTACTTTATCTGTCCCATTCCACTCAATACTCACATATGTCTGTCCTATCCCCACTGTAGATTTTATCTGATGTTTAGAGGTGCCAAACTGCAGAGCCTACAGAGTCCTAGCTCTGTGTTTGATCACCCAGCCATCTCCTGGTAAGATGACCAGCTGCTAATTTAGCCACAAGCAGCTCCCACAATGCCCCTCACCTGATGGTTTAGTGTGCCCTCTATATTTAGAAGATCTTTAAGGGGTGCACACGTGCTGGGTTGTGCACCGTCTTCTTGTGCAAAGTGGCTTCGGAGATAAGTGGCAGTTATTTCAGAGGCAGTTAGTCAGGGCAGGAGTCAGGTAACCAACACTTTGACCACTTACTCTCTTTTAACTATGTTTCTGTTAGCTCTCACTTTTTCCTCTATAGTCCTCCACTTTCTAGTAACCCCTCAAATCCCTACACCTAGTAAGAAACTCTTCATCTCTCCCTCCATCCTCCCCATTCATCTCACCTCCTCCTCCGAATTATTCCTCAAAATTCAATCCTGGATCTCCAAACACAGACAGCCACCTCATGCTCTCTCTTGCTCCCACCTGCTAACACCTTCTCTGCTCCTCCTCACTGCTGGAGATATCTCTCCAAATCCTGGTCCTCCTCGCCATATCCCCACAGTTACTTCTACCTCCTATCCACGACCTTCCACAAACTGTCGCAACCCTTCTAACCTCATACCCATCCAACTAATCCCCACTTCCTTAGTTGCTCTAACAGGAGCTCTATGGAACGCTCGCTCCGTCTGCAACAAACTTTCCTACATCCACGACCTTTTCATTACTAACAAACTTTCGTTCCTCGCCATCACCGAAACCTGGCTCACCCCCTCTAACACACCCACACCCCCCGCCCCAATGGCAAACATGGCGGAGGCGTAGGTTTTCTCCTGTCAGATACCTGCGTTTTCACCCAAATATCACTGCCACCCTCTGTTATACTCCCCTCTTTTGAGGTGCACTGTGTGCGCATCTATTCCCCCTCTGACCTCTAACTGGCCGTCATTTACCGACCCCCAGGGCTAGCCACCACTTTCTTAGACCACTTCACCACCTGGCTGCTTCACTTCCTTTCCACTGACATCCCCACTATCATAATGGGTGACTTCAACATCCCCATTGACACTTCCCACTCATCTGTCTCTAAGCTCCTATTCCTCACTTCCTCCTTCGGCCTTGCTCAATGGTCTTCGGCAGCTACTCATAAAGATGGCCACACACTGGACCTCATCTTCACCCGCCTCTTTTCCCTATCTAACCTCTCTAACTCACCCCTCCCTCTCTCTGACCATAACCTCCTCACATTCTCTACCCTCTCCTGTCCAGGTGCACAATCCCCACTCCACAAACTTACACACGCTCGCAGAAATCTCAAACACCTTGACCTACACTCACTCTCTGAATCCCTCCTCCCTCTTGCAGACATAAATTCCTTACACAATGCAGATGTTGCTGCAGCTTCATATAACACCACATAACACCACAATAGCTGCAGCTCTCGACTCGATCGCCCCTCTCACACATACCAAATCTCGCACAATCAACAGGCAACCCTGGCACACCAAACTTACTAAAGAACTGCGACGGGCCTCCAGGGTTGCGGAGCAGAGATGGAAAAGGTCTCACTCCATCGAGCACTTCATCGCATTCAAACAATCCCTCACTATTTTCAAGTCCGCACTCACTACAGCAAAACAATCCTACTTCTCATCTCTCATATCCTCCCTATCTCACAACTAGAGATGAGCGGTGTTCGACTAGAACTGTTCGCCAATCTCAAATTTGAGCTGTTTTGGGCGGTATTGGACGAGCTCGAACGATTTGCAAAAAATTCGGCTGTTCGAGGTTATGTTCGATAACTGTTCGTGCACCAAAAGCGTGTCCTGCATGTCTGGCGCTATTTTTGAGCACCAATCATGCAGGGATTGTCTGCCACTCACTGTAATGCCACAGCCATGGTTGTTGTGGCATTACAGTGATTGCCCAAATCGATGGGAACAGTGCCCACAGTGAAACATGAAAAGCCGGCAATTCAGCAGCGGCATACACCGGTACCCGACAATTTAGAACAGAAAGAATAGAGAATCACACATAGATTAGATAGATAGAAACATGTCAGTCACATATATATGAAGTACAGTGACAGTGTTGCTTACTGTACTTGTCATTTAGTGTAAAGGATTTATTAAAAAAAATAATAGTGTTTTCATGCACCGTCTCTTTAAAAAAGCCGGCCGGCATTTCAGCAGCGATACCTGACAATTTAGAATAGAAGGAATAGAGAATCACAAATAGATTAGATAGATAGAAACATGTCAGTCACATATACAGTATATGAAGTACAGTGACAGTGTTGCTTACTGTACTTGTCATTTAGTGTAAAGGATTTATTAAAAAAAATAATAGTGTTTTCATGCACCATCTCTTTAAAAAAGCCGGCCGGCAATTCAGCAGCAGTACCCGACAATTTAGAATAGAAGGAATAGAGAATCACACATAGATTAGATAGATAGAAACATGTCAGTCACATATATATGAAGTACAGTGACAGTGTTGATTACTGTACCTGTCATGTAGTGTTAAAATAAAAGATTTATTTAAAAAAAAATTGGCGTTTGGTTCCCCATAATTTTAGGCTCTAGCGGAGGTTAAGCAGACGGCTGGGGCAGATGTTTGAAGCCTGGGAAGGGGGTAATACCCACGGAGCTTCCCAGGCTACTAATATCAGCCCCCAGCTGAATACCTAGCCTTTACTAGCTATTAAAATGGGGGACCCCCCCAAAAAAATGACGTGGGGTTCCCCCTATTTTAATAGCTAGCAAAGGCTAGGCAGACAGCTGGGGGCTGATATTAATAGCCCAGGAAGGGTGCCATGAATATTGGCCCCCTCCCAGGCTATAAACATCGGCCATCAGCCGTCCCAGAAATGGCACATCCATAGGATGCGCCAATTCTGGCACTTAGCCTCGCTCTTCCCACTGCCCTGTAGCGGTGGCAGTGGGGTAATAGGGCTGGGGTTGATGTCAGCTTATAATGCCAGCTGACATCAAGCCCAGGTTAGTAATGGAGAGGCGTCTACAAGACACCCCCATTACTAACCCCATAGTCAAAGTTAAAAGAAAACACAAACACCCAGAATAAAGTCCTTTAATTGAAATAAAGACACAATACTTTATTGTTCTAAATTAAACCATACTTACCATCACGCCCATTCCAGCTGAAGCCAACGATCTCCTGCAATAAAAGTAAAATAATAAAGCAACATCATCCTTACCTTTCCATGGTTCCCACGACAGCTTCAGCTCTGCTACATCGAGATGACGGGCTGGACCGCAGCAGAACGCTGCCATTTAGCTTGCCATGCCGCACACACTGAGAAGCGCAGGCATGCTTGCGCTCCTCAGTGTCTCGCTGTGACGGCATAAAAATGAGACGAGTTCATGTCCAATGAACTTGGCTCACCTCAGACACGTCACTGACAGCGTGGGAAAATTCTCCTGCACTCAGCGCTTCAGCATGAGAATTCTCCCACGCTGTCAGTGACGTGCATGAGGTGAGCCGAGTTCATTGGACATGAACTCGGCTCATCTGGATGCCGTCACAGCGAGACACTGAGGAGCGCAAGCATGCCTGCGCTTCTCAGTGTCTGGGGGATGACAGGCTGGATGGCAGCGTTCTGCTGCGGTCCAGCCTGTCATCTCGATGTAGCAGAGCTGAAGCTGTCGTGGGAACCATGGAAAGGTAAGGATGATTTTGCTTTATTGTTTTACTTTTATTGCAGGAGATCGTTGGCTTCAGCTGGAATGGGCGTGATGGTAAGTATGGTTTAATTTAGAACAATAAAGAATTGTGTGTTTATTTCAATTAAAGGACTTTTTTCTGGGTGTTGTGTTTTTTTTAAATACTTTACTAGAAATTCATGGTGGTCATGTCTAATATTGGCGTGACCCCATGAACTGGCCAGCTGATAATGCCAAGCTGGCCCTAACTCCTTTATTACCCAGTGAGCCACCGCACCAGGGCCCTGGATGAGTTGGGTACAGCGCCAGAAGATGGCGTTTCTATGAACGCGCGTTCATTTTCCGGGGTGGCTGCGGACTGCAATTTTCAGCGGGTGGGGCCCAGAAAGCTTGGGCCTCCCAGCGCTGCGGATTCCAGCCCCCAGCTGCCTAGTTGTACCTGGCTGGACACAAAAATAGGGCGAAGCCCCACGTATTTTTTTTTTTAATTATTTCATGAAATTCATGAAATAATTAAGAAAAAAAGGGCTTCCCTATATTGTTGTGTCCAGCCAGGTACAAATAGGCTGCTTGTGGTTGGGGGCTGCCCGTTCCTGCCTGCTGTACCTGGCTGGACACAAATATAGTGCGAAACCCCACGTCAATTTTTTTTAAATTATTTCATGAAACTAGATGGTGGCCCGATTCTAACGCATCGGGTATTTTAGAATATGTGTGTGGCAGACCGGGCGCAATCAGCAAAGCGGTGTTGAAATTTGGCGACTATATCGCTGATTGGTCACGGCCGGCGGTCGCGACTAATCAGCAGAGCGGGGTTTAAATTTTGCGCCAATAATGCTGATTGGTCGTGGCCAGCGAACGTGACCAATCAGCAAAGCGGTGTTTAAATTTGGCGCCAACAATGGTGATTGGTCACGGCCGCGACCATTCAGCAGAGCGGTGTTTAAATTTGGCGGCAATAATATTGATTAGTCGCGACCGGCAATTTGGAGCCAACAATGCTGATTAGTCGCGGCCGGCAACCGCGACCAATCAGCAGAGTGGGGTTTAAATTTGGCGCCAAAATCGCTGATTGGTGGCGGCCGGCGGCGGGTCGGGATACTTCTGCTGTGAGTCCCCGCTCATGTCCCTGGTTCTCGCAGTGGAAGTATCCGCACAGGCAGCGCCGCTGACATCCATGCGGCTAGGGTGTGAAGGGAGGACAGGGGAGCGGCGCTGACATCCAATTGGTCGCAGCCGCTATTTAAATGTGCCGCACAAATCGGTGATTGGTCGCGGTCTTGACCCGCGACCAATCACTGATCTTGCAGCCAAAGTTAAACACTACTGTGCTGATTGGTCGCGGACGCTGCCCGCGACCAATCACCGATTTGTGCGCCAAATTTAAATATCGGCCGCGACCAATCACCGATCTTGGCTCCACATTTAAACACCGCTGTGCTGATTGGTCGCGGCCGATATTTAAATGTGGCGACCAAATCGGTGATTGGTCGCGGGCAGCGTACGCGACCAATCAGCACAGCGGTGTTTAACTTTTGCGGTAAGATCAGTGATTGGTCGGGTCCGAAGACCGCGAAAAATCATCGAATCGTCTTGGTGAGGACCGGGGAGCGGCGCTGCCTGTGCGGCTACTTCCGCTGCGAGAACCCGAGACATGAGCGGGCGCTCGCAGCAGAAGTATCTCGACCCGCAGCGCCGCTCCCCGGTCTTCCCTTCTGCATGGAGGTCAGCGACGCCGGCGGTCCTTCCGCTGCTACCGGCCGGGAGATGAGCGCCTCGCGCCGCTCATCTCCCAGCTGCATCTCCGTCCCGCAGATGGGTCCGGCGGTCGGGGTCCTTCTGCTGTTACCAGCCGGGAGATGAGCGTCTCGCGCCGCTCATCTCCTGGCTGCATTGCTGCTGAGCTCCTTCCCGCAGATGAGCCGCTAACGGCCGCCATCTTTTTTCAGAAATTCCGCGGCGCTGATTGGCCGCTGCCGGACCAATGAGCGACGTGGGATTTCCTGGACAAACAGACAGACAGACAGACGGGATAAGACAATTATATAGTAGATAATTTAAAAAAAAAGGGCTTCTCTATATTGTTGTGTCCGGCCATGTACAAATAGGCAGCTGGTGGTTGGGGGCTGCCCGTTCCTGCCTGCTGTACCTGGCTGGACACAAATATAGTGCGAAGCCCCACGTCAATTTTTTTTTAATTATTTCATGAATTTCCTGAAATAATTTAAAAAAATTGACGTGGGGCTTCGCACTATATTTGTGTCCAGCCAGGTACAGCAGGCAGGAACGGGCTGCCCCAAACCACCAGCTGCCTATTTGTACCTGGCCGGACACAACAATATAGGGAAGCCCTTTTTTTCTTAATTATTTCATGAATTTCATGAAATAATAAAAAAAAAAATACGTGGGGTTTCGCCCTATTTTTGTGTCCAGCCAGGTACAACTAGGCAGCTGGGGGCTGGAATCCGCAGCGCTGGGAGGCCCAAGCTTTCTGGGCCCCACCCACTGCAAATTGCAGTCCGCAGCCACCCCGGAAAATGGCGCGTTCATAGAAGCGCCATCTTCTGGCGATGTACCCAACTCATCCAGGGCCCTGGTGCGGTGGCTCACTGGGTAATAAAGGGGTTAGGGCCAGCTTGGTATTATCAGCTGGCCCTAAGCCCGAAATTCATGGGGTCACGCCAATATTAGACATGACCACCATGAATTTATAGTAAAGTATTAAAAAAAAACACAACACCCAGAATAAAGTCCTTTAATTGAAATAAACACACAATTCTTTATTGTTCTAAATGAAACCATACTTACCATCACGCCCATTCCATCTGAAGCCAAAGATCTCCTGCAATAAAAGTAAAATAATAAAGCAACATCATCCTTACCTTTCCATGGTTCCCAGGACAGCTTCAGCTCTGCTACATCGAGATGACAGGCTGGACCGCAGCAGAACGCTGCCATCCAGCCTGTCATCCTCCAGACACTGAGAAGCGCAGGCATACTTGCACTCCTCAGCGTCTCGCTGTGACGGCATCCAGATGAGACGAGTTCATGTCCAATGAACTCGGCTCACCTCATGCACGTCACTGACAGCGTGGGAAAATTCTCCTGCACTCAGCGCTTCAGCGTGAGAATTCTCCCACGCTGTCAGTGACGTACATGAGGTGAGCTGAGTTCATTGGATATGAGCTCACCTCATGCACGTCACTGACAGCGTGGGAAAATTCTCACGCTGAAGCGCTGAGTGCAGGAGAATTTTCCCACGCTGTCAGTGACGTGCATGAGGTGAGCTGAGTTCATTGTCGGCTCATCTGGATGCCGTCACAGCCAGACACTGAGGAGCGCAAGCATGCCTGCGCTTCTCAGTGTCTGCGGGATGACAGGCTGGATGGCAGCTTTCTGCTGCGGTCCAGCCTGTCATCTCGATGTAGCAGAGCTGGAGCTGTCGTGGGAACCATGGAAAGGTAAGGATGATGTTGCTTTATTATTTTACTTTTATTGCAGGAGATCGTTGGCTTCAGCTGGAATGGGCGTGATGGTAAGTATGGTTTAATTTAGAACAATAAAGAATTGTGTGTTTATTTCAATTAAAGGACTTTATTCTGGGTGTTTGTGTTTTTTTTAACTTTGACTATGGGGTTAGTAATGGGGGTGTCTTATAGACGCCTCTCCATTACTAACCTGGGCTTGATGTCAGCTGGCATTATAAGCTGACATCAACCCCAGCCCTATTACCCCACTGCCACCGCTACAGGGCAGTGGGAAGAGTGAGGCTAAGTGCCAGAATTGGTGCATCCTATGGATGCGCCATTTCTGGGATGGCTGACGGCTGGTGTTTCTAGCCTGGGAGGGGGCCAATATTCATGGCACCCTTCCTGGGCTATTAATATCAGCCCCCAGCTGTCTGCCTAGCCTTTGCTAGCTATTAAAATAGGGGGGACCCCACGTCATTTTTTTTGGGGGGGTCCCCCATTTTAATAGCTAGGAAAGGCTAGGTATTCAGCTGGGGGCTGAAATTAGTAGCCTGGGAAGCTCCGTGGGTATTACCCCCTTCCCAGGCTTCAAACATCTGCCCCAGCCGTCTGCTTAACCTCCGCTAGAGACTAAAATTATGGGGAACCCCACGCCAATTTTTTTTTTAATAAATCCTTTATTTTAACACTAAATGACAAGTACAGTAACCAACACTGTCACTGTACTTATTATATATGTGATTGACATGTTTATATCTATCTAATCTATGTGTGAAGCTCTATTCTTTCTGTTCTAAATTGACGGGTACCGCTGCTGAATTGCCGGCCGGCTTTTTTAAAGAGACGGTGCACGAAAACACTAATATTTTTTTTAATAAATCCTTTACACTAAATGACAAGTACAGTAACCAACACTGACACTGTACTTCTTATATATGTGACTGACATGTTTCTATCTATCTAATCTATGTGTGATGCTCTATTCCTTCTTGTCTAAATTGTCGGGTACCGGTGTATGCCGCTGCTGAATTGCCGGCCGGCTTTTTTAAAGAGAGCGTCTTCTGAGCAGTTTGTCAGCTTTTGGACACCTTTGAAGGTGTTTTATATGTGTTTCTATGTGTTTTTGTTTGCCTGCCATTGGTTTAAATGGTGTTCGACGGTGTTCTAAGGTGTTCGACGAACAGTTCCTCGAACATCCCGGTGTTCGACGAACCGAACCGAACCCGAATACTTCGGGGGTGGCTGAACACTACTCACAACTCTAAACAGCTATTTAACACTTTCACGGCTTTCAGTATCACCTCTATGCTGATAACACACAGATCTACCTCTCTGGACCCGATATCTCCTCCCTACTAACCAAAATCCAACAATGTCTGTCCGCCATCTCATCCTTCTTCTCTGCCAGATTTCTAAAACTCAACATGGATAAAACAGAGTGCATCATCTTTCCACCCTCTCATTCATATCCCCCATCTGACCTATCCATCAACATCAATGGCTGTTCACTGTCCCCAGTCCCACAAGCTCGCTGCCTTGGGGTAACCCTGGACTCTGATCTCTCGTTCAAACCACATATCCAAGCCCTTTCCACTTCCTGCCAACTCCAACTCAAAAATATTTCCCGGATCCGTGCATTCCTCAGCAAAGACTCTGCAAAAAACACTAGTGCATGCCCTTATCATCTCCCGCCTTGACTACTGCAACCTCCTGCTCTGTGGCCTCCCTTCCAACACTCTTGCGCCCCTCCAATCTATCCTAAACTCTGCTGCTCGACTAATCCACCTGTCCCCCCGCTATTCCCCGACCTCCCCCCTCTGTCAATCCCTTCACTGGCTCTCCATTGCCCAGAGAATCCTACTTCAAAACCCTAACCATGGCATACAAAGCCATCCACAACCTGTCTCCTCCATACATCTGTGACCTAGTCTCCTGGTACTTACCTGCACGCAACCTCCGATCCTCACAAGATCTCCTTCTCTACTCCCCTCTTAACTCCTCTTCCCACAATCGTATACAAGATTTCTCCCGTGCATCCCCCCTACTCTGGAACTCTCTACCCCAACACATCAGACTCTCGCCTACCATGGAAGCCTTCAAAAGAAACCTGAAGACCTACCTCTTCCGACAAGCCTACAACCTGCAGTAACCACCACTCCACCACATTACTGCATGGCCTCCTCTACCCCCACCTACTGTATCCTCACCCATCCCTTGTAGAATGTTAGCCCTCGCGGGCAGGGTCCTCGCTCCTCCTGTACCAGTCGCTGACTCGTTTTGTTAAGATTATGTAAATGTTTTTGCTATGTATATCCCTATCACATGTAAAGCGCCATGGAATAAATGGCACTATAATAATAAATAATAATAATAATATATTGATGGGCATAAACAATTTGATCTTTCAACTTTTCTCCCAAAAACCGCAGAATTTCTAAAGTAGACCAATGTGTATCCAGGTGCCGGTGGAGCAGATGCCAAGAAGCTGACAGGACCTTGTCATGTTGTTGAGTGGAAAAAGCTTCAAGAATATGGTTTGGGAGATCACTGAGGCCTGCTATATACAAATTCAGTCCATGTAACTCTTCTAACAGTTTGGAGGGAAGCTGAGCTTTCATGTGCTCATAGGGATGAGCTAGTGAACTTTCTGTCTGTTTTGAGGAATCCAAAAACCTGTATAAAAATACTTAATGTAGAATCTTTATGCACTGATTTCTGATTTCTTCAGCCTCATTGTGAATGTTATTAACTTGTCCAAAGTCAAAAGAAACAGGCTTTGCTTATCTTTCAGGTGCATTTATTTTTTGCCACAGCAATCCACACAGGAGATAGGTGGATTCCACAACGGCAGTCCCAGTCACCCACTGAAAGCCAAAAACCTCTACGTTGTCGGCCGGGAATGGATCAAGCTTCAATAAGAGCCTCTGTAAGCAGTCAGCCAGCACCTTTTAAAGAGGTCTAGTGCTAATCAGTCCAGAACCCTGAAGGACCAACTGCGGATGCATCTACAGTAGTGATGAGTGAGCGTGCTCACAACTGCTCGGTACTCGCCTGGACATCTCACTGTTTGAAATGCTCGGCGAGTACTTTCTGGATGCTCGGGCGGGAGCTCGAGTCCCCGCCCTGGATGTTTGACACTATTTAAACAGCAAGTAAACATATGGGGATTGCCTGCCCGTCACTGAAATGCAGCAGCCATGTTGGTTGTGGCATGACAGTGATAGCATCATCAGGTCTATATAAGAACCTCTGACCCTATGCTCGTCACAGTGTACCATTTAGACAGGCAGAGTAGGGAGAGCTGCAGCTGAGTGATGGAGAGAATTGGCGGTTTATTTAGTGAAGTATTCCACAGAAATATGTATCTAAACTGACAGACCTTCTAATAACTAATCCAGATGCATATCAATCCTGGTCATAGCAGGAGTAAGGCAGGCATAGTTTGTGGACAGCGTATAGAATAGAATATGGTCCATTGCACGTTCTGTCTGCTGCTATTACTGATATCCATAGCTCTAGATATCAGGGCTAACATTTTTTTTGCTCTTAATCATAATTATTTGCTTGAAAAGAAATATAATGCACCATTTTTACTGTTCCATTTGCTTGTTAGCAGCATTCAGCCAGATTTGTTTGATATTAGTAGCATTGCTGTATTGTGGAAGCAGAGAAACTTGTCCATCATCTCAGGTGATCCGATAATAATGCAGTAATAATCCTGACTTTTTTGGTAAATGTGACAAGTATTATACTCCATTTAAAGTCTGCCTGCTGTGTGTTGTTCAAACCTATTCACACTTGGTTGCTGACCAATACCATGCCAATAAGGCCACTACCTAAAACCGTGGTAATCAGACGTAATCCGATATTACTGCGGTAATAATCCTGACATTTCTGGGAGCATGCCAAATATTATACTCCATTTAAAATGGGCAAGGCGTGTGGCAAGGGCCTGGAAAGTGGACGTGATGGTGATGGTGCACGCAAAGGCCGAGGCCTTGGGCAAGCTGAAATTGTGCCTGCTGAGGGAGCACAACAAGCACCCACATCATGTCGCTCTATCTTCCTGTCCCACTTTGTAGGAGGCCGCGGACACCACTATTGAAGCCAGAGCAGTGTGAAAAGGTTGCTGGTTGAATAGCAGATAATGCTTCCAGTTTCTTTGCCACCACCACCACCCTGTCTTCCACACAGTCCAGTCTCAGTAGTCGTGAGTCTGGACCACATATTTCTCACCCTGATCCTCGTTCCTCCCACCATGCCGAGTGCCCAGTGACAAGTGATTCCAAACTTGGGCAGTCTGAAGTGCTGTTCACTTTTCCATTTACAGATTAGGGCCTCTCACCTGGCCCTCTTCAAGCCATGAAAGAGGAGATTGCATATAGTAGCCACAGTCACACATAGGCGACGATGGGAAAGTGCAGTTACTGTCACAAGAGGTGGGTGATGATGATGAGACACAATTGCCAGCAAGCCAAGAGGAGGCCCAGGGTGCATTCGTGCAAGACGACGTGGTGGAAGATGTAGTCACTAACCCAACCTGACAAGGTGACATGCGTGACATGTCATTGCACACTTGCAACCACCTCCATCAGCGTCCACGTCCTTGTTCCAGCGCAGCATTCAATTGTCCCTACCCCAGTCATTTGAACGCAAGTGCAAATAAACTGCCACATTTCTCAAATGCTTGCACTTGAAATGTTGCCTTTTAGGCTCATGGAGATGGAATCTTTCTGCAACCTCATGGTGGCAGCCGTCCCTTGGTACTCGGTTCCCAGCCACCACTATTTCTCCTGGTATGCCGTCCCCACCTT
Organism: Phyllobates terribilis; assembly: GCF_046119375.1. NCBI lineage: Eukaryota > Metazoa > Chordata > Amphibia > Anura > Dendrobatidae > Phyllobates > Phyllobates terribilis. Next base: position 340,328,321 of record NW_027362765.1, on the reverse strand, counting down.
ACACACGCACGTGTCAAAGAGCATTAGCCATACCCTCACCAACGCAGTTACTGGGAAAGTTCACCTAACCACGGACATGTGGACAAGTCCCAGGGACGGTACATCTCACTGATGGCACACTGGGTTTATATTGTGGAAGCTGAGACACAGTCGGACCCTGGGACGGAACAAGTCCTCCCGACGCCAAGGATTGCGGGCCCTGGGTCAATCCGAGTTGCCTCCATATTCTATAGCTCCTGCACCTCCTCCTCCTCTTCAGCCTCCATCTACAAAATGACCACATCAGTCAGAAGCTGGAAGCACTGCAGCACTGCCTCAGCCAAGCGGAAACAGGCTGTGCAGAAGCTAATGTGCTTAGGTAACAAACTGCACAACGCTGCACAGTTATAGATAGCTGTAACAGAGCAGACACATCTGTGGCTGTCACCGCTGAACCCACAGCTAGGCATTGTCGTGTGTGACAATGGCCGGAAACTGATGGCAGCTCTGAGGCTTGGCAACCTTGCACAGGTACCTTGCCTGACCCATCTGCTCAACTTAGTGGTTCAGCTGTTTCTCAAAACCTACCTGGATCTGACTGAGCAGTTTGTGACAGTATGCCGCGTGTGTGCACATTTCAGAAAGTCACCTACAGCTTCTCTTAACCTTGCCGTGCTTCAGCACCTTCCAGCTCATCGACTGGTGTGCAATGTCACCACGCGATGGAACTCAACGTTTCAGATGTTGGTAAGGACTAGTGAGCAGCAGAGGGCAGTTGTTGAGTACCAGCTTCAACACGCCCGTCGGTATTCAGGTCAGCCTCCGCACATAAGAGCTGATGAGTGGGCATGGATGTCTGACATCTGTGCTGCACTACAAAACTTTGAGGACTCCACCAAGATGGTGTGCGGTGATGATGCGATAATTAGCGTCACCATCCATCTTCTCTGCCTACTGAAACGCTCGCTGCTCACAATTAAAGAGGAGGCATTAAAGGCAGAGCACGATGAGATAGAGCAAGGAACTATACAGGGTGATGCCACACAACCCAGCCTCATCTCAACGCGAATTGGGTGATAATGAGGAGGAGGAACAGGAGCTGTTTTCCTGCACTACAGACGGTACTATCCACACAACAGTCATACCGTCTGTTCAGCGTGAATTGCCTGAGGAGAGGGAGGAGGAGGACCAGGAAAAGGATGAGGAGGAGAGCATGGACAGTCGCCCTCTTGGTCAGGACAGGGAAGTCTTGGCTGTTGGCAATCTGGCACACATGGCTGACTTTATGTTCCGTTGTCTTTCCCGTGACCCTCGCATTGTATGCATTTTGGTCAACACTAGTTACTGGTTGGTCACACTTCTAGACCCATGCTACAAGAAGAACTTTTTATCTCTTCTTCCCGTGTCGGAGAGATCTAATAAAATGTTGCAGTACCAGAAGGCTCTTGTTGAAGAATTCTTAAAATTCCCATCTCAAAACGCTGGTGGCAGATGTCACAGTTTGTTGGACAACCAAGGAGTACAGGAGAGGGAGACACAAATACGATGAAGCAGAGGCAGGGGAACACTGTCAAAGGTCTGGGACAGCTTTCTCAGCCCCTCCCAGTGCCCAGGCCCTGATGCGCGGGGTACTCTGACAAGGATGGAAAAGTTTTGGAAGATGCTGAAAGAGTACCTTGATGACCGTACCAACGTCCTCCGTGATTCCTCTGTGCCTTATAACTATAGGGTATCCGAGCTGGACACGTGGCACTCTATGCCTTGGAGTTAGAGGCCCAGCCCTGCAGCTAGTGTTTTGTCAGAGCGCGTTTTTAGTGCTGCCGGGGGCATTATAACTGATAGGCGCATCTTATAAAAATGAACAAGGGCTTGTAAGGCGGCGGTGTTCACACCATGCAGTAACTGAGGCAGTGACCCAAGCAAGTCCAGCACAAACAGCTTTATTCAGCAACTCACGGGTAAACAGAAAAGTCCTCCGGTTTGCAGCCGAGTTAACACGAGTCCTTAAACAACGGTTGCCGTGGGCAACGGCCACGCCAGGCCACTCAGAGCCTGACAGGTGCAGAGCCTTCCCAGGTGACAGCCGCAGGTGAGTTTGTGACTGCAATGCACTCCAATGGATTTAATAGGTCTCTGTACACATTCTGGGGGATATATAACGTCCCTCGTATACGATCCCGGTCACTGCCTCACATATCCCCCCCCTCTGTTCAAACTTGTGGGGTTGAACATTTGACATCATACAGGGTGCCCGGGACAGGGCATCCGCGTTTGCCTGCGACTTTCCAGGGCGATGTTCTACAGAGAACCTGAAATTTTGCAGTGACACGAACCACCCGGTGACTCGCGCATTCCTCTCCTTGGCATTTTTCATCCATACCAAGGGTGAGTGGTCCGTCACCAAGTGGAACTGACGCCTGAGTAAATAATAACGTAGCGATTCCAAGGCCCTCTTAATAGCCAAACACTTTTTCTTTACCACGCTATAGTTTTTCTCTGCCGGGACAAGTTTTCTACTCAAGTAGGTGACCGGGTGCTCTTCACCATTCACTTTTTGTGACAATACCGCCCCTAGGCCTACCTCCGAGGCATCTGTCTGTACAATGAAGGTTTCCTTGAAGTTGGGGCTGATGAGGACCGGCTGTCCACACAGGGCCAACTTCATTTACTGAAAGGCTTTTTCTGCCTGAGGGTTCCACCGAACCATTACTTGATTTTTTTCCTTTCAAGAGATCGGTCAGGGCCACCATTCTCCCAGCAAAATTAGGTATAAACCGGCGGTAATACCCAAGAATGCCAAGGAGCGCCCTCACCTGCTTTGTACTTGACGGTTTAGGACAATTTTTTATGGCCTCAACTTTATTGATTTGGGACTTGATAATTCCTCGGCCAATCACATACCCCAAATATCGGGCTTTCTCTAGCCCTATCACACATTTTTTTGGGGTTGACGTTAATCGAGCGGCTCTGAGAGAATCCAGCACTGCTTGTGCCTGGGATAGATGCGTATGCCAGTCGGTGCTAAAGAATATCATCTAGATACGCGGACGCGTACACCTGATGAGACTTGAGCACTATGTCCATCAACCACTGGAATGTAGCCGGGGCCCCATGTAGCCCAAAAGGTAAAACCACATAGTGATATAGACCCTCCGTAGTTATGAAGGCGTTCAAATCCTTCGCCGATTTCGTGAGAGGCACCTGCCAGTAACCCTTGGTGAGATCGAGCGTGGTAAAGTACTGGGCCTGCCCCAGTCTCTCAATCCGCTCATCCACCCTGGGCATTGGATAAAGGTCAAACTTCAACACTTCATTTAGTTTTCGGAAATTGTTACAGAAGCGTAACGATCCGTCTGGTTTCGAAATCAGTACGTTGGGGCTAGCCCACTCACTCAGTGATTCCTCGATGACGCCTAACTGGAGCATTTGTTTTACCTCAGCCGTGATGGCTTGCCTCCGGGCTTCTGGTACCCGGTACGGTCTCATTCGCACCTTTACCCCAGGTTCGGTGACAATGTCATGTTGGAGAACTGTAGTCCTACCCGGTAGCTCTGAGAACATATCGGTATTCTGCTGCACCAGTGAGCGAGCCTCCCGTCGCTGCTGTTTAGTGAGAGCATCACTTATCCTCACCTCTCCCCCGGACGCATCCCTGGCTGAAGGTAGAGAACTCTCTGGCGATATGCCCAGAGTGACGTCTGTAACTAAACACTCTCGATCTTTCCAAGGTTTTAGCAGGATTACATGATAAAGCTGCTCAGGTTTCCTCCTTCCGGATTTATACACCCGGTAATTTACCTCCCCCACCTTTTCTCAAACCTCATATGGCCCTTGCCTCTTGTCCATGAGCTTACTCTCAGCTATGGGTACCAGTACTAACACCCGATCGCCCTTATTAAAAGACCTGACTCTGGCTCTTTTATTATATGTGTGTCTCTGGGCTGCCTGGGCATCTAACAGATGTTCTTTCATGATGGGCATGACCGCCGTGATCCGGTCCTGCATACTAGCCACATGTTCAATTATACTCCTATGTGGAGTCGGCTCTTGTTCCCACATCTCTTTGGCTATGTCCAACAGACCCCTAGGGTGTCTGCCGTACAATAACTCAAAGGGAGAGAACCCTGTGGAAGTCTGGGGTACCTCACGGACGGCGAACATCAAATAGGGTAGCAACATGTCCCAATCCCTTCCGTCCTTAGAAACCACCTTTTTTAACATGGACTTGAGGGTTTTATTGAACCGTTCTACTAGCCCGTCGGTTTGAGGATGGTACACCGAGGTGCGCAATTGTTTAATGTTTAGCAGTTTGCACAGTTCCCTTGTCACTTTGGACATAAAAGGGGTCCCCTGATCCGTCAGTATCTCCTTAGGTAGTCCAAGGCAACAGAACATGGCAAACAGCTCCCGTGCAATCAGATTTGTCGAAGTGTGGCGTAGCGGTGTAGCGGTATAGCCTCCGGGTACTGGGTGGCATAGTCGACGACCACCAGTATATGTTGGTGGCCACGAGCGGATTTTACATTGGGCCCTACCAAGTCCATTGCAATTCGTTCAAAAGGTACCTCTATTACTGGCTGAGGTACCAATGGGCTACGGAAACTTGCGGTGGGTGTGGTCAACTGACATTCGGGGCAGGATTCACAGTACTTTTGGACCGCCGCGTAAATCCCCGGCCAAAAGAACCGCTGCAAGATACGCTCTTGCGTCTTTTTAACCCCTAAGTGTCTACCCAGAAGGTGTGTGTGTGCCAACTCCAGAACGGTACGACTGAGGTACCACTAACTGTTCCACGACCTCGTCCCTGATTTTGTCTACCCTATAGAGCAACTCACCGTTGACTACCATGCGTGGAAATACAGTATCTGCACCGGGCTGTTGAGCTACGCCATTTACCTTTAACACCCTTTCCCACAGCTCCGAGTCAGAGTAGGATCCTGTAGCTGAGCTGTCCCAAACGTGCCCCGGGACACTTCCAGCTCCAGGATCGATGGGGTCTCCTTGACCTCTCCTGCCAGCACCTCTAGGGGAAACCTATCGGGGTCACACTCTGTCCCTAGGTTGGACACCCCTACGGCAGGTACCCGTGACTCGGGTTCATCGGGTACAGCGCCTGTAACACATTTTACCGGGGGAGAGTGGATTTTGTTTTTCCATAGAGTCCAGAACAGGGTCAAGTCTCTTCTCAACACAATCCCATAGGGAAGAGTTTTTACCACCCCCACCACATGTTTTATGTCTCCACAAGGCGTGGACAAAACTACCTCCACGGTTGGGTACTCTCAGAGGTCCCCATGGATACACACAACCCCGACTGTCCATCCACTGGGGTTGTCTCCTGCCACCAGCGACCCATGTACCAAAGTCACTAGGCTTCCCGAATCTAAGAGGGCCTCCGTGTGGTACCCATTAACCAGTACCTGGCACAGTTGGGGTTCACTGTCCGGGGGGTCGGCACTCGCAGTGCAGACAGTCTGGGCGTACATTGAGACCTGGCGGATAAACCCGCAGTCCATGGGTTCCGTAGTCAGGGGGCAGTTAGCAATCACATGTCCCGGCCCCTGACACCGCCAGCACCTAATGGTGGAGGTACTGTTAGGTCTTATGACTGTTTGGGAGGGAACCGGTCTCCTACCACTCTCATTCCGGGATACCCCTTCAGCACGGGTACGGTGCTGACTGTCCTCAGCAGAGGGACGCGACCCCTTTCCCGGTTCCTGGGTTGACAGGGATCGGCGTGGCAGCCGTGAGGGGGCAGAGTCCCAGATAAAGTCCTGAGTGGCCGAGTAGCGCTCGATCAGGCTGACCACTTGGTCGAGTGTGCCGGGGTCCCCTTGCCCCACTCAACGTTGGATAGCGGCTGGCAGAGTCCTCAGCAGCTGGTCAACCACCACCCTCTCCACCATCTGGGCTGGAGACAAAGTCTCAGGCTGGAGCCACCTCTACCAGCTGCAGCAGGTCATAAGCCTGAGAACGGGCGGGTCGGGTCTCCACATAGACCCATGTAAATACACGCTGAGCCCTCACATATATATTGACCCCCAGTCGGACAAGGATCTCACCTTTGAGCCTCTGGTAGTCCTGGGCGTCCTCCCGACTGAGGTCGAAGTAGGCCTTTTGGGAATCGCCGACCAGAAACGGAGCCACCACTTCTGCCCACTGACTGGCTGGTCAGGAAGGCTTCCACATCGTCCTCCGGTCCCATCTTCGCTGAGCGAACCTTGTCCCGGGCCTCACGACGTTCTGAGGCTGGTGCTGTTGGCGTCTCCCGCAGGGCAGCAATCTGTTGCAGCAACAGTTCATTTGTTTTTTGTTGCTGCTGGTACAGTAGCTGCTGCTGCTTATGCTGCTGTTCCCGCTCCTGCTGTTGCTGTTGGAGATTCTGGTGCTGCTCCTGCTGTTGCCACTGACACTGCAGCTGCTGCTGCTGGGTAAGTACCAGCTGCTCCATTTTGTCAACGGGGTGGGGCGGAAAGATGGCCGGCCGGATTGTGGTCATGCAGCTGCCGGTGGGGTATGCCTCAGTCACTATGCCCGCATTCTCCACCAAGCTGTAAGGCGGCAGTGTTCACACCGTTATGTAACTGAGACGGTGACCCAAGCAAATCCAAGCAAGCTTTATTCAGCAACTCACGGGGAAACAGAAAAGTCCTCCGGTTTGCAGCCGGGTTAACACGATTCCTTAAACAACGGTTGCCGTGGGCAACGGCCATGCCGGGCCGCTCAGAGCCTGACATGTGCAGAGCCTTCCCAGGCGTGGGTTCAGCCACACTCAATCCTGCTGAGCTTTCCTGCTAAGCTCCTAGCAGGTTCCAATACAGAACAACACTAATCCTTAGTGCAGGGTTTTTAAAGGACCTGTGGCAAGAGCTACTGGAAAACCCCGGTTGGAGGGAGGAGGCCGTCCCACTGCCTTCCTGTAGCCTCCCCCAAGAAATGAAGGCCCTGCCAGGTTTTACTTAATCTGCCTTAGCCAGATAGCCTGACCAGATCAATGCTCACCTTCATTCCTGCATTGCAGCCGCAGGTGAGTTTGTGACTGTGATGCGCCCCTGGGCCTGTGTCGCGCTGCGTTGCGCACGCGGGAGCTTACCCGGAGCCGGATCTGTTGAGGGTTGTAGTCTCGTGGCGGTGACCCGGTCCGTGCCCAGGGAGTCAGACTAAGTGGCAGAGTACTAGCAGTAGATGTTGGATGAATGTCGACTACGCCACTCGTTGAGTGCGGCTTTGAAGCCGCCGCTGCAGAACAGTCCGCTGAGGCCGGTGGTATGTGTGCATCAATGGTGGTATAACCCCCAATGGGAGAGGTATGGCCTCAGGGCAGCTTGTGCGGATGATGGGGGTGATGGTGGTACACGAGCGCAACAAAGATAACTCGGAGTCTTGATGGTGCAGTTCAGGGTCTTTACTCACGGTTACTCGGTTACTGCTCCAGGCCACCGCTGCAGAGGTGGCCGCCTGTGTCGCGCTGTGCTCACCAGGTGAGGGGCTCGGTTAACCCCCAGGTCTTTCTGGAGTGCTTTGCAGGACCCCCTTTATGTCTCCTGTCTCTGGTCTTCAACCCCACTAGTGACCACGCTTATGTCCAGCTGCCTCGGACCTTCTTGGTGGGCAAACGTTGGCCTGCGTTTCCCAGGTCCTATGTGGTGCCTTTCTAGCGGGTTTGGTGAGGGGCTGCTCCACATGTAATGTCGCAGCCTCCGGTTCTTAGTTGAGGGTAGTTTCTCTCCTCCACTAATTTGGGATCCGGTTCCCTTCTTCTTGACCTGACCCCCCTACTCGGGTAGCGGCGGGCGTGTGGTGGCTACCAGCCAGTCCACACCCCTGGGGTCCCCTCTGTCCTTCTTGGAGCCCAGTCTGCTCCTCTTCCTCCTTCTTCCCTCCTCCAGGCTCAGGCCTCCTGACAGGGCCTGCCTGTGGAGCAGAGCCCATAAAGCAGCTCTGCTCCCTGGCTTCTCCTCCTGACAGGGCCTGCCTGTGGAGCAGAGCCCATAAAGCAGCTCTGCTCCCTGGCTTCTCCTTGCCTGTGGAGCAGAGCCCATAAAGCAGCTCTGCTCTCTGGCTTCTCCTCTCTGAACTCACTCCTTGTCCTAAGATGGTGCCCACCTTATATACTCCCTCTATGTGTGAGCTCAGGTGACCAGCACCCAATGAGCTCCTAGCCTTACCCATACTACTCCCCCTATCTGCCCCTACACTACTGGGATGTTCCACCCCCCTCCCACTCCAGCCAGGGACAGACGCTGTCGTACCTGCACATATACTGGTGGGAGTACCGTCGGTCTGTCCCCCGGAAATGGGATGTATGTAGTGCATGCAGCCTACTAGCTCAGTTCCACACTCCATCCTTACCCGGGAGTGGAATACCACACCTCTGGCTTGAGGTGTAATACCCCTGTAGCAGCCGAATCCTCAGGGTGCTACATTCCCCCCTGGTAAATCACAGCACGTCCTCGGGCTGTAAAAGAGCAAAAACATACAAAAACATACAATTTTTTTTTCATAACATCATAAACATAGAAAACATTATATATATATTATCAGCAGCATAAAAACTTTTTCATTATAAACTGTTCATTATCAACATTCTTGTGCCTCCGGCCACGGTGCAACTTGTGACCGGGTAAAGTGCAACAGTCTCTTCTGAAAAAAACACAGTTCCTTATAAAACCAATAGGGGGCGCCTTAGAAAGCGCAACTATATACAAGGGGAGGTATGGCCGCTCTCAGTCCTCGGCCAGGTATTAGGAAAGGATGACCGCTCTCAGTCCTCGGTCAGTGGGAATAGGGACACACGGGTTTCAGTTCACACTTGTCCCAACGGGAACATATTTTAACTATTAACAGTTCTCTGTACCCCGACGGGTAACTATTTTACAGTTCTCTTTACTGTACTCTAGTAACGGCGTCCTCCTGCTCCTTCTCGCGGGTAAGCTTCAGACCCGTCCGGGTCCTCTTGCTCCTCCTGACACTTCAGCTCTTCCTCCGTCAAACGGTGTACATGAAGGGCATAGGGTCCTTTGGCACATTTGTGCCGGGTGAATGTGACCTCATCCCCTACGTATAGGTCACGTCCTCTGTGTCCCTCCGGTAGGTGGGACTCGACATCTCTCCTGGTCACGAAGACGTCGCCGGGGGTGCGGTGATCCCTGATGAAACCCCAACCGTGCTGCAGTTGGAATTTAATCACAGTCCCGGTGGCACGGGGACCATGAGCTGCACGGGGGTTCCTCCGGGTCCGACTCTTCTGTTCTGCACTTTGTATTTGCAGCCGCTGCTCACGGACCCGCCTCTCTCTCCGCTCTTGCTCAAAGACCTCCAACTGCTGGCGGCAGCACTCCGCACGCTCAGCTGCGGCCGCCCGAGTTTCTTGGGTGAACCCCATGAGGTCTCCTCCAGTGGGATCCCACTCAAACTGTGCCTCCTCCAACGAGAGCGGGGTCCTCTTGACGGGCTTCGGAGCCGGAATCAGGGGCTCGCACAGGGGCCTTTCCTTTTGGAGTTGTAGTTGGTAGTACTCCGGTGGCCATATAAAGGGCTGCCCATCCGGGCAAGTGTGCTGAGCAAACAAGTCTTCACCCAGGTGCGGCACTCTAGATGTTGAGGGCGCGGTGGTGGCAGCGGCGCCCGGGTTGACCAGGCCTTGCGACCAGGCTTGGGGCATCCTAAAGGTAAAGGGCACCGTTAGGACGGCGGCGCCCGGGGTTACTTGGCCCAGCGACCAGGCCGATGGCTCAGTGGAAGTAGAGGGCGCTGTTGGCACTGCGGCGCCCGGGGGCACTCGGCCTTGCGACCAGGCCGGTGGCGTCTCCTGCTTGGCCGCGCTCAGGGTTGAGGCGCGTGACGTCCCAGGGGGCGTGGTCGCGGCTTCTGCTTGAGGCCTAGTCTGGAGCGGTAGCGGTGCGGCAACGGGCACGAGCGGTGGGATTTCGGGCTCTGCGACGGGGAGCGGGGATAGGCTTACGGTGGCTGGGCTTGGGGTAGTGACGTCCCCTTTACTTGCCTCCGTCTCTTCAGCTCCCTCTGCGGCGTCGTCTCCGGCCTCCGTCCCTTCTGCATCCTCTTCAGGGGCAGGCGTGCTCCTCGTTGCGGGTGGTGTGCTCCGCTGGCGGGTTCCAGCCTGCTGGGCCATCTCCCTGCTCCATTCCGTCAGCGTTTCTCGCTGCACCTGGGCCATCCTCCGTGCGAGGCCCTCCAGCGCGGTCTGTGCACACTCCCGGTCTCGGGGGAGCTGTGCCAGGATCTCCACCAGGCCTAGTGGGGTTGTCGCTTGCAGCAGGCTCCTGACCACAGGGTCGGTGCTGCCTGACTCTCCCTCCATCTCCGGGTGCGACTTCTCCGGACTCCTCTCCAGACTCCTCATCTCCGGGTGCGCTCTCTCCAGACTCCTCCAGGCGGCACCCATCTTCGCTCTTTTGTTCTGTATCCGCCCCCTTTGGGGATGGTCCCGGGGCAACTTGGTGATTGTCAGTTCCAGGGGCAGTTCCCTCACGCTGATGGACACTTCTATCATCACAGTCTCTGTTAGTGGGGGCGGTTTCCGCTTTTGGCGCCATTCTTGGACCTGGCCCACGATGGGAGGTGGCCTCTTGCCACCCTCTGGCACGCCCATAATGGCGTCCGCTCTGCCAGGGCGGGAAATCTTCTGAAATGGCGGGAATCGTCTCCCAGCGGCGGGAAACTCCGTGGATGGCGGGAAAAAGCTGCAGATGGCGGGCAACCGGCGGGAAACGATCCGTGATGGCGTCCGATGGCGGGGACCCTCTGGAATCGGCGGGAGACTTCTTTTTGAGGTAAATGTGAACTTTTCTTCAGGCACGCAGTACCCGGTGATTGCGGGCACGTTATCCTGCCGACTACGCCAAAAGTTGACGCGCCCCTGGGCCTGTGTCGCGCTGCGTTGCGCACGCGGGAGCTTACCCGGAGCCGGATCTGTTGAGGGTTGTAGTCTCATGGCGGTGACCCGGTCCGTGCCCAGGGAGTCAGACTAAGTGGCAGAGTACTAGCAGTAGATGTTGGATGAATGTCGACTACGCCACCCGTTGAGTGCGGCTTTGAAGCCGCCGCTGCAGAACAGTCCGCTGAGGCCGGTGGTATGTGTGCAGCAATGGTGGTATAACCCCCAACGGGAGAGGTATGGCCTCAGGGCAGCTTGTGCGGATGATGGGGGTGATGGTGGTACACGAGCGCAACAAAGATAACTCGGAGTCTTGATGGTGCAGTTCAGGGTCTTTACTCACGGTTACTCGGTTACTGCTCCAGGCCACCGCTGCAGAGGTGGCCGCCTGTGTCGCGCTGTGCTCACCAGGTGAGGGGCTCGGTTAACCCCCAGGTCTTTCTGGAGTGCTTTGCAGGACCCCCTTTATGTCTCCTGTCTCTGGTCTTCAACCCCACTAGTGACCACGCTTATGTCCAGCTGCCTCGGACCTTCTTGGTGGGCAAACGTTGGCCTGCGTTTCCCAGGTCCTATGTGGTGCCTTTCTAGCGGGTTTGGTGAGGGGCTGCTCCACATGTAATGTCGCAGCCTCCGGTTCTTAGTTGAGGGTAGTTTCTCTCCTCCACTAATTTGGGATCCGGTTCCCTTCTTCTTGACCTGACCCCCCTACTCGGGTAGCGGCGGGCGTGTGGTGGCTACCAGCCAGTCCACACCCCTGGGGTCCCCTCTGTCCTTCTTGGAGCCCAGTCTGCTCCTCTTCCTCCTTCTTCCCTCCTCCAGGCTCAGGCCTCCTGACAGGGCCTGCCTGTGGAGCAGAGCCCATAAAGCAGCTCTGCTCCCTGGCTTCTCCTCCTGACAGGGCCTGCCTGTGGAGCAGAGCCCATAAAGCAGCTCTGCTCCCTGGCTTCTCCTTGCCTGTGGAGCAGAGCCCATAAAGCAGCTCTGCTCTCTGGCTTCTCCTCTCTGAACTCACTCCTTTTCCAAAATGGTGCCCCCCTCTTATACTCCTGTACAGAGTGCACCCAAGATCTACTTCCCCCACGCACACACTACCGGGTTCCCTTCTCTAGGTGTCCCCTCCCCCCACTCCAGCCAGGGACATGCTCACTCGTGCCTGCATAACTAATGGGAGCACCGTCGAGCTGTCCCCCGGAAATGTGGTGTAGTGCATGTGGGTGTTAGGGTCCTGAGCCACACTCCATCCTTACCTGGAAGTGAGATATCGCACATCTGGGTGAGATGCAATACCTCTGTAGCAACCGAACCCTCGGGGTGCTACAACTGCAATGCACTCCAATGGACTTAATACGTCTCTGTACACATTCTGGGGGATATATAATGTCCCTCGTATACGATCCCGGTCACTGCCTCACAGGCTGGATTGGGCCAGACTTCTCAACACCACTGGATGATAGCAGCGGAACATGAAGTCAAATCCAGTGGGGGTTTTGTGGGGGTCTATTCCCATTAACCTCTTCACACCGAGACAGACAAAATCCTGAAGCTTATACCTATTTTATGTTGTCCTTCTTGTCCTTCTCCTCATCCTCCACCACCATATCACTATGGTGACCGAGATGCAACAGCCACATAATTTTTTAAGGGTGTTTATGATGCCCGTGGGGAAAATTTTTAGAGGCGCTGCCCTGGGACAAGATTGTGGACTTGGTTGCTGATGATGGTGGTTATAAATGTGCAATGACAGGTGCATGGCAGGAGGCATCTTCGCCTGCACCATGGACAGGGGATTGGCGTGCATGCTCAACAGCAGAACTGGCAGTGGTGTCTCCCTTAGACACTGTTTCTGGACCCTGGCATTCGGCCCAACTAGACAGGTGCTTTGCTGTCATGTGCCTGAGCATGCTGGTTGTGGTCAGGCTGGTAGTTTTGCTGCCCCTGCTGATTCTGGCATGGCACATGTTGCAAATGGCCTTTTTGTGGTTAACTTGACAGTCTTTGGAAGACTTAACAGTTGGACTGGCAACTTCCCTCATATTGATGTTCTGGGGAACAACTGCCCGCCTTGTGTCTGTGACCACCCCACTGCTTATTCCTGCCTGTTGTGGTGCTACACCTCCCTCCTCCTCTGTGCTGCCCTCCTTGCTTGCCAGGTTGGCTCAGTGACTTCATCGTCCACCACCTCGTCATCCACATACACACCCTAAGCCTCCTCCTGACTTGCTGGCAGTTGTGTCTCATCATCATCACCCACCTCTTGCCACAGTAATTGCACTTTCCCACCATTGTCTTCGTGTGACCATGGCTGCTCAAATACTTGGGCATCGCTACATGTGATCTCCTCTTGCCCAGCTTGAAGCGGACCGGGCAAGAGGCCCGAATCTATAAATGGAAAAGTGAACAGCTCTTTGGCGTGTCCAAGTGTGGGATCAGTTGTCTCCAGGCACTCGGCATGGTGGGATTAATGATCAGGGTGAGGAATATGTGGTTCAGACTTAAGGCTACAGAGACTAAACCATGTGGAAGACAAGGTAGTTTTGGTGGCAAACTTACTGGAAGCATTATCTGCTATCCAACCAACAACTTTTCACTCTGCTCTGGCTTCAATAGTGGTGTTCTACGGCCACTTACAAAAATCGACAGGAAGGTAGAGTGACATGATGTGGGTGCTTATTGTGCTCCCTCAGCAGGCACAATTTCAGCTTGCCCACGGCTTCAGCCTCTGCGTGCACCATCACCATCACGTCCACTTCCCAGTCCTTTGCTATGCGCTTTGCCCATTTTAAATGGAGTATAATGTTTGTCACAGTCCCAAAAATGTCAGCATTATAACTGCTCTAATATCGGATCATGTTTGGTTACCACGGTTTTAGGCAGCGGCCTTATAGTATGGTATTGCTCAGCGACCAAGTGTGAATAGGTTTGAACAAAAGACAACTTGCAGACTTTAAATGGAGTATAATATTTGGAACGCTACCAAAAATGTCAGCATTATTACAATAATATCGGATCACGTCTGATGACCATGGTTTTAGGCACTGGCTTAATAGTATTGTATTGATCAGTGACCAAGTGTCGAATAGGTTTGAACATTACACAACTGGCAGACTTTAAATGGAGTGTAATATTTGGCACGCTCCCAAAAATGTCAGCATTATTACAATAATATCGGATCACGTCTGATGACCACGGTTTTGGGCACTGGCTTAATAGTATTGTATTGGTCAGCGACCAAGTGTAAATAGGTTTGATCCACACACAACTGGCAGACTTTAAAAGGAGTGTAATATTAGGCACGCTCCCAAAAATGACAGCATTATTACTATAATATCGGATCACGTCTGATGACCACGGTTTTAGGCAGTGACCTAGTAGTATTATGTTGGTAAGGGACCAAGTGTGAATAGGTTTGAACAACACACAACTGGCAGACTTTCAATGGAGTATAATATTTGTCACGTTCCCAAAAATGGATTATTACCACAGTAATATCAGATTACTTGAGATGACGGACAAGTTTCTCTGCTTCTACAATACAGCAATGCTATTAAAATCAAACAAACCTGGCTGTATGCTGCTAACAAGCAAATGGAGCTGTAACAATTATGTATTATATTGCTTTTCAAGCAAATAATCAGGATTAAGACCAAAAAGAATATTAGCCCTGATATATAGGGCTATGGATATCAGTAACAGCAGCAGACAGAATGTGCAATGCACCCTATTCTGTTCTATACACTCTCCACAAACTATGGCTGCCTAACTCCTGCTATCACCAGGATTGATATGCATATGGGTTAGTCCTTAGGAGGACTGTTAGTTTAGATGTTTATTGTTGTGGAATACCTCACTAAATAAACCACCAATTCTCTCCCTCACTCAGCTGCAGCTCTGCCTGTCTGAACTGTATACTGTGATGAGCATAGGTCATCGAGTCTTTTATAGACCAGATGACGCTATGCGGCCAGCCAATCACTGTTACGCCACAACCAACATGGCCGCGGCATTTCAGTGACTGGCAGGTAATCCCCGCATGTTTATTTGCTGTCTAAACAGCGCCAAACATGCGGGTGCGGGAACTTGAGCTCCCGCCCGAGCATCCAGGAAGTACTCACCGAGCGCCGAGCATCTCCTAAACCCTTCATCCAATTTTAATGTGGATATGACTCGCCCCCTGGGCCGTGGGGCACTCTGATCCGGGCAATAGGGAAACGGTGGGAGTAGTAGTGGCAACCCGGTTCCGTGGCTCAGGATGGTCAGGCCAGTGGTAGTCCGTTATGTACTGATGTTTATGTCCGACTACGCCACCCGTGGATTGCGGTTATTAGGAACCGCCGCTGCATGCAGACCGCTGGGGCTGATGAGGTGTGCAGCTAGGGTAGTGTGACTGGAAGAGTGCGGCCCCAGGGCAGTATAGTGGATGGTGGGAGTGATGGTAGTGAGAGTCCCAGTGCTGGTAGTGCTGGAGGAGCAAGGAGCACACAGACAACAGGTTGCAGTCCAGGGTCTTTACTAAAACAGGTAAATTGACCCACAAACAGTCCCGGCTAGGAGGGGACCTGGATGTCTGAGAGCAACGGGGAAATTGGCCCTGGTCAGGGTGAGGGTGTAGGTCTACCGTGCTTTCTGCGCTCCTTCTGGCTATCTCCTCCTGATAGGATAACAGCCCACGTTTCCGAGCTCTCCGTGTATTCTCGCCTGTATGGCCTGCGACGTGGGTTCCTTTCTGCTCCCAGCCTTGTATGGCTTTACTGGTCCCTTCGGTTGTGGCAGGGCCTTCAGGCTTCTTAGGCCAAGGAATGTACAGTCCCTTGCGGACTGGTTCTCTGCTGGGGGATGTGGAATCCTTCCAGCCTCAGACACCAAAGTCTGGTAAAGTTAAGTCTTTTCTCTGCCAAGACAGGCTCTCTTCGCCTCATGTCTCTGACTTGTGGCTCTCCTACTGCCACACTTCCTCTTAGGTGCAATCAACTTTCTGTCCCTGCTCCACTCTGGGACACGTCTCAGTGCTGAGACAGGCAATCCAGTTCTCTCTAACCCTGCCCTCAGTACCAGCTTTTATAGGGGCAGCCAGCTCCCCCTACTGGCCTGAGACAGGAGGCATTGCATGCTAATGTTCCCCTGACTAGAGAACCTCCCCCTTGCTCTCAGACACAGCTTTAATTACACTTGTGGCATCCAGGTCAGGGTGACACATTCCCCCCTAGTGAAATTTAGTACTTCGGGACTAAACAGTAAACAAAGATAATATACATAACAATAAAACATTAATAGACAGACGACGCACAAATTGAGTTCTTAAGGTCACAGTGTGGTCTGTGACCAGGTGTCCATATCACCAAAACAACGGGAGCCTTAACCAGGTGGGGGTCTGTCCTACCCCAAGTCCTTCACAGTCTTAGTTCATTCCTGGGTTAGGCTCAGAATGCAGTCCATACAAGGTCCCGGTTATAAAAAGTCCATAACCTGTGAGTCCTTACGGTAGCTGCAAGAAACTGAAACACACTATTAATAAACATGCAGGTAACTTGACAAACATTTCAACATTTGGCAACAGGGTTATTTACAATTTAGCACACTCTATATTCTCCAGCGAGCGGGTATCTGCCCCTCTGTGCTCCTGGTTGACCTACGTAGCCCACTGTCTGGTGGTGGACCAACTTGGCTCTCCCCACTAGCGTTAGGGGTACAGCTACCAGCTGGGTGTACAGGTAGGGCAGGCAGCTGTCTGCGGGTCCTTTGGCTTACCGCAGGTATGGCAGGCTCACTGTCAGCAGAGGGTTGACTCTCCTGGGCTGCTGGAACAGGCTCTTCTGCCTCTGGAACCGCTTGCTCCTCTTCACCTTCCGGCTCTGGTGTTGGTTGTTGCTGGGCCGGTTGCAGGAAATGCAGGACGGGTACCACTATAGCATCATTTATGCGAGTCCAGGACTGAGGGATCTCTCCGAGAACGGTGCTGATCATTTCTTCCTTGTCCTCTGCGGGTTCAAAGTCACTCTGATCTTCTTCTGCACTACGGAGTTGCTCGGGGCACCTTTTGAGGTCGTCTCTGGAGATGACACTAGTGGTTTCTCCTCCGTCCTTGGTGATTACGCACACCTTTGGGTTGTCGTGGTCAGACTGCAGTACGGTGTAGGGTTCCCTTTCCCACTGGTCGTCCAACTTATGTAGCCTTCTCTTCCGCTTTAGGACTTGCTCACCAGGGTCTAGGGGACCAGCAGGGGTGTGTTGGTTGAAGAGTTTTTCTTGCCTCTCTCTCACCTGGGCCAGGCTCTTCTCCACACTCTCCTGTACCTTCTTGTACTGCAGTTGCCTTTCCGTATCCCAGTCTGCATCCGGGGAGGTGTCCTCAGGTATTAGGACTCCCATCTCCAGGTCTACAGGCAGCTTACCTGGTCTAGCTCGCATCAGATAAGCCGGGGTGCAGTTTGTAGCATTCACCGGGATATTGTTGCATAGGTCTATCAGGTCCGGCAGTTTTTCTGGCCACTGGCTGCGTTCCTCCAGGGGCAACGTCTTCAGGAGATCAATGACTATATTGTTCATCTTCTCACACATCCCGTTGGTTTGTGGGTGGTAAGGCGTTGTACGAATTTTCTTATAGCCATAGAGGTTGCAGAACTCCTGGAAGATTTCAGCCTCGAACGCTGGACCCTGGTCTGTCAGGACCTGTTCCGGATACCCGTGTGGACGGCAGAAGTACTGCTGGAAGGCTCTGGTCGCTGTTTGGGCTGTCAAGTCCTTTACCGGGACCACCACTAGAAAACGGGAATAGTGGTCCACGATTGTCAGTGCGTAGATGTATCCGGACCGGCTTGGAGCCAACTTGACGTGGTCCAGAGCTACCAGCTCAAGAGGCTGCGTGGTGACGATGGGCCTCAAGGATGTCTTCTGGCTGGTGCGGTCCTTCCTCCTCAGGTGACAAGGGACACAGTCTCTGCACCACTTTTCTACTGCTCCTCTCATGCCGACCCAAAAGAACCTTCCTCTTAGTAGGAACTCCAGTTTCTTCCAACCGAAGTGTCCCGCTCTGTCATGGTAAGCCCCCAGGACCATAGCTGCATCCCGCCTTGGGACCAGGACTTGCCAGGTCAGCTCGTGCGTCCGGTGGTTGACAATCCTTCTGCACAACTTGCCTTCGTAGAGGAACAGCTTGCTCTTCTCCTTTCATAGCTGCTTGGCTTCCTCTGGGGCATCTGGATCTAGGCGGGCGTCTTCCCGGGTCAGCAGATCTTTCACCAGGCGGACTGCAGGGTCACTATCTTGGGTCTCGGCCCAGCTGTGGTGAGGTAGGGGATTCATCATCACAGTTGTTAGATCCTCCTCCTTCACGCGGTGAGAGTGTTGAGAGGCTCCATACCGGTGAAACGCGGGGAGTTCTACCTCCTCCAGCTCTTCTGGGTCTTCGTCACCTTCAGGTAAGTGAGGCATTCTTGATAGGGCGTCCGCGTTGGCGTTGGTTTTGCCTGCCCGGTACTTGATCAAGAAGTCATAGTTGGAGAGACGGGCCATCCACCGCTGTTCCAGGGCACCCAGTCTTGCATTGTCCAGGTGTGTCAACGGGTTGTTGTCCGTGTACACGGTGAACTTCGCGGAGGCCAGGTAATGCTTGAAGCGTTCCGTCACGGCCCACACCACCGCCAAGAATTCTAGCTTGAAGGAGCTGTAATTCTCCGGGTTCCTCTCGGTGGGCCTCAGCTTCCGGCTGGCGTATGCGATCACCCGTTCTGTGCCCTGTTAGTTTTGGGACAGTACGGCTCCCAGTCCCACATTACTGGCATCTGTGTGGAGAATGAAAGGCTGGCCGTAATCAGGGTAGGCCAGGATCTCATCCCCCGTGAGGGCCATATTTAGCTGGCGGAAGGACTCCTCTTCCGGTTTATCCCACTTGAAGGGTGGCTTTTGACTCCTGGACTTGGACTGTCCGATCAGGAGGTCCTGCATAGGAGCTGCCATCTTAGTGAACCCGGGGATGAACCTTCGGTAGTAGCCTACCAACCCGAGAAACTGTCTCACCTCTTTGATGTTCGAGGGGCTTGGCCAGCTCTTGATTGCCGTGACCTTGTCAGGGTCGGGGGCTACTCCTTCCGCACTTACCACGTGCCCTAGGTACTGGACCTTTGGTTTCAGCAGGTGACACTTCGATGGTTTCACCTTCAGGCCATAGCCTGCCAGGGCTTCGAACACCTCGGCCAGGTGCTTGAGATGGTCCTCGTAGGTCTTCGAATAGACGATCACGTCGTCCAGGTAAAGGAGGACCGTCTCGAAGTTTCGGTGCCCTAGACAGCATTCCATCAGCCGCTGGAAGGTCCCTGGTGCGTTGCAGAGCCCGAAAGGCATACAGTTGAATTCGCTCAGTCCCATCGAGGTGGTGAAGGCGGTCTTCTCCTTGTCAGCCTCTGCCACAGGAACCTGCCAGTACCCGCTAGTAAGGTCCAAAGTAGAAAAGAAGTTAGCAGATTTTAGTGCGGCTAAAGACTCTTCTATTCTAGGCAGCGGATATGCGTCTTTGTGGGTGATACGGTTGATTTGTCTATAGTCCACGCACATTCTCATGGTGCCGTCTTTCTTTTTCACCAGAACCAAGGGGGCTGCCCAGGGGCTACAGCTATCTCTAATGACCCCAGCTTCTTTCATTTCCCGCAGCATACCCTTGGCGTTCTGATAATGTGCAGGGGGTACAGGTCTGTGCCTCTCTTTTATTGGTGGGTGGCTCCCTGTGGGGATGTGGTGTTCTATCCCTTTTACTCTGCCGAAGTCTAGCGGGTGCTTACTAAAGACTCTCTCGTACTCCTGTACCACCCGGTAGACTCCTTGTTTTTGGTGCAGGGGAGTGGAGTCAGCACCCACGTGGAGTTTCTGGCACCAGTCCTCTTTTTGTTTCTGGGAGCCATTACCCTCCGCCTGAGGAGATGGAGGCAAGGGTTCCACGGCCCTGATAGCTTGGTGTTCGACAACAAACAGTTTGGCGAGTGTAGCGTACCTGGGTAAGTGTACTTCCCTCTCCCCAATGTTGAGGATGCGGACGGGCACCCTCCCATGACGGACATCAACCACCCCCCGGGCTGTCAAAATGGTGGGCCTGCTGTCTGAGTACACGGGTTCTACCATGGCTTGGTAGTCTCTACCTCTCAACCCGATTGCAGTCCGACACCAGATCATCATTTCACTTTTGGGAGGCATGGAAATGGGGAATGGATCACTGAGTCTTACGCTACCGATCTCACCACCAGACAGTTCTACCTGCTGCCGTCTCATCAGGGCTTTTATCTCCTTGTTGAGGACCCTCTGTTGGCTGGAACTAGCATTCACCGCCACCTGTTGTTGAATTACAATTACCTCTGAAAGACAATTTTCAATTATGTTAGTACCCACAGTTATTTTAGGGTGACTTTCATGACGGTCAATGTCCACAATAATCACTCCCTGTGCCGGCAGTTCAACTTTACCAATTTTAATGGTCATCTCCTTGAACCCCATCTGCGGCACGGGTAAGCCATTACTGGCGATGATGCTCAAGTTACTGTCTGGATACTGTGTGATATCAGCATCAGTCCAATACTGCTTAAAAAGTACATAAGGGATTGTGGTTACTTGCGACCCAGTATCCAGCAAGGCGCTCATGGGGATACCGTCCAGCACCACGGGTAAAACCGGGCGCCCCCCAATGTACTTATCACGCCAATTATAAGGGCCTGGTGATCTTATGCCTGGGGGTCGGCCCTCTGCCCCAGGTAGGACCCGTTTAAATTACAGTACCTGGAAATGTGTCCGGGCTGGTTGCATCGACGGCAAATGGGCTGTCCATCCTCTGCGTAGCGGTCTGTGGGCCTCCCTCGGAACGACGGGATCCTCCTCTGTCGACGCCACGGGACATCCTCCGGACTTGAAGCCAGCTCGATGGGTCTTGACGGGTCCACTTGCAACGCCTGGACGGTCCTGGTCAACGCCGCGACGCTCCTGGTCAGCTCCTGGACTTGGTGGTGCAGGCCTTTCGACGGGGCTTGGTTCAGGGCCTGTGCATCAGCCTCCACGGAGTCCATAGAGGAGGGCGCCGCCTCCTGGTGGTAGGTGATAGCAGGGCGCCGGGGGTTTTATAGCGCCACTGGTTGCAGATTCACGGAGCACCCTTATGGCCCTGTCCTTAAATTGGGCAAAGGTCAGGTCGGGGTTCTGAAAGAACATGAGGCGCAGTTGGGCCCTGTGGGCGCTAGACAGCAGACCTTCTATGAATTGTTCTGTTAGCAGCTTATCGGTTTCCTGCACACTGCCAGGGTCAGTTTGTTGAATAGCCCTCAAGGCTTCCTGCAGATTTAGGGCATAGTCTCTGATGCTGTCCTGTGCCCGCTGCTTACATCCATAGAACCTCATTTTAATCTCAGCGGAGGTACGTGTATCAAAGGTACCCCGCAGCCGGGCCAGAATACCCTTCACAGTCCTTTTCTCCTCAGTGGGCCATGATTTTACCTCCCTTTGGGCTGCGCCAGTTAACTGCCCTGTTAATATGCTGACCTTCTGCTCCTCTGTCAGGGGGTAAACCTGGAACAAACTGTATAGCCTTTCCTTGAAGTCAGTTAGGGCATGGGGCTCCCCTGAGTATTTGGGCAGCCAGGCCGCTCCAGGGATGTAGGGCAGGGAAAAGGGCATCACCGCTGCTGCAGCTGCGTTGGTGGTAGTGGGCGCCTCTGTGTCCGACATCTTCCTCCCCCCTAGTTAAGCGTGGCCTACCTTCCGACGATCCTCTTCTGTAGGCCGCGGCTCCGCTGCTGCTGCTATGGACGAGGACCTGGCGTCGCGTCCTGATGACGTCAGCGTCGCTCTCTCTCCCTTCCAGGACCTTGCGCTGCGTCGGTGCGTGGGGCGGAGCTTCGGATCTCGCGCGGTTTTGACGTCCACGCCCCTCTTCTTCCCGCGCGGCGTCCTGAAGATAGCGTCCGATGGCGGGAAGCAGCCGCGGATGGCGGGAAGATGGCCGAAGACGGTGGGAAACAGTCCAAGATGGCGTCTGATGGCGGGAATCGGCTCCGGATGGCGGGAAACGACTCCGGACGGCGGGAAACGGTCCAAGATGGCGTCTAATGGCGGGAATCGGCTCCGGATGGCGGGAAACGACTCCACAGGTAAGTTACAAAAGTCTTTTTCAGGCACGCAGTACCCGGTGGTTGCGGGCACGAAATCCTGCCGACTACGCCAAAGCTGACTCGCCCCCTGGGCCGTGGGGCACTCGGATCCGGGCAATAGGGAAACGGTGGGAGTAGTAGTGGCAACCCGGTTCCGTGGCTCAGGGTGGTCAGGCCAGTGGTAGTCCGTTATGTACTGATGTTTATGTCCGACTATGCCACCCGTGGATTGCGGTTATTAGGAACCGCCGCTGCATGCAGACCGCTGGGGCTGATGAGGTGTGCAGCTAGGGTAGTGTGACTCCCCACGGGAAGAGTGCGGCCCCAGGGCAGTATAGTGGATGGTGGGAGTGATGGTAGTGAGAGTCCCAGTGCTGGTAGTGCTGGAGGAGCAAGGAGCACACAGACAACAGGTTGCAGTCCAGGGTCTTTACTAAAACAGGTAAATTGACCCACAAACAGTCCCGGCTAGGAGGGGACCTGGATGTCTGAGAGCAACGGGGAAATTGGCCCTGGTCAGGGTGAGGGTGTAGGCCTACCGTGCTTTCTGCGCTCCTTCTGGCTATCTCCTCCTGATAGGATAACAGCCCACGTTTCCGAGCTCTCCGTGTATTCTCGCCTGTATGGCCTGCGACGTGGGTTCCTTTCTGCTCCCAGCCTTGTACGGCTTTACTGGTCCCTTCGGTTGTGGCAGGGCCTCCAGGCTTCTTAGGCTAAGGAATGTACAGTCCCTTGCGGACTGGTTCTCTGCTGGGGGATGTGGAATCCTTCCAGCCTCAGACACCAAAGTCTGGTAAAGTTAAGTCTTTTCTCTGCCAAGACAGGCTCTCTTCGCCTCTTGTCTCTGACTTGTGGCTCTCCTACTGCCACACTTCCTCTTAGGTGCAATCAACTTTCTGTCCCTGCTCCACTCTGGGACACGTCTCAGTGCTGAGACAGGCAATCCAGTTCTCTCTAACCCTGCCCTCAGTACCAGCTTTTATAGGGGCAGCCAGCTCCCCCTACTGGCCTGAGACAGGAGGCATTGCATGCTAATGTTCCCCTGACTAGAGAACCTCCCCCTTGCTCTCAGACACAGCTTTAATTACACTTGTGGCATCCAGGTCAGGGTGACACAGATACCCTTCAAATGAAAGCTGAAAGTCTGAACTTCAACTGCATCTGAATTGTTTTGTTTAAAATTCATTGTGGTAATGTCTAGAACCAAAATTAGAAAAATGTTGTCTCTGTCCAAATATATATGGACCTAACTGTATGTCTAGTGAAACCTTTTCTTATACTACAAATGAAGTAGCTGAAATTATTTCCAATGTCTGAATTCCCAGTGATTTGGCACAAAGAATACCACATGGCTTGAGGGTAAACTTTCAACCAACAATGTTTAAAGATAATGACAATTTTTGTAAAAGATTCGAGCAAATTTTAAACAAGTACTCTTTCAACTTGTTTGTATTGGCATTCCTTGAGAAAGACGCCAATACAAACCTTTCTATGAACTCAGAAAAAAGGTACATACCCATGCCTACGCTGCCCGCAATGTAGCAATATACAGCGGGGTGATACTTTTTTCCACCCCCATACCGGGATTAGAATTCAAGGTTTTTTTACTTGTGATTCTTCTTTTGTAGTGTATGCGATCAAATGTCCTTGATGGTCTCATATATGTTGGTGAGACAACCTAACCTATACGAGACCGCATATCTCAAAACAAGTCGAGTATAAGATGTGGGAAGACTTATCTCCCCTTATCTTACCATTTTAATTTAAAGAAGCACTCCGTAGAACAAGTCAATTTTCAGTTTCTGGAACATGTACCACCATTAATATGTGGGGATAATAGGATTCAGGCATTAAAACGTCGTGAAGCTTTTTAGATCCATACGTTGGATACGTTGTAACCTCGGGATTTAAATAGAGAGTATGAGTTATCTAGCTTTCTGTAAATGTATTAATTATTGTTTTTCTGTTTCAGACACGTACTACTTGATTCCTTTCTCTGGAACTGCATGAAATCACATTTCTTCTCATAGAACTTTATTCACTCCTGTGGGTGATGATGTTGTCTGTTGATTAATGCTAGATATCACCTACTCCTCTCTATTTTCTTCTCTTCCTTTCTTTTCTTTTATTTCAATCTAATACTACATTGGGTAGTGATCAGTATATTTCCCTAAATTATTTTTCCTTATATTTTTTTTTCCCTTGGTCTAGTTTATCCCTTAAACATGTATTACTATATTTTTCTTACTAATACCATTGGTAGCCAGAGGTCTACGCTTTATGAACACCTGTGATTCTATTATATATATATTCCCCATTCATTTTAACTGCCTTTACCTATTTTTTTCTTTTCTATTTGGATCTGGGTTATTGCAGATCCAATAACATGACACCGGGTGGCGACATACACATTTGTGCTTGTTACTTCCGTGTTTGCGATCATGTGACCTGATCACATGACCAGAAGTGAGTCATGCAGGTCCTTTTGCTCAGATTCCATTGCAACTTATGAAACAGGAAGTGGCCAATTGTCAGATCCTTGTCTCATTACACGGTTGCGTCTAGATCGCAGTTGATTTTTTGTGGTCCTCACTTTAGCCACTCCATTCTAGACGCCTCACTGCTGAACTTTCTAGATCGGAGTTGATCTTTTGAGGTTCTCACATGCTCCTCTTCGATCTAGTGCTTTCAGTGCTGAGGCGTCTAGATCGGAGTTTATCTTTTGAGGTTCTCACATTCTCCTCTTCGATCTAGTGCTTTCAGTGCTGAGGTGTCTAGATTGGAGTTTATCTTTTGTGTTAACCGTTTTAACAGTTCCACTCTAGATACTTCAGTGTTGAGGTGACTAGATCGGAGTTGCTGGAGTGAGGGCCTCAAGAGAACAACTCCAATGTAGACAGTTCAGCACTGACACCACTAGATCGTAGTTGATTCCAGGAGCTTCTCATACACTCTGCAATCTAGATGCCTCTTCTGGCTTTTTATTGTAGTTTTAATGCTTTTTTATGGAATTGCTCATGTTTTTAATGGAGCAAACATCACAGGTCAAACAGGATTTTTTTATGCACTGTTATATATTTTTTCTATTTTTACACTCTTATACTTTGTGTTTGGGCAAAATTCTTTTTTTTCCAGATTAATAAAACTTGCATTGTCACTTTTTGCAATATAAAAAATTACACTCAGCACTGATTATTCAGTTTTGCCAGAATGTGACTTTTCCCATTTGTCCACAGCCCCGACATAGTGAAGAGTGTGCGGAGCTCCACGGGGAGAGGTGTAAAAGAGCGCCCCCGACAGTCACTATAATATACAAAACAGAATATATACAGTACAGACCAAAAGTTTGGACACACCTTCTCATTTAAAGATTTTTCTGTATTTTCATGACTATGAAAATTGTACATTCACACTGAAGGCATCAAAACTATGAATTAACACATGTGGAATTATATACTTAACAAAAAAGTGTGAAACAACTGAAAATATGTCTTATATTCTAGGTTCTTCAAAATAGCCACCTTTTGCTTTGATGACTGCTTTGCACACTCTTGGCATTCTCTTGATGAGCTTCAAGAGGTAGTCATCGGAAATGGTCTTCCAACAATCTTGAAGGAGTTCCCAGAGATGCTTAGCACTTTTTGGCCCTTTTACCTTCACTCAGTCCAGCTCACCCCAAACCATCTCAATTGGGTTCAGGTCTGGTGACTGTGGAGGCCAGGTCATCTGGCGTTTCACCCCATCACTCTCCTTCTTGTCAAATAGCCCTTACACAGCCTGGGGGTATGTTTGGTGTCATTGTCCTGTTGAAAAATAAATGATGGTCCAACTAAACGCAAACCAGATGGAATAGCATGCCGCTGCAAGATGCTGTGGTAGCCATGCTGGTTCAGTATGCCTTCAATTTTGAATAAATCCCCAACAGTGTCACCAGTAAAGCACCCCCACACCATCACACTTCCTTCTCCATGCTTCACGGTGGGAACCCGGCATTGAGAGTCCATCCGTTCACCTTTTCTGCGTCTCACAAAGACACGGTGGTTGGAACCAAAAATCTCAATTTGGACTCATCAGACCAAAGCACAGATTTCCACTGTTCTGATGTCCATTCCTTGTGTTCTTTAGCCCAAACAAGTCTCTTCTGCTTGTTGCCTGTCCTTAGCAGTGGTTTCCTAGCAGCTATTTTACCATGAAGGCCTGCTGCACAAAGTCTCCTCTTCACAGTTGTTGAAGAGATGTGTCTGCTGCTAGAACTCTGTGTGGCATTGACCTGGTCTCTAATCTGAGCTGCTGTTAACCTGTGATTTCTGAGGCTGGTGACTCGGATAAACTTATCCTCAAAAGCAGAGGTGACTCTTGGTCTTCCTTTCCTGGGGAGGTCCTCATGTGAGCCAGTTTCTTTGTAGCGCTTGATGGTTTTTGCAACTGCACTTTCAAAGTTTGCCCAATTTTGCGGACAGACTGACCTTCATTTCTTAAAGTAATGATGGCCACTCATTTTTCTTTACTTAGCTGCTTTTTTCTTGCCATAATACAAATTCTAACAGTCTTTCAGTAGGACTATCTGCTGTATTTTCACTGAAAGTCGCACGCGTATTTTCACTGAAACTCAGCAGCCATTTGAAAGACATCAAAAATGGGCTTTTTGGAACAGTGATAGCAATGGTACACGTCATAGAGTTTCAGAAACGAGGTCTCCCACATGCGCACTAAGCAAATCATCAATCTAGATCATATGAGGTGAGGTGAGGTGAGGTACAGATCCTCATATGATCTAGATTGATGATTTGCTTAGTGACTTGGCTTGAACAAGTTTTATAAAGATTTTTTCTATTTTTCATTGTTTGACCTGTACTACTGTAATTCATGCTCATGTGGGTATCTATTATGGTGCTCTTTTCTTTTTTTTTTGGTTAATTATTAATACTTACTGCCCTTTTTTAAACATTGTGTTTTTGTCTGATTTTAAATATTACTAATAAAGAATTCTTTGTATTTTTTGGATAATATTCAGTTTACGTCTTTTTTCTATTTGATATACTTACTAGTTGACGTTGAACAGCGTCACGTTTGGGTCCATCCTACTAAATTTCTGCATGACTCTATTGGTCAGTTATGTTGACTGACAAAGTTCCGAAGGTAGACAGCAGCAGTGGTCGGCCTCCTACACAACGAGTAAATTATTCATGATCATGAGGCCATCCATCTCCTTAGCTTTCTGTTCCTTGGAATGCAAGCGCATGTATGTAGTAGCAGCTAGGCCTGAGGTGGTCAGCGTTTTGGCGCATATCCTACCTCCTACGATGATTGCTGGATGTTTTCCTGCTACTATCCCTGTTCTATGACTCCCGTTTAAAAAAAGCTTGATGTGATGAATGATGGATGAGGTGGTGGCAAAGGAGAAAGAGCAGGAGGAACAGGAACCATTCACACCAATGTCAGGTCAGTCAACCACACATGTCTTGTAGGATATGTTTCTGTACCAAAAGGAGAGGTTTGGCTACACAGTTATAGGGCATACAGTGAGTGCAATGCCTACCAAAAATTTTGAGGCACTCCAATGCCCCTTAGAAGTGACATGGAGGTCAGAGGGCCTTAACTAAACCTTTTTTTCCATGTATAGCAACTGGGTCTCCTGTACACTGTTGGCCTAAGCAGTGAATGGAAAGCTTTCCAAAAATTATGAGGAACTGCAATGCCCCTTGAAACAGACGTGGATTACAGCGTACTAAAAACCTTCTACCCATTATTGGGGAGTGGGTCTCCCTTAGTGTTCACTTATGCATTGAAAAGCAAAAGCTGACTAAAAGTGTGGTGGAGGTCGCAGTGGAATAAAAAGACAATATCAATGCCCCTTGGAAGAGACATGGAGGTCACTGTAGCTTAACAAGACGATTTTAATGCACTTTGGAAGAGACGTGGAGTTCAGAGTGGTTTAACAAGACGTTTTTAATGCCCCTTGGAAGAGACGTGGAGGTCACAGTAGCTTAACAAGATGGTTTTAATACCCCTTGGAAGAGACGTGGAGTTCAGAGTGGTTTAAAAAGACGTTTTTAATGACCCTTGGAAGAGACGTGGAGGTCACAGTAGCTTAACAAGACAGTTTTGATGCCTCTTGGAAGAGACTTGGAGTTCAGAGTGGTTTAACAAGACGGTTTTATTACTCCTTGTAAGAAACATGGAGTCCAGATTGGTTTAACAAGACAAGTTTAATGCCCCTTGGAAGAGACGTGGAGTTCAGAGTGGTTTAACAAGATGGTTTTAACGGCCCTTGGAAGAGACGTGGATTTCAGAGTGGTTTAACAAGACGGTTTTAATGCCCCTTAGAAGAGACGTGGAGGTCACAGTGGAATAAAGAGACAATATCAATGCCCCTTGGAAGAGTGGTGGAGGTTACAGTGGAATAAAGATACAATATCAATGCCCCTTGGATGAGAGGTTGAGTTCAGAGTGGTTTAGCAACACGGTTTTAGTGCCCCTTGGAAGAGACGTGGAGGTCATAGTAGCTTAACAAGACGGTTTTAAAGCCCCTTGGAAGAGACATGGAGGTCACTGTAGCTTAAAAAGATGATTTTAATGCGCTTTGAAAGAGACGTGGAGTTCAGAGTGGTTTAACAAGATGTTTTTAATGCCCCTTGGAGGAGACGTGGAGGTCACAGTAGCTTAACAAGACGGTTTTAATGCCCCTTGGAAGAGACGTGGAGTTCAGAGTGGTTTAACAAGACATTTTTAATGCCCCTTGGAAGAGACGTGGAGGTCACAGTAGCTTAACAAGATGGTTTTAATGCCCCTTGGAAGAGACGTGGAGTTCAGAGTGGTTTAACAAAACGTTTTTAATGTCCCTTGTAAGAGGCGTGGAGGTCACAGTAGCTTAACAAGATGGTTTTAATGCCTCTTGGAAGAGAATTGGAGTTCAGAGTGGTTTAACAAGACGGTTTTAATGCCCCTTGGAAAAGACGTGGAGGTCACAGTAGAATAAAGAGACAATATCAATGCCCCTTGGAAGAGTGGTGGAGGTTACAGTGGAATAAAGATACAATATCAATGCCCCTTGGAAGAGACGTGGAGTTCAGAGTGGTTTAGCAAGACGGTTTTAATGCCCCTTGGAAGAGACGTGGAGAACATAGTAGCTTAACAAGATGGTTTTAATGCCCCTTGGAAGAGACGTGGAGTTCAGAGTGGTTCAACAAGACAGTTTTAATGCCCCTTGGAAAATACGTGGAGGTCACAATAGCTTAACAAGACGGTTTTAATGCCCCTTGGAAGAGACGTGGAGGTCACAGTAGCCTAAAAAGACGGTTTTAGTGCCGTTTAGAAGGGACGTGGAGTTAAGAGTGGTTTAACAAGTCGATTTTAATGCCCCTTGGAAGAGACGTTGAGTTCAGAGTGGTTTAACAAGAAGGTTTTAATGCCCCTTGGAAGAGACGTGGAGGTCACAGTAGCTTAGCAAGACGGTTTTAATGCCCCTTGGAAGAGACATGGAGTTCAGAGTGGTCTAACAAGATGGTTTTAAGACCCTGTGGAAGAGACGTGGAGGTCAGAATAGCTAGACAAGACAGTTTTAATGCCCCTTGGAAGAGTGGTGGAAGTCGCAGTGGAACAAAAAGACAATATCAATGCCCCTTGGAAGAGCTGTGGAGTTCAGAGTTTTTTAACAAGACGGTTTTAATGCCCCTTGGATGAGTGGTGGAGGTCGAAGTGGAATAAAAAGACAATATCAATGCCCCTTGGTAGAGTGGTGGAGGTCGCAGTGAAATAAAAAGACAATATCAATGCCCAGTGAAAGAGACGGGGAGGTCATAGTAGCTGAACAAGACGGTTTTAATGCCCCTTGGAAGAGTGGTGAAGGTCAGAGTGGTTTAATAAGACGGTTTTAATGCCCCTTGGAAGAAACGTGGAGGTCACAGTAGCTTAACAAGACGGTTTTAATGCCTCTTGGAAGAGACTTGGGGTTCAAAGTGGTTTAACAAGACGGTTTTATTACCCCTTGTGAGAAACGTGGAGTCCAGATTGGTTTAACAAGACAGTTTTAATGCCCCTTGGAAGAGACGTGGAGATCACAGTAGCTTAAAAAGACGGTTTTAATGCCACTTGGAAGAGACGTGGAGTTCAGAGTGGTTTAACAAGATGGTTTTAACGGCCCTTGGAAGAGACGTGGATTTCAGAGTGGCTTAACAAGACGGTTTTAATGCCCCTTGGAAGAGACGTGGAGGTCACAGTGGAATAAAGAGACAATATCAATGCCCCTTGGAAGAGTGGTGAAGGTTACAGTGGAATAAAGATACAATATCAATGCCCCTTGGAAGAGAGGTTGAGTTCAGAGTGGTTTAGCAAAACGGTTTTAATGGCCCTTGGAAGAGACGTGGAGGTCATAGTAGCTTAACAGGACGGTTTTAAAGCCCCTTGGAAGAGACATGGAGGTCACTGTAGCTTAAAAAGACAATTTTAATGCACTTTGAAAGAGACGTGGAGTCCAGAGTGGTTTAACAAGACGTTTTTAATGCCCCATGGAAGAGACGTGGAGGTCTCAGTAGCTTAACAAGACGGTTTTAATGCCCCTTGGAAGAGACGTGGAGTTCAGAGTGGTTTAACAAGACGTTTTTAATGCCCCTTGGAAGAGACGTGGAGGTCACAGTAGCTTAACAAGACGGTTTTAATGCCCCTTGGAAGAGACGTGGAGTTCAGAGTGGTTTAACAAGACATTTTTAATGCCCCTTGGAAGAGACGTGGAGGTCACAGTAGCTTAACAAGATGGTTTTAATGCCTCTTGGAAGAGACTTGGTGTTCAGAGTGGTTTAACAAGACGGTTTTAATGCCCCTTGTAAGAGACGTGGAGTTCAGAATGGTTTAACAAGATGGTTTTAATGCCCCTTGGAAGAGACGTGGAGGTCATAGTAGCTTAACAAGACAATTTTAATGCCACTTTGAAGAGACATGGAGTTCAGAGTGGTTTAACAAGACGGTTTTAATGCCCCTTGGAAGAGACGTGGAGGTCACAGTAGAAGAAGGAGAAAATATCAATGCCCCTTGGAAGAGACGTGGAGTTCAAAGTGGTTTAGCAAGACGCTTTTAATTCCCCTTGGAAGAAACGTGGAGGACATAGTAGCTTAACAAGACTGTTTTAATGCGCATTGGAAGAGACATGGAGTTCAGAGTGGTTCAACAAGACGGTTTTAATGCCCCTTGGAAGAGACTTGGAGGTCACAGTAGCCTAAAAAGACGGTTTTAGTGCTGTTTAGAAGAGACGTGGAGTTAAGTGTGGTTTAACAAGTCGATTTTAATGCCCCTTGGAAGAGACGTTGAGTTCAGAGTGGTTTAACAAGACGGTTTTAATGCCCCTTGGAAGAGACATGGAGTTCAGAGTGTTCTAACAAGATGGTTTTAATGCCCCTTGGAAGAGACGTGGAGGTCACAGTAGCTTAACAAGATGGTTTTAATGTCCCTTGAAAGAGTGGGGGAGGTTACAGTGGAATAAAAAGACAATTTCAATTCCCCGTGGAAGAGAGGTGGAGGTCACAGTAGCTTAACAAGAAGGTTTTCATGCCCCTTGGAAGAGTGCTGGATGTCACAGTGGAATAAAAACACGATATCAATGTCCTGTGGAAGAGACTTGGAGAACACAGTAGCTTAACAAGACGGTTTTAATGCTATTTGAAAGAGTGGTGGAGGTTACAGTGGAATAAAAAGACAATATCAATGCCCCTTGGAAGAGTGGTGCATGTCGCAGTGGAATAAAAAGACTATATCAATGCCCCGTGGAAGAGACGTGGAGAACACAGTAGCTTAACAAGACAATTTTAATGCCCCTTGGAAGAGTGGTAGAGGTAACAGTGGAATTAAAAAGACGATATCAATGCCCCGTGGAAGAGACTTGGAGAACACAGTAGCCTAACAACATGGTTTTAATGCCCATTGGAAGAGTGGTGGAGATCGCATTAGAATAAAAAGACAATATCAATGCCCCTTGGAAGAGAGGTGCAGGTCACAGTAGCTTAACAAGATGGTTTTAAAGCACGTTGGAAGAGTGGTGGAGGCCGCTGTGGAAAAAAAAAACAATATCAAAGCCCTGTGAGAGAGACGTGGAGGTCACAGTAGCTTAAATAGACGGTTTTAATGCCCCTTGAAAGAGCTGTAGAGTTCAGAGTGGTTATCAAGATGGTTTTAATGACCCTTGGAAGAGAAGTGGAGGTCAGAGTAGCTTGACAAGACGGTTTTAATGTCCCTTGGAAGAGTGGTGGAGGTTACAGTGAAATGAAAAGACAATATCACTGCCACGTGGAAGAGACATGGAGGTCACAGTAGCTGAACAAGATGGTTTTAATGCCCCTTGGAAGAGTGGTGGATTTCAGAGTGGCTTAATAAGATGGTTTTAATGCCCCTTGGAAGAGACGTCAAGGTCCCAGTAGCTCAACAAAAGATGGTTTTAATGCCACTTGGAAGAGTGGTGGAGGTTACAGTGGAATAAAAAGACAATATCAATGCCCCGTGGAAGAGACATGGAGGTCACAGCAGCTTAACAAGATGGTATTAATGCCCCTTGGAAGAGTTGTTGAGGTCGCAGTGGAATAAAAAGACGATATCAATGCCCCTTGGAAGAGTGGTGGAGGTCGCAGTGGAATAAAAAGACAATATCAATGTCCCGTGGAAGAGACGTGGAGGTCACAGTAGCTTAATAACACGGTTTTAATGCCCCTTGGATGAGTGGTGGAGGTCGCAGTGGAATAAAAAGACAATATCAATTCCCCGTGGAAGAGACGTGGAGGTCATAGTAGCTTAAATAGACGGTTTTAATGCCCCTTGGAATAGCTGTGGAGTTCAGAGTGGTTTAACAAGATGGATTTATTGCCCTGTGGAAGAGACGTGGAAGTCACTGTAGCTTAGCAAAATAGTTTTAATGCCCCTTGGAAGAGTGGTGGAGGTTACAGTGGAATAAAAAGACAATATCAATGCCCCGTGGAAGAGACGTGGAGTATACAGTAGCTTAAAAAGACGGTTTTAATGCCCCTTGGAAGAGTGGTGGGGGTTACAGTGGAATAAAAAGACAATATCAATGCCCTATGGAACAGACGTGGAGGTCACAGTAGCTTAACAAGACGGTTTTAATGCCCCTAGGCAGAGTGGTGGAGGTCGCAGTGGAATAAAAATACAATATCAATGCCCCTTGAAAGAATTGTGGAGGTTGCAGTTGAATAAAAAGACAATATCAGTGACCCCTTGGAAGAGTGGTGGAGGTCGCAGTAGTATAAAATGACAATATCAATGCCCCTTGGAAGAGAGGTGCAGGTCACAGTAGCTTAACAAGATGGTTTTAAAGCACGTTGGAAGAGTGGTGGAGGCCGCTGTGGAAAAAAAAAACAATATCAAAGCCCTGTGAGAGAGACGTGGAGGTCACAGTAGCTTAAATAGACGGTTTTAATGCCCCTTGAAAGAGCTGTAGAGTTCAGAGTGGTTATCAAGATGGTTTTAATGACCCTTGGAAGAGAAGTGGAGGTCAGAGTAGCTTGACAAGACGGTTTTAATGTCCCTTGGAAGAGTGGTGGAGGTTACAGTGAAATGAAAAGACAATATCACTGCCACGTGGAAGAGACATGGAGGTCACAGTAGCTGAACAAGATGGTTTTAATGCCCCTTGGAAGAGTGGTGGATTTCAGAGTGGCTTAATAAGATGGTTTTAATGCCCCTTGGAAGAGACGTCAAGGTCCCAGTAGCTCAACAAAAGATGGTTTTAATGCCACTTGGAAGAGTGGTGGAGGTTACAGTGGAATAAAAAGACAATATCAATGCCCCGTGGAAGAGACATGGAGGTCACAGCAGCTTAAAAAGATGGTATTAATGCCCCTTGGAAGAGTTGTTGAGGTCGCAGTGGAATAAAAAGACGATATCAATGCCCCTTGGAAGAGTGGTGGAGGTCGCAGTGGAATAAAAAGACAATATCAATGTCCCGTGGAAGAGACGTGGAGGTCACAGTAGCTTAATAACACGGTTTTAATGCCCCTTGGATGAGTGGTGGAGGTCGCAGTGGAATAAAAAGACAATATCAATTCCCCGTGGAAGAGACGTGGAGGTCATAGTAGCTTAAATAGACGGTTTTAATGCCCCTTGGAATAGCTGTGGAGTTCAGAGTGGTTTAACAAGATGGATTTATTGCCCTGTGGAAGAGACGTGGAAGTCACTGTAGCTTAGCAAAATAGTTTTAATGCCCCTTGGAAGAGTGGTGGAGGTTACAGTGGAATAAAAAGACAATATCAATGCCCCGTGGAAGAGACGTGGAGTATACAGTAGCTTAAAAAGACGGTTTTAATGCCCCTTGGAAGAGTGGTGGGGGTTACAGTGGAATAAAAAGACAATATCAATGCCCTATGGAACAGACGTGGAGGTCACAGTAGCTTAACAAGACGGTTTTAATGCCCCTAGGCAGAGTGGTGGAGGTCGCAGTGGAATAAAAATACAATATCAATGCCCCTTGAAAGAATTGTGGAGGTTGCAGTTGAATAAAAAGACAATATCAGTGACCCCTTGGAAGAGTGGTGGAGGTCGCAGTAGTATAAAATGACAATATCAGTGCCCCTTGGAAGAGGGGTGGAGGTAAAGGTGGAATAAAAAGACAATATCAAAGCCCCGTGGTAGAGAGGTGGAGGTCATAGTAGCTGAACAAGATGGTTTTAATGACCCATGGAAGAGTCGTGAAGTTCAGTGTGGTTTAATAAGACGGTTTTAATGCCCCTTGCAAGAGACGTGGAGGTCACAGTAGCTTAAAAAAAGACGATTTTAATTCCCCTTGGAAGAGTGGTGGGGGTTACAGTGGAATAAAAAGACAATATCAATGCCCCGTGGAAGAGACGTGGAGGTCACAGTATCTTAACAAGATGGTTTTAATGCCCCTAGGCAGAGTGGTGGAGGTCACAGAGGAATAAAAATACAATATCAATGTCCATTGGAAGAGTGGTGGAGGTCGCAGTGGAATAAAAAGACAATATCAATGCCCCGTGGAAGAGACGTGGAGGTCACAGTAGCTTAACAAGATGGTTTTAATGCTTCTTGGAAGAGCTGTGGAGTTCAGAGTGGTTTATCACGATGGTTTTAATGCCCCTTGGAAGAGTTGTGAAGGTTACAGTGGAATAAAAAGACAATATCAATGCCCCATGAAATAGACGTGGAATTCACAGTATCTTAAAAAGACGGTCTTAATGCCCCTTGGAAGAGTGTTGGAGGTCGCAGTGGAATAAAAAGACAATATCAATGCCCCTTGGAAGAGTGGTGGAGGTCACAGTGGAATAAAGAAACAGTATAAATGCCACGGGGAAGAGACGTGGAGGTCACAGTAGCTTAATAAGATGGTTTTATGCCCCTTGGAAGAGAGGTGTAGGTCGCTGTGGTATAAAAAGACAATATCAATGCCCCTTGGAAGAGACGTGGACGTCACAGTAGCTTAACAAGATGTTTTTAATGCCCATTAGAAGAGTGGTGGAGGTCGCTGTGGAAATAAAAGACAATATAAAAGCCCCGTGGAAGAGACGTGGAGGACACAGTAGCTTAAATCGATGGTTTTAATGCCCCTTGGAATAGCTGTGGAGTTCAGAGTGGTTTAACAAGATTGTTTTAATGCCCCTTGGAAGATACGTGGAGTTCACAGTAGCTTAACAAGACGGTTTTAATGCCACTTGCGTGAGTGGTGGACATCGCAGTGGAATAAAAAGACAATATTAATGCCCCTTGGAAGAGACGTGGAGGTCACAGTAGCTTAAAAAGACGGTTTTAATGTCCCTCTCAAGAGTTGTGGAGGTCGCAGTGGAATAAAAAGACAATATCAATGCCCATGGAAGAGTTGTGGAGGTCGCAGTGGAATAAAAAGACAATATCAATGCCCCGTGGAAGAGACGTGGAGGTCCCAGAAGCTTAACAAGATGGTTTTAATGCCCCTTGGAAGAGCTGTGGAGTTCAGAGTGGTTTATCAAGATGGTTTTAATGCCCCTTGGAAGAGACGTGGAGGTCACAGTAGCTTAACAAGACGGTTTTAATGCCCCTTGGAAAAGTGGTGGAGGTTACGGTGGAATAAAAAGACAATATCAATGCCCCAAGGAAGAGACATGGAGGTCACAGTAGCTTAACAAGATGGTTTTAATGCCCCTTGGAAGAGTGATGGAGGTCGCAGTAGAATAAAAAGACAATATTAATGCCCCGTGGAAGAGACGTGGAGGTCACAGTAGCTTAAATAGACGGTTTTAATGCCCCTTGGAATAGCTATGGAGTTCAGAGTGGTTTAACAAGATGGCTTTAATTCCCCTTGGAAGACACGTGTAGGTCACAGTAGCTTAACAAAACTTTCTTAATGCCCATTGGATGAGTGGTGGAGGTCGTAATGGAATAAAAAGACAATATCAATGCCCCTTGGAAGAGACGTGGAGGTCACAGTAGCTTTAAAAGACAGTTTTAATGCCCCTTGGAAGAGTGGTGGAGGTGGCAGTGGAATAAAAAGACAATATCAATGGCCAATGGAAGAGTGGTGGAGGTCGCAGTGGAATAAAAAGACAATATCAATGGCCCGTGGAAGAGACGTGGAAGTCACAGTAGCTTAACAAGATGGCTTTAATGCCCCTTGGTAGGGCTGTGGAGTTCAGAGTGGTTTATCAAGATGGTTTTATTGCCACTTGGAAGAGACATGTAGGTCACAGTAGCTTAAGAAGAAGCTCTTAATGCCCCTTGGAAGAGTGGTGGAGGTGGCAGTGGAATAAAAAGACAATATCAATGCCACGGGGAATAGACGTCGAGGTCACAGTAGCTTAAGAAGATGGTTTTATGGCCCCTTGGAAGAGTGGTGGAGGTCGCAATGGAATAAAAAGACAATATCAATGACCCGTGGATGAGACGTTGAGGTCACAGTAGCTTAACAATATGGTTTTAATACCCCTTTGAAGAGTGGTGGAGTTCAGTGTGGTTCAATAAGACGGTTTTAATGCCCCATGGAAGAGACGGGGAGGTCACAGTAGCTTAACAAAAGACGGTTTTAATTCCCCTTGGAAGAGTGGTGGGGGTTATAGTGGAATAAAAAGACAATATCAATGCCCTATGGAAGAGACGTGGAGGTCACAGTAGCTTAACAAGATGGTTTTAATGCCCCTAGGCAGAGTGGTGGAGGTCGCAGTGGAATAAAAATACAATATCAATGCCCCTTGGAAGAATGGTGGAGGTCACAGTTGAATAAAAAGACAATATCATTGACCCCTTGGAAGAGTGGTGGAGGTTACAGTAGTATAAAAAGACAATATCAGTGCCCCTTGGAAGAGGGGTGGAGGTAAAGGTGGAATAAAAAGACAATATCAATGCCCCGTGGTAGAGACGTGGAGGTCATAGTAGCTGAAGAAGATGGTTTTAATGACCCATGGAAGAGTGGTGAAGTTCAGTGTGGTTTAATAAGACGGTTTTAATGCCCCTTGCAAGAGACATGGAGGTCACAGTAGCTTAAAAAAAGACGGTTTTAATTCCCTTTGGAAGAGTGGTGGGGGTTACAGTGGAATAAAGAGAAAATATCAATGCCCCGTGGAAGAGACGTGGAGGTCACAGTAGCTTAACAAGACGGTTTTAATGCCCCTAGGCAGAGTGGTGGAGGTCACAGAGGAATAAAAATACAATATCAATGACCCCTTGGAAGAGTGGTGGAGGTCGCAGTTGAATAAAAAGACAATATCAATGTCCCCTTGGAAGAGTGGTGGAGGTCACAGTGGAATAAAAAGACAATATCAATGCACCTTGGAAGAGGGGTGGAGGTTACCATGGAATAAAAAGACAATATCAATGCTCCGTGGAAGAGACGTGGAGGTCACATTAGCTTAACAAGACGGTTTTAATTCCCCTTGGATGAGTGGTGGAGGTCGCAGTGGAATAAAAAGACAATATAAATGCCCCTTGGAAGAGACGTGGAGGTCACAGTAGCTTAACAAGATGGTTTTAATGTCTCTTGGAAGAGTGGTGGTGGTTACAGTGGAATAAAAAGACAATATCAATGCCCCGTGGAAAAGAGGTGGAGGTCAGAGTAGCTTTAAAACAGTTTTAATGCCCTTGGAAGAGTGGTGGAGGTCACAGAGGAATAAAAAGACAATATCAATGTCCATTGGAAGAGTGGTGGAGGTCGCAGTGGAATAAAAAGACAATATCAATGCGCCGTGGAAGAGACGTTAAGGTCACAGTAGCTTAACAAGATGGTTTTAATGCTTCTTGGAAGAGCTGTGGAGTTCAGAGTGGTTTATCAAGATGGTTTTAATGCTCCTTGGAAGAGTAGTGAAGGTTACAGTGGAATAAAAAGACAATATCAATGCCCATGGAATAGATGTTGAGTTCACAGTAGCTTAAAAAGATGGTTTTAATGCCCCTTGGAAGAGTGTTGGAGGTCGCAGTGGAATAAAAAGACAATATCAATGCCCCGAGAAAGAGACGTGGAGGTCACAGTAGCTTAACAAGACGTTCTTAATACCCCTTGGAAGAGTGGTAGAGGTCGCAGTGGAATAAAAAGACAATATCAATGCCCCTTGGAAGAGTGGTGGAGGTCACAGTGGAATAAAGAGACAATATCAATGCCACGGGGAAGAGACGTGGAGGTCACAGTAGTTTAATAAGAAGGTTTTATGCCCCTTGGAAGAGAGGTGTAGGTCGCTGTGGTATAAAAAGACAAAATCAATTCCCCGTGGAAGAGACGTGGAGGTCACAGTAGCTTAACAAGATAGATTTAATGCCCCTTGGAAGAGCTGTGGAGTTCAGAGTGGTTTAACAAGACGGTTTTAATGCCCCTTTGAAGAGATATGTAGGTCACAGTAGCTTAACAAGACCGTTTTAATGTCTCTTGGAAGAGTGGTGGAGGTGACAGTGGAGTAAGAATACAATATCAATGGCCCGTGGAAGAGACGTGGAGGTCACAGTAGCTTAACAAGATGGTTTAAAAGCACCGTGGAAGAGACGTGGAGGACACAGTAGCTTAAATCGATGTTTATAATGCCCCTTGGAATAGCTGTGGAGTTCAGAGTGGTTTAACAAGATTGTTTTAATGCCCCTTGGAAGATATGTGGAGTTCACTGTAGCTTAGCAAGACTGTTTTAATGCCCCTTGAGTGAGTGGTGGACATCGCAGTGGAATAAAAAGACAATATTAATGCCCCTTGGAAGAGACGTGGAGGTCACAGTAGCTTAAAAAGACGGTTTTAATGTCCCTTGCAAGAGTGGTGGAGGTCGCAGTGGAATAAAAAGACAATATCAATGCCCATTGGAAGAGTTGTGGAGGTCGCAGTGGAATAAAAAGACAATATCAATGCCCCGTGGAAGAGACGTGGAGGTCCCAGGAGCTTAACAAGATGGTTTTAATGCCCCTTGGAAGAGCTGTGGAGTTCAGAGTGGTTTATCAAGATGGTTTTAATGCCCCTTGGAAGAGACGTGGAGGTCACAGTAGCTTAACAAGACGGTTTTAATGCCCCTTGGAAAAGTGGTGGAGGTTACGCTGGAATAAAAAGACAATATCAATGTCCCAAGGAAGAGACATGGAGGTCACAGTAGCTTAACAAGATGGTTTTAATGCCCCTTGGAAGAGTGATGGAGGTCGCAGTAGAATAAAAAGACAATATTAATGCCCCGTGGAAGAGACGTGGAGGTCACAGTAGCTTAAATAGACGGTTTTAATGCCCCTTGGAATAGCTGTGGAGTTCAGAGTGGTTTAACAAGATGGCTTTAATTCCCCTTGGAAGACACGTGTAGGTCACAGTAGCTTAACAAAACTTTCTTAATGCCCATTGGATGAGTGGTGGAGGTCGTAATGGAATAAAAAGACAATATCAATGTCCCTTGGAAGAGACGTGGAGGTCACAGTAGCTTTAAAGGACAGTTTTAATGCCCCTTGGAAGAGTGGTGGAGGTGGCAGTGGAATAAAAAGACAATATCAATGGCCAATGGAAGAGTGGTGGAGGTCGCAGTGGAATAAAAAGACAATATCAATGGCCCGTGGAAGAGACGTGGAAGTCACAGTAGCTTAACAAGATGGCTTTAATGCCCCTTGGTAGAGCTGTGGAGTTCAGAGTGGTTTATCAAGATGGTTTTATTGCCCCTTGGAAGAGACATGTAGGTCACAGTAGCTTAACAAGAAGCTGTTAATGCCCCTTGGAAGAGTGGTGGAGGTGGCAGTGGAATAAAAAGACAATATCAATGCCACGGGGAAGAGACGTCGAGGTCACAGTAGCTTAAGAAGATGGTTTTATGGCCCCTTGGAAGAGTGGTGGAGGTCGCAGTGGAATAAAAAGACAATATCAATGCCCCGTGGAAGAGACGTGGTAGTCACAGTGGCTTAACAAGATGGCTTTAATGCCCCTTGGTAGAGCTGTGGAGTTCAGAGTGGTTTAACAAGATGGTTTTAATGCCCCTTAGAAGAGTGGTGGAGGTTACAGTGGAATAAAAAGACAATATCAATGCCCCATGGAAGAGTGGTGGATGTCGCAGTGGAATAAAAAGACAATATCAATGACCCGTGGAAGAGAGGTGGAGGTCAGAGTAGCTTAACAATATGGTTTTAATGCCCCTTTGAAGAGTGGTGGAGGTCTCAATGGAATAAAAAGACAATATCAATGCCACTTGGAAGAGACGTGGAGGTCACAGTAGCTTATCAAGACTGTTTTAATCCCCCTTGGATGAGTGGTGTAAGTCGCAGTGGAATAAAAAGACAATATTAATGCCCCTTGGAAGAGTGATGGAGGTCGCATTGGAATAAAAGGACAGTATCATTGCTACTTGGAAGAGACGTAGAGGTCACAGTAGCTTAAAAAGACGATTTTAATGTCCCTTAGAAGAGTAGTGGTGGTCGCAGTGGAATAAAAAGACAATATCAATGCCCCGGGGAAGAGACGTGGATGTCACAGTAGCTTAGCAAGATGGTTTTATTGCTCCTTGTAAGAGTGCTGGTGGTTGCTGTGGTATAAAATGACAATATCAATGACCCGAGGAAGAGACGTGGAGGTCAAAGCAGCTTACCAAGACAGTATTAATGTACCTTGGAAACGTGGTAGAGGTCGCAGTGGAATAAAAAGACAATACCAATGCCCCTTCGAAGAGACGTCGTGCTCACAGTAGCTTAACAAGATGGTTTTATTGCCCCTTGGAAGAGTGGTGGAGGTTGGTGTGGTATAAAAAGACAATATCAATGCCCCGTGGAAGAAACGTGGAGGTCAAAGTAGCTTAACAAGACGCTTTTAATGCTCCTTGGAAGAGACGTTGAGTTCAGAGAGGTTTATTGAGATGGTTTTAATGCCCCTTGGAAGATACGTGTAGGTCACATTAGCTTAACAAGATGGTTTTAATGCCCATTGGAAGAGTGGTGGAGGTTACAGTGGAATAAAAAGACAATATCAATGCCTCGTGGAAGAGACGTGGAGTTCATAGTAGCTTAACAAGACGGTTTTAATGCCCCTTGGTAGAGTGGTGGAGGTCACAGTAGCTGAACAAGACAGTTTTAATGTCTCTTGGAAGAGTGGTGGAGGTTACAGGGAAATAAAAAGACAATATCAATGCCCTCAGGAAGAGACATGGAGGTCACAGTAGCTTATCAAGACGGTTTAAATGCCCCTTGGAAATGTGGTGGAGGTCGCAGTGGAATAAAGACAATATCAATGCCCCGTGGAAGAGATGTGTAGGTCACAGTAGCTTAACAAGATGGTTCTAATGCCCCTTGGAAGAGTGGTGGAGGTCGCAGTGGAATAAAAAGACAATACCAATGCCCCTTCGAAGAGACGTCGTGCTCACAGTAGCTTAACAAGATGGTTTTATTGCTCCTTGTAAGAGTGGTGGTGGTTGCTGTGGTATAAAATGACAATATCAATGACCGGAGGAAGAGACGTGGAGGTCAAAGCAGCTTACCAAGACAGTATTAATGTACCTTGGAAACGTGGTAGAGGTCGCAGTGGAATAAAAAGACAATACCAATGCCCCTTCGAAGAGACGTCGCGTTCACAGTAGCTTAACAAGATGGTTTTATTGCCCCTTGGAAGAGTGGTGGAGGTTGGTGTGGTATAAAAAGACAATATCAATGCCCCGTGGAAGAAACGTGGAGGTCAAAGGAGTTTAACAAGACGCTTTTAATGCTCCTTGGAAGAGACGTTGAGTTCAGAGAGGTTTATTGAGATGGTTTTAATGCCCCTTGGAAGATACGTGTAGGTCACACATTAGCTTAATAAAATGGTTTTAATGCCCATTGGAAGAGTGGTGGAGGTTACAGTGGAATAAAAAGACAATATCAATGCCTCGTGGAAGAGACGTGCAGTTCATAGTAGCTTAACAAGACGGTTTTAATGCCCCTTGGTAGAGTGGTGGAGGTCACAGTAGCTGAACAAGACGGTTTTAATGTCTCTTGGATGAGTGGTGGAGGTTACAGGGAAATAAAAAGACAATATCAATGCCCTCAGGAAGAGACATGGAGGTCACAGTAGCTTATCAAGACGGTTTAAATGCCCCTTGGAAATGTGGTGGAGGTCGCAGTGGAATAAAGATAATATCAATGCCCCGTGGAAGAGACGTGTAGGTCACAGTAGCTTAACAAGATGGTTCTAATGCCCCTTGGAAGAGTGGTGGAGGTCGCAGTGGAATAAAAAGACAATACCAATGCCCCTTCGAAGAGACGTCGTGCTCACAGTAGCTTAACAAGATGGTTTTATTGCCCCTTGGAAGAGTGGTGGAGGTTGGTGTGGTATAAAAAGACAATATCAATGCCCCGTGGAAGTAACGTGGAGGTCAAAGGAGCTTAAAAAGACGCTTTTAATGCTCCTTGGAAGAGACGTTGAGTTCAGAGAGGTTTATTGAGATGGTTTTCATGCTCCTTGGAAGATACCGGTAGGTCACATTAGCTTAACAAGATGGTTTTAATGCCCATTGGAAGAGTGGTGGAGGTTACAGTGGAATAAAAAGACAATATCAATGCCTCGTGGAAGAGACGCGGAGTTCATAGTAGGTTAACAAGACGGTTTTAATGCCCCTTGGTAGAGTGGTGGAGGTCGCAGTGGAATAGAAAGACAATTTGAATGCCCTGTGAAAGAGAAGTGGAGGTCACAGTAGCTTAACAATATTGGTTTTAATGCCCCTTGGAAGAGCTGTGGAGTTCAGAGAGGTTTAACAAGATGGTTTTAATGCCCCGTGGTAGAGACGTGTAGGTTACAGTAGCTTAACAAGATGGTTTTAATGCCCCTTGGAAGAGTGGTGGAGGTTACAGTGGAATAAAAAGACAATATCAATGCCCCGTGGAAGAGACGTGGAGATCACAGTAGCTAAACAAGTCAGTTAATGCCCCTTGGAAGAGTGGTGGAGGTCGCAGTGGAATAAAAGACAATACCAATGCCCCTTCGAAGAGACGTGGTGCTCACAGTAGCTTAACAAGATGGTTTTGTTGCCCCTTAGAAGAGTGGTGGAGGTTGGTGTGGTATAAAAAGACAATATCAATGCCCCGTGGAAGAAACGTGGAGGTCAAAGGAGCTTAACAAGACTCTTTTAATGCTCCTTGGAAGAGACGTTGAGTTCAGAGAGGTTTATTGAGATGGTCTTAATGCCCCTTGGAAGATACGTGTAGGTCACATTAGCTTAACAAGATGGTTATAATGCCCATTGGAAGAGTGCTGGAGGTTACAGTGGAATAAAAAGACAATATCAATGCCTCGTGGAAGAGACGTGGAGTTCATAGTAGCTTAACAAGATGGTTTTAATGCCCTTTGGTAGAGTGGTGGAGGTCGCAGTGGAATAGAAAGACAATTTGAATGCCCTGTGAAAGAAAAGTGGAGTTCACAGTAGCTTAACAATATTGGTTTTAATGCCCCTTGGAAGAGCTGTGGAGTTCAGAGAGGTTTA
Organism: Phyllobates terribilis; assembly: GCF_046119375.1. Lineage (NCBI taxonomy): Eukaryota > Metazoa > Chordata > Amphibia > Anura > Dendrobatidae > Phyllobates > Phyllobates terribilis. Next base: position 340,284,474 of record NW_027362765.1, on the reverse strand, counting down.
ACAAGATGGGTTTAATGCCCCGTGGTAGAGACGTGTAGGTTACAGTAGCTTAACAAGATGGTTTTAATGCCCCTTGGAAGAGTGGTGGAGGGTACAGTGGAATAAAAAGACAATATCAATGCCCCGTGGAAGAGACGTGGAGATTACAGTAGCTAAACAAGTCAGTTTTAATGCCCCTTGGAAGAGTGGTGGAGGTCGCAGTGGAATAAAAAGACAATATCAAAGCCCTGTGAAAGAGACGTGGATGTCACAGTAGCTTAAATAGATGTTATTAATGCCCCTTGAAAGAGATGTGGAGTTCAGCGTGGTTTATCAAGATGGTTTTAATGCCCCTTGGAAGAGACGTCAAGTTCACAGTAGCATAAGAAGACCGTTTTAATGGCTCTTGGAAGAGTGGTGGAGGTTACAGTGAAATAAAAAGACAATTTCAATGCCCCGTGGAAGAGACATGGAGGTCACAGTAGCTTAACAAGACGGTTTTAATGCCCCTTGGAAGAGTGGTGGAGGTCGCAGTGGAATAAAAAAAGACAATATCAATGCCCCTTGGTAGAGTGGTGGAGGTCGCATTGGAACAAAAAGACAATATCAATGTCCCGTGGAAGAGACATGGAGGTCACAGTAGATTAATAAGACGGTTTTAATGCCCCTTGGAAGAGTGATGGAGATCGCAGTGGAAACAAAGGACAGTATCAATGCCCCGTGGAGGAGACATGGAGGTCGCAGTAGCTTAACAAGACGGTTTTAATGCCCCTTAGAAGAGTGCTGGAGGCCGCTGTGGAATAAACAGACAATACCAAAGCCCCGAGAAAGAGACGTGGCGGTCACAGTAGCTTAAATAGACAGTTTTAATGCCCCTTGGAAGAGTGTTGGAGGTCGCAGTGGAATAAAAAGACAATATCAATGCCCCGTGGAAAATACGTGGATGTCACAGTAGCTTAACAAGACAGTTTTAATGCCCCTTGAAAGAGTTTTGGAGGTCGCTGTGGAATAAAAAGACAATAGCAATGCCCCGTGGAAGAGACGAGGAGGTCACAGTAGCTTAATAAGACGGTTTTAATGCTCCTTGCAAGAGCTGTGGAGTTCAGAGTGATTTTACAAGATGGTTTTAATGCCCCTTGGAAGAAACGTGGAGGTCACGGTTGCTTAACTAGATGGTTTTTATGCGCCTTGGAAGAGTGATGGAGGTCGCAGTGGAATAAAGACAATATCAATGCCCCTTGGAAGAGACGTGGATCTCACAGTAGCTTAACAAGACGGTTTTACTGCACATTAGAAGAGTGGTGAAGGTCGCAGTGGAATAAAAAGACAATATCAATACCCCTTGGAAGAGACGTGGTGGTCAAAGTAGCTTAAGAAGATGGTTTTATTGCCCCTTGGAAGAGTGGTGGAGGTTGCTGTGGTATAAAAAGACAATATCAATGCCCCGTCGAAGAAACGTGGATGTCACAGTAGCTTAACAAGACACTTTTAATGCCCCTTGGAAGAGACGCTGAGTACAGAGAGGTTTATCAAGATGGTCTTAATGCCCCTTGGAAGAGACGTGTAGGTCAGAGTAGCTTAACAAGATGTTGTTAATGCCCCTTGGAAGAGTGCTGGAGTTTGCAGTGGAATAAAAAGACAATATGAATGCCTCGTGGAAGAGACGTGGATCTCCTAGTAGCTTAACAAGACGGTTTTAATGCCCCTTGGAAGAGTGTGGAGGTTATAGTGGAATAAAAAGACAATATTAAAGACCCGTCGAAGAGACGTGGAGGTCACAGTAGCTTAAATAAATGGTTTTATTGCCCCTTGTAAGAGTGGTGGAGTTCATATTGGTTTAACAAGATGGTTTTAATGCCCCTTGGAAGAGACGTGGACGTCACAGTAGCTTAACAAGATGGTTTTAATGCCCTTGGAAGAATGTTGGAGGTCGCAGTGCAAGAAAAAGACAATATCAATGCCATTTGGAATAGACGATGAAGTCACAGTAGCTTAAGAAGATGGTTGTAATACCCCTTGGATGAGTGATGGAGGTCGCAGTGGAATAAAAAGACAAAATTAATGCCCATTGGAAGAGTGATGGAGATCGCAGTGTAATAAAAGGACAGTATCAATGCCCCTTGGTAGAGACGTGGAGGTCACAGTAGCTTAACAAGACGGTTTTATTGCCCCTTGGAAGAGTAGTGGAGGTCGCAGTGAAATAAAAAGACAATATCAATGCCCCGGGAAAGAGACGTGGAGGTCACAGTAGCTTAACAAGACGGTTTAAATGTACCTTGAAAGAGTGGTGGAGGTTGCAGTGGAATAAAAAGACAATATCAATGCCCCGGGGAAGAGACGTGGAGGTCACAGTAGCTTAACAAGACGGTTTAAATGTACCTTGAAAGAGTGGTGGAGGTCGCAGTGGAATAAAAAGACAATATCAATGGCCAATGGAAGAGTGGTGGAGGTCGCAGTGGAATAAAAGACAATATCAATGCCCCGTGGAAGAGACGTGGTAGTCACAGTAGCTTAACAAGATGGCTTTAATGCCCCTTGGTAGAGCTGTGGAGTTCAGAGTGGTTTATCAAGATGGTTTTATTGCCCCTTGGAAGAGACATGTAGGTCACAGTAGCTTAACAAGAAGCTCTTAATGCCCCTTGGAAGAGTGGTGGAGGTGGCAGTGGAATAAAAAGACAATATCAATGCCACGGGGAAGAGACGTCGAGGTCACAGTAGCTTAAGAAGATGGTTTTATTGCCCCTTGGAAGAGTGGTGGAGGTCGCAGTGGAATAAAAAGACAATATCAATGCCCCGTGGAAGAGACGTGGTAGTCACAGTAGCTTAACAAGATGGCTTTAATGCCCCTTGGCAGAGCTGTGGAGCTCAGAGTGGTTTAACAAGATGGTTTTAATGCCCCTTAGAAGAGTGGTGGAAGTTACAGTAGAATAAAAAGACAATATCAATGCCCCATGGAAGAGTGGTGGATGTCGCAGTGGAATAAAAAGACAATATCAATGACCCGTGGAAGAGAGGTGGAGGTCACAGTAGCTTAACAATATGGTTTTAATGCCCCTTTGAAGAGTGGTGGAGGTCGCATTGGAATAAAAAGACAATATCAATGCCACTTGGAAGAGACGTGGAGGTCACAGTAGCTTATCAAGACTGTTTTAATGCCCCTTGGATGAGTGGTGTAGGTCGCAGTGGAATAAAAAGACAATATTAATGCCCCTTGGAAGAGTGATGGAGGTCGCATTGGAATAAAAGGACAGTATCATTGCTACTTGGAAGAGACGTCAAGGTCACAGTAGTTTAAAAAGACGATTTTAATGTCCCTTGGAAGAGTAGTGGTGGTCGCAGTGGAATAAAAAGACAATATCAATGCCCCGGGGAAGAGACGTGGATGTCACAGTAGCTTAGCAAGATGGTTTTATTGCTCCTTGTAAGAGTGGTGGTGGTTGCTGTGGTATAAAATGACAATATCAATGACCCGAGGAAGAGACGTGGAGGTCAAAGCAGCTTACCAAGACAGTATTAATGTACCTTGGAAACGTGGTAGAGGTCGCAGTGGAATAAAAAGACAATACCAATGCCCCTACGAAGAGACGTCGTGCTCACAGTAGCTTAACAAGATGGTTTTATTGCCCCTTGGAAGAGGGGTGGAGGTTGGTGTGGTATAAAAAGACAATATCAATGCCCCGTGGAAGAAACGTGGAGGTCAAAGGAGCTTAACAAGACGCTTTTAATGCTCCTTGGAAGAGACGTTGAGTTCAGAGAGGTTTATTGAGATGGTTTTAATGCCCCTTGGAAGATACGTGTAGGTCACATTAGCTTAACAAGATGGTTTTAATGCCCATTGGAAGAGTGGTGGAGGTTACAGTGGAATAAAAAGACAATATCAATGCCCCATGGAAGAGTGGTGGATGTCGCAGTGGAATAAAAAGACAATATCAATGACCCGTGGAAGAGAGGTGGAGGTCACAGTAGCTTAACAATATGGTTTCAATGCCCCTTTGAAGAGTGGTGGAGGTCGCATTGGAATAAAAAGACAATATCAATGCCACTTGGAAGAGACGTGGAGGTCACAGTAGCTTATCAAGACTGTTTTAATCCCCCTTGGATGAGTGGTGTAGGTCGCAGTGGAATAAAAAGACAATATTAATGCACCTTGGAAGAGTGATGGAGGTCGCATTGGAATGAAAGGACAGTATCATTGCTACTTGGAAGAGACGTCGAGGTCACAGTAGCTTAAAAAGACGATTTTAATGTCCCTTGGAAGAGTAGTGGTGGTCGCAGCGGAATAAAAAGACAATATCAATGCCCCGGGGAAGAGACGTGGATGTCACAGTAGCTTAGCAAGATGGTTTTATTGCTCCTTGTAAGAGTGCTGGTGGTTGCTGTGGTATAAAATGACAATATCAATGACCCGAGGAAGAGACATGGAGGTCAAAGCAGCTTACCAAGACAGTATTAATGTACCTTGGAAACGTGGTAGAGGTCGCAGTGGAATAAAAAGACAATACCAATGCCCCTTCGAAGAGACGTCGTGCTCACAGTAGCTTAACAAGATGGTTTTATTGCCCCTTGGAAGAGTGGTGGAGGTTGGTGTGGTATAAAAAGACAATATCAATGCCCCGTGAAAGAAACGTGGAGGTCAAAGGAGCTTAACAAGACGCTTTTAATGCTCCTTATAAGAGACGTTGAGTTCAGAGAGGTTTATTGAGATGGTTTTAATGCCCCTTGGAAGATACGTGTAGGACACATTAGCTTAACAAGATGGTTTTATTGCCCCTTGGAAGAGTGGTGGAGGTTGGTGTGGAATAAAAAGACAATAGCAATGCCCCGTGGAAGAGACGAGGAGGTCACAGTAGCTTAATAAGACGGTTTTAATGCCCCTTGCAAGAGCTGTGGAGTTCAGAGTGGTTTAACAAGATGGTTTTAATGCCCCTTGGAAGAAACGTGGAGGTCACGGTTTCTTAACTAGATGGTTTTAATGCGCCTTGGAAGAGTGATGGAGGTCGCAGTGGAATAAAGACAATATCAATGCCCCTTGGAAGAGACGTGGATCTCACAGTAGCTTAACAAGACGGTTTTACTGCACATTAGAAGAGTGATGAAGGTCGCAGTGGAATAAAAAGACAATATCAATGCCCCTTGGAAGAGACGTGGTGGTCAAAGTAGCTTAACAAGACAGTTTTAATGCCCCTTGGAAGAGTGTGGAGGTTATAGTGGAATAAAAAGACAATATTAAAGACCCGGCGAAGAGACGTGGAGGTCACAGTAGCTTAAATAAATGGTTTTATTGCCCCCTGGAAGAGCGGTGGAGTTCATAGTGGTTTAACAAGATGGTTTTAATGCCCCTTGGAAGAGACGTGGAGGTCACAGTAGCTTAACAAGATGGTTTTAATGCCCTTGGAAGAATGTTGGAGGTCGCAGTGGAAGAAAAAGACAATATCAATGCCATTTGGAAGAGACGATGAAGTCACAGTAGCTTAAGAAGATGGTTGTAATGCCCCTTGGATGAGTGGTGGAGGTCGCAGTGGAATAAAAAGACAAAATTAATACCCATTGGAAGAGTGATGGAGATCGCAGTGTAATAAAAGGACAGTATCAATGCCCCTTGGTAGAGACGTGGAGGTCACAGTAGCTTAACAAGACGGTTTTATTGCCCCTTGGAAGAGTGGTGGAGGATGCTGTGGTATAAAAAGACAATATCAATGCCTCGTTGAAGAGACTTGGAGGTCACAGTAACATAACAAGACGGTTTTAATGTCCCTCGGAAGAGTAGTGGAGGTCGCAGTGAAATAAAAAGACAATATCAATGCCCCGGGGAAGAGACGTGGAGGTCACAGTAGCTTAACAAGACGGTTTAAATGTACCTTGAAAGAGTGGTGGAGGTCGCAGTGGAATAAAAAGACAATATCAATGCCCCTTGGAAGAGACATGGAGGTCACAGTAGCTGAACAGGACGGTTTTAATATCCCTTGGAAGATTGGTGGAGGTTATAGTGGAATAAAAAGACAATATCAATGCCCCGTGCAAAAAACGTGGAGGTCACAGTAGCTTAACAAGAAGGTTTTAATGCCACTTGGATGAGTAGTGGAGGTTACAGTGAAATAAAAAGACATTATCAATGCACTGTGCAGGAGACATGGAGGTCACAGTAGCTTAACAAGATGGTTTTAATGCCCCTTGGAAGAGTGATGGAGGTCGCAGTGGAATAAAAAGACAGTATCAATGCCCCTTGTAAGAGTGGTGGAGGTCACAGTGGAATAAAAAGACAATATCAATGTCCCATGTAAGAGATGTGGAGGTCACAGTAGCTTAACAAGACGGTTTTAATGCCCCTTGGAAGAGTGGTGGAGGTCGCAGTGGAATAAATAGACAATATTAATGCCCCTTGGAAGAGTGATGGAGGTCGCAGTGGAATAAAAGGACAGTATCAATGCCTCGTGGAAGAGACGTGGAGGTCACAGTAGCATAACAAGACGGTTTTAATGCCCCTTGGAAGAGTGGTGGAGGTCGCAGTGGAATAAAAAGACAATGTTAATGCCCCTTGGAAGAGTTGTGGAGGTCGGTGTGGAATAAAAAGACAATATCAAAGCCCCAAGGAATGGACTTGGAGGTCACAGTAGCTTAAATAGATGGTTTTAATGCCCCTTGGAATAGCTGAGGAGTTCAGAGTGGTTTAACATGATGGTTTTAATGCCCCTTGGAAGAGACGTGGAGGTCAGCGTAGCTTAACAAGACGGTTCTAAAGCCCCTTGGATGAGTGGTGGAGGTCGCAGTGGAATAAAAATACGATATCAATGTCCCTTGGAAGAAATGTGGAGGTCACAGTAGCTTAACAAGATGGTTTTAATGCCCCTTCGAAGAGTGGTGGAGGTCGCTGTGGAATAAAAAGATAATAACAAAGTCCCGTGGAAGAGACGTGGATCTCACAGTAGCTTAACAAGACGGTTTTAATGCCCATTGGAAGAGTGGTGGAGGTTGCAGTGGAATAAAAAGACAATATCAATGCCCCGTGGAAGAGACTTGGAGGTCACAGTAGCTTAAGAAGACGGTTTTAATGCCCCTTGGAAGAGTGGTGGAGGTCGCTGTGGAATAAAAAGACAATATCAATGCCCCGTGGAAAAGACGTGAAGGACACAGTAGCTTAGCAAGACGGTTTTAACGCCCCTTGCAAGAGCTGTGGAGTTCAGAGTGGTTTAACAAGATGGTTTTAATGCCCCTTGGAAGAGACGTGGAGGTCATAGTAGCTTAACAAGATGGATTTAATGCCCCTTGGAAGAGTGATGGAGGTCGCAGTGGAATAAAGACAATATCAATGCCCCTTGGAAGAGACGTGGAGGTCACAGTAGCTTAACAAGACGGTTTTAATGCCCCTTGGAAGAATGGTGGAGGTCGCAGTGTAATGAAAAGACAATATGAATGCACCTCGGAAGAGTGGTGGAGGTCGCAGTGGAATAAAAAGACAATATCAATACCCCTTGGAAGAGAAGTAGAGTTCACAGTAGCTTAACAAGACGGTTTTAATACTCCTCGGAAGAGTGGTGGAGGTTACAGTGGAATAAAAAGACAATATCAATGCCCCATGGAAAAGACGTGGTCACAGTAGCTTTAAAAGATGGTTTTAATGCCCCTAGGCAGAGTGGTGGAGGTCGCAGTGGAATAAAAAGACAATATCAATGATCCCTTGGAAGAGTGGTGGAGGTTGCAGTGGAATAAAAAGATGATATCAATGCCCCTTGGAAGAGGGGTGGTGGTTACAGTGGAATAAAAACTCAATATCAATGCCCCTTGGAAGAGACATGGAGTTCATAGTAGCTGAACAAAATGGTTTTAATGTCCCTTGGAAGAGTGGTGGAGTACAGAGTGGTTTAATAAGACGGTTTTAATGCCGTTGGAAGAGATGTCGAGGTCACAGTAGCAGAACAAGACTGTTTTAATGCCCCTTAGAAGAGTGGTGGAGGTTACAGTGTAATAAAAAGACAATATCAATGCCCCTTGGAAGAGACATGAAGGTCACAGTATCATAACAAGACGGTTTTAATGCCCCTTGTAAGAGTGGTGGAGGTCGCAGTGGAATAAAAAGACAATATGAATGCCCCTTGGAAGAGTGATAGAGGTCGCAGTTGAATAAAAGGACTGTACCAAAGCCCCGTGGAAGAGACGTGGAGGTCACAGTAGCTTAAAAATATGGATTTAATGCCCCTTGGAAGAGTGGTGGAGGTCGCTGTGGAATAAAAAGACAATATCAAAGCACTGTGGAAAAGACGTGGAGGTCACAGTAGCTTAAATAGACGGTTTGAATGCCCCTTGGAATAGCTGTGGAGTTCAGAATGGTTTAACAAGATGGTTTTTATGCACCTTGGAAGAGAAGTGGAGGTCACAGTAGTTTAACAAGACAGTTTTAATGCCCCTTGGCTGAGTGGTGGAGGTTACAGTGGAATAAAAAGACAATATCAATGCCCCGTGGAAGAGACATGGAGGTCACAGTAGCTTAACAAGACAGTTTTAATGCCCCTTGGAAGAGTGGTGGAGTTTGCAGTGGAATATAAAGACAATACCAATGCCCCTTGGAAGAGTGGTGGAGGTCGCAGTGGAATAAAAAGACAATATTAATGCCCCTTGAAAGAGTGATGGAGGTCGCAGTGGAATAAAAAGACAATTTCAATGCCCATTGGAAGAGTGGTGGAGGTCGCAGTGGAATAAAAATACAATATCAATGTCCCGTGGAAGAGATGTGGAGGTAACAGTAGCTTAATAAGACGGTTTTAATAACCCTTGGAAGAGTGGTGGAGGTCGCTGTGAAAGAAGAATACAATATCAAAGCCCCGTGGAAGAGACGTTTAGGTCACAGTAGCTTAAAAAGACGGTTTTAATGCCCCTTGGAATAGCATTGGATTTCAGAGTGGTTTAACAAGACTGTTTTAATGCCCCTTGGATGAGTGGTGGAGGTTACAGTGGAATAAAAAGACTATATCAATGCCCCTACGAAGAGACGTCGAGGTCACAGTAGCTTACAAGACGGTTTTAATGTACCTTGGAAGAGTGGTGGAGGTTACAGTGGAATAAAAAGACAATATCAATGCCCCGTGGAAGAGACATGGAGGTCACAGTAGCTTAACAAGACAGTTTTAATGCCCCTTGGAAGAGTGGTGGAGTTTGCAGTGGAATATAAAGACAATACCAATGCCCCTTGGAAGAGTGGTGGAGGTCGCAGTGGAATAAAAAGACAATATTAATGCCCCTTGAAAGAGTGATGGAGGTCGCAGTGGAATAAAAAGACAATTTCAATACCCATTGGAAGAGTGGTGGAGGTCGCAGTGGAATAAAAATACAATATCAATGTCCCGTGGAAGAGATGTGGAGGTAACAGTAGCTTAATAAGACGGTTTTAATAACCCTTGGAAGAGTGGTGGAGGTCGCTGTGAAAGAAGAATACAATATCAAAGCCCCGTGGAAGAGACGTTTAGGTCACAGTAGCTTAAATAGACGGTTTTAATGCCCCTTGGAATAGCATTGGATTTCAGAGTGGTTTAACAAGACTGTTTTAATGCCCCTTGGATGAGTGGTGGAGGTTACAGTGGAATAAAAAGACAATATCAATGCCCCTTGGAAGAGACATGAAGGTCACAGTAGCTTAACAAGATGGTTTTAATGCCCCTTGGAAGAGTGGTGGAGGTCGCTGTGGAATAATAAGATAATAACAAAGCCCCGTGGAAGAGACGTGCATCTCACAGTAGCTTAACAAGACGGTTTTAATGCCCATTGGAAGAGTGGTGGAGGTCGCAGTGGAATAAAAAGACAATATCAATGCCGCGTGGATGAGACGTGGAGGTCACAGTAGCTTAAAAAGACGTTTTTAATGCCCCTTGGAAGAGTGGTGGAGGTCGCTGTGGAATAAAAAGACAATATCAATGACCCGTGGAAGAGACGTGAAGGACACAGTAGCTTAACAAGACGATTTTAACGCCCCTTGCAAGAGCTTTGGAGTTCAGATTGGTTTAACAAGATGGTATAAATGCCCCTTGGAAGAGACGTGGAGGTCACAGTAGCTTAACAAGACGGTTTTAATGACCCTTGGAAGAGTGATGGAGGTCGCAATGGAATAAAGACAATATCAATGCCCCTTGGAAGAGACGTGGAGGTCACAGTAGCTTAACAAGATGGTTTTAATGCCACTTGGAAGAATGGTGGAGGTCGCAGTGTAATAAAAAGACAATATGAATGCACCTCGGAAGAGTGGTGAAGGTCACAGTGGAATAAAAAGACAATATCAATGCCCCTTGAAGAGTAGTAGAGTTCATAGTAGCTTACAAGACGTTTTTAATGCCCCTCGGAAGAGTGGTGGAGGTTACAGTGGAATAAAAAGACAATATCAATGCCCCGTGGAAAAGACGTGGAGGCCACACTAGCTTTAACCCCTTAACTACCGAGGACGTATTAGTAAGCATATTTGCGTACTGCCCGTTCAGTGAGGGCTGCTGCGCTGAGCCCTCACTGAACGGAGCACATGTCAGCTGATTCTTACATGTGCCCGCAACAGCCGCGGGTGGAATCGCGATCCACCCGCGGCTGTTAACATGTTAAATGCTGCTGTCAATCTCTGACAGCAGCATTTAACGGTCGCTTCCGGGTAGCGCGTCATAAGCCACGCCCACCGGCGACCCCGTCACGTGATCGCGGGTCGCCGATGGGCGTGCATGACAACCCAGGGTCTGCAGCAGACGCCTGTGGTTGTCATGATCTTATCGCTATGAGCGCCACCTAGTGGTCGGCGCTCATAACACAAGACCATTTCTGCTGCATGCAGGGGATCTGCTCGTCCTCTGTATGTAGCAGAGCCGATCGAATAGTTGCTGCTTCTAGTCTCCTATGGAGACTATAGAAGCATGCAAAAAATAAAAAAAAAAAGTTTTTAAAAATATAAAAAAAATAAAAAAATATAAATGTTTAAATCACCCCCCCTTTTGCCCCATTCAAAATAAAATATATATATATATAAAAAAAAAAACCCACATACACATATTTGGTATCGCCGCGTTCAGAATCGTCCGATCTATCAATATAAAAAAAAAATTAATCCGATCGGTAAACGGCGTAACGAGAAAAAAATTCTAAACGCCAGAATTACTTTTTTTGGTCGCCGCAAAATTGAAATAAAATGCAATAACGGGCGATCAAAACATCGGATCTACCCCAAATGTTATCAATAAAAACAACAGCCCGGTTCGCAAAAAATAAGGCATAAACCAGCCCCAGATCACGAAAAATGGAGACGCTACAGGTCTTAGAAAATGGCGCTATTTTTTTATTTATTTTTTTACCAAATTTTGGAATTTTTTTTCACCACTTAAATATAAAAGAACCTATGCATGTTTGATGTTTATGAACTCGTAATGACCTGTAGAATAAGAAGGGCAGGTCAGTTTTAGCATTCAGTGAACGTGGTAAAAAAAAAAAAAAAAAAACAACTGTGGTATTGCACTTTTTTTGCAATTTTACCGCACTTGGAATTTTTTTACCGTTTTCCCGTACAGGATATGGTAAAACTAGTAATGGCGTTGAAAAGTACAACTCGTCTCGCAAAAAATAAGCCCTCACATGGCCATATTGACCAAAAAATAAAAACGCTATTGCTCTGGGAACAAGGGGAGCAAAAACGAAAATGCAAAAACGGAAAATGCTCCTGGGCTTAAGGGGTTAAAAGATGGTTTTAATGCCCCTAGGCAGAGTGGTGGAGGTCGCAGTGGAATAAAAAGACAATATCAATGCCCCTTGGAAGAGTGTTGGATGTTGCAGTGGAATAAAAAGACAATATCAATGACCCCTTGGAAGAGTGGTGGAGATCGCAGTGGAATAAAAAGACAATATCAAAGACCCGTGGAAGAGGGGTGGTAGTTACAGTGGAATAAAAACTCAATATCAATGCCCCGTGGAAGAGACATGGAGGTCATAGTAGCTGAACAAAATGGTTTTAATGCCCCTTGGAAGAGTGGTGGAGTACAGAGTGGTTTAATAAGACGGTTTTAAAGCCGCTTGGTAGAGACGTCGAGGTCACAGTAGCAGAACAAGACAGTTTTAATGCCCCTTAGAAGAGTGGTGGAGGTTACAGTGTAATAAAAAGACAATATCAAAGCCCCATGGAAGAGACTTTGAGGTCACAGTAGCTTAAAAAGATGGTTTTAATGCCCCTTGGAAGAGTGGTGGAGGTCGCTGTGGAATAAAAAGACAATATCAAGGCACCGTGGAAAAGACGTGGAGGTCACAGTAGCTTAAATATACAGTTTGAATGCCCCTTGGAATAGCTGTGGAGTTCAGAGTGGTTTAACAAGATGGTTTTTATGCACCTTGGAAGAGAATTGGAGGTCACAGTAGCTTAACAAGACAGTTTTAATGCCCCTTGGATGAGTGGTGGAGGTTACAGTGGAATAAAAAGACTATATCAATGCCCCTACGAAGAGACGTCGAGGTCACAGTAGCTTACAAGACGGTTTTAATGTCCCTTGGAAGAGTGGTGGAGGTTACAGTGGAATAAAAAGACAATATCAATGCCCCATGGAAGAGACATGGAGGTCAAAGTAGCTTAACAAGACAGTTTTAATGACCCTTGGATGACTGGTGGATGTCGCAGTGGAATAAAAAGACAATATCAATGCCCCTTGGAAGAGGGGTGGTGGTTACAGTGGAATAAAAAGACAATATCAATGCCCCGTGGAAGATACGTGGAGGTCATAGTAGCTGAACAAGACGGTTTTAATGTCCCTTGGATGAGTGGTGGATGTCGCAGTGGAATAAAAAGACAATATCAATGCCCCTTGGAAGAGGGGTGGTGGTTACAGTGGAATAAAAAGACAATATCAATGCCCCGTGGAAGAGACATGGAGGTCACAGTAGCCTAACAAGACGGTTTAATGCCCCTTGGATGATTGGTGGAGGTCACTGTGGAATAAAAAGACAATATCAAAGCTCCCAGGAAGAGACGTGGAGGTCACAGTAGCTTAAATAGATGGTTTTAATGCACCTTGGAATAGCTGTTGAGTTCAGAGTAGTTTAACAAGATGGTTTTTATGCACCTTGGAAGAGAAGTGGAGGTCACAGTAGCTTAACAAGACAGTTTTAATGCCCCTTGGATGAGTGGTGGATGTCGCAGTTTAATAAAAAGACAATATCAATGCACCTTGGAAGAGGGGTGGTGGTAACAGTGGAAGAAAAAGACAATATCAATGCCCCGTGGAAGAGACGGGGAGGTCATAGTAGCTGAACAAGACGGTTTTGATGCCCCTTGGAAGAGTGGTGGAGTTCAGATGGTTTAACATGGTGGTTTTAATGCACCTTGGAAGAGACGTGGAGGTCACTGTAACTAAACAACATGGTTTTAATGCCCCTTGGAAGAGTGGTGGAGATCGCAGTGGAATAAAAAGACAATTTCAATGCCCATTGGAAGAGTGGTGGAGGTCGCAGTGGAATAAAAATACAATATCAATGTCCCGTGGAAGAGATGTGGAGGTCACAGTAGCTTAATAAGACGGTTTTAATGCCCCTTGGAATAGCTGTGGATTTCAGAGTGGTTTAACAAGATGGTTTTAATGCCCCTTGGAAGAGACGTGGAGGTCACAGTAGCTTAACAAGAGGGTTTTAATGCCCCTTGGATGAGTGATGGAGTTTATAGTGGAATAAAAAGACAATATGAATGCACTGTGGAAGAAACATGGAGGTCACAGTAGCTTAACAAGATGGTTTTAATGCCCCTTGGAAGAGTGGTGGAGGACGCAGTGGAATAAAAAGACCATATCAATGCCCCTTGTAAGATTGGTGGAGGTCGCAGTGGAATAAAAAGACAATATCAATGTCCCATGTAAGAGATGTGGAGGTCACAGTAGCTTAACAAGATGGTTTTAATGCCCCTTGGAAGAGTGGTTGAGGTCGCAGTGGAATAAAAAGACAATATTAATGCCCCTTGGAAGAGTGATGGAGGTCGCAATAGAATAAAGAGAATATCAATACCCCTTGGAAGAGACGTGGAGGTCACAGTAGCTTAACAAGACGTTTTTAATGCACCTTGGAAGAATGGTGGAGGTCGCAGTGTAATAAAAAGACAATATGAATGCACCTCGTAAGAGTGGCGGAGGTCGCAGTGGAATAAAAAGACAATATCAATGCCCCTTGGAAGAGACGTAGAGTTCAAAGTAGCTTAACAAGATGGTTTTAATGCCACTCGGAAGAGTGGTGGACGTTACAGTGGAATAAAAATACAATATCAATGCCCCGTGGAAAAGACGTGGAGGTCACAGTAGCTTTAAAAGATGGTTTTATTGCCCCTAGGCAGAGTGGTGGAGGTCGGAGTGGAATGAAAAGACAATATCAATGCCCCTTGGAAGAGTATTGGAGGTCGAAGTGGAATAAAAAGCAATATCAAAGACCCCTTGGAAGAGTGGTGGAGGTCGGAGTGGAATAAAAAGACGATATCAATGTCCCTTGGAAGAGGGGTGGTGGTTACAGTGAAATATAAACTCAATATCAATGCCACGTGGAAGAGACATGGAGGTCATAGTAGCTGAACAAAATGGTTTTAATGCCGCTTAGAAGAGTGGTGGAGTTCAGAGTGGTTTAATAAGATGGTTTCAATGCCGCTTGGAAGAGACGTCGAGGTCACAGTAGCAGAACAAGACAGTTTTAATGCCCCTTGGAAGAGTGGTGGAGGTCACAGTGGAATAAAAAGACAATATGAATGCGCCTTGGAAGAGTGATAGAGGTCGCAGTTGAATAAAAGGGCAGTATCAAAGCACCGTGGGAAAGACGTGGAGGTCACAGTAGCTTAAATAGACGATTTGAATGCCCCTTGGAATACTGTGGAGTTCAGAGTGGTTTAACAAGATGTTTTTTATGCACCTTGGAAGAGAATTGGAGGTTACAGTAGCTTAACAAGACGGTTTTAATGCCCCTTGGATGAGTGGTGGAGGTTACAGTGGAATAGAAAGACAATATCAATGCCCCTACGAAGAGACATCGAGGTAAAAGTAGCTTACAAGACGGTTTTAATGTCCCTTGGAAGAGTGGTGGAGGTTACAGTGGTATAAAAAGACAATATCAATGCCCCGTGGAAGAGACATGGAGGTCACAGTAGCTTAACAAGACAGTTTTAATTCCCCTTGGATGAGTGGTGGAGGTAGCAGTGGAATAAAAATACAATTTCAATGTCCCGTGTAAGAGACGTGGAGGTCACAGTAGCTTAACAAGATGGTTTTAATGACCCTTGGAAGAGTGGTGGAGGTTGCTGTGGAATAAAAAGATAATAACAAAACCCCGTGGAAGAGACGTGGAGGTCACAATAGCTTAAATAAATGGTTTTATTGCTCCTTGGAAGAGATGTGGATTTCATAGTGTTTTAACAAGATGGTTTTAATGCCTCTTGGAAGAGACGTGGAAGTCACAGTAGCTTAACAAGATGGTTTTAATGCCCCTTGGAAGAGTGGTGGAGGTTACAGTGGAATAAAAAGACAATGTCAATGCCCCGTGGAAGAGACGTTGACGTAACTGTAGCTTACCAAGACGGTTTTAATGCCCTTTGGAAGAGTGGTGGAGGTTACAGTGGAATAAAAAGACAATATAAATTTCCCTTGGAAGAGATGTGGAGTGCAGAGTGTTTTAATAAGACGGTTTTAATGCCCCTTGGAGGAGACATGTAGGTCACAGTAGCTTAACAAGACGGTTTTAATGCCCCTTGGAAGAGTGGTGCAGGTCGCAGTGAAATAAAAAGACAATATCAATTCCCATTGGAAGAGTGGTGGAGGTCGCAGTGGAATAAAAGGACAATATTAATGCCCCTTGGAAGAGTGATGGAGGTCGCAGTTGAATAAAAGGACAGTATTAGTGCCCCGTGGAAGAGACATGGAGGTCACATTAGCTTAACAAGATGGTTTTAATGCCCCTTGGAAGAGTGGTGGAGGTCGCTGTGGAATAAAAAGACAATATCAATGCCCCGTGGAAGAGACGTGGATGTCACAGTAGTTTAAATAGACGGTTTTAAAGCCCCTTGGAATAGCTGTGGATTTCAGAGTGGTTTAACAAGATTGTTTTAATGCCCCTTTTAAGAGAGGTGGAGGTCACAGCAGCGTAACAAGACGGTTTTAATGCCCCTTGGATGAGTGGTGGAGGTTATAGTGGAATAAAAATACAATATCAATGCCCCTTGGAAGAGACGTCGAGTTCCCAGTAGATTAATTAGAAGGTTTTAATGCCCCTTGGAAGAGTGGTGGAGGCTACAGTGGAATAAATAGACAATATCAATGCCCCTTGGAAGAGACGTGGAGGTCACAGTAGCTTAACAAGGCAGTTTTAATGCCCCTTGGAAGAGTGGTGGAGGTCTCAGTGGAATAAAACGACAATATCAATGCCCCTTGGAAGAGTGGTGGAGGTCACAGTGGAATAAAAAGACAATATCAATGTCTCGTGCATGAAACGTGGAGGTCACAGTGTAATATACAGACAGTATCAATGCCCCGTGGAGAGAAGTGGAGGTCGCTGTAGCTTAACAAGGTGGTTTTAATGCCCCTTGGAAAATTGGTGGAGGTCGCTGTGGAATAAAAAGACAATGCCCCGAGGAAGAGACGTTGAGGTCAGAGTAGATTAAATAGACGGTTTTAATGCCCCTTGTAATAGCTGTGGAGTTCAGAGTGGTTTAACAAGATGGTTTTAATGCCCCTTGGAAGAGACGTGGAGTTCTCAGCAGCCGAACAAGACTGTTTTAATGCCCCTTGGATGAGTGGTGGAGGTCGCAGTGGAATAAAAAGACAATATCAATGCCCCGTGGAAGACTCGTGGAGGTCACAGTAGCTTAACAAGATGGTTTTAATGCCCCTTGTAATAGCGGTGGAGGTCGCTGTGGAATAAAAAGACAATATTGAAGCTCCGTGGAAGAGACGGGGAGGTCACAGCAGCTTAAATAATTGGTTTTATTGCGGCTTGGAAGAGCTGTGGAGTTCCTATTGGTTTAAAAAGATGGTTTTAATGCCCCTTGGAAGAGACGTGGAGGTCACAGTAGCTTAACAAGATGGTTTTAATGCCCCTTGGAAGAGTGGTGGAGGTCGCATTGGAATAAAAAGACAATATCAACACCGCTTGGAAGAGTTGTGGAGGTCGCAGTGGAATAAAAAGACAATATCAATGTCCCGAGGAAGAGACGTGGAGGTCATCGTAGCTTAACAAGATGGTTTTAATGCCCCTAGGCAGAGTGGTGGAGGTCGCAGTGGAATAAAAAGACAATATCAATGCCCCTTGGAAGAGTGGTGGAGGTCACAGTGGAATAAAAAGATGATATCAATGCCCCTTGGAAGAGGGGTGGTGGATACAGTTTAATAAAAACTCAAAATCAATGCCCCGTGGAAGAGACATGGAGGTCATAGTAGGTGAACAAGATGGTTTTAATGCACCTTGGAAGAGTGGTGGAGTTCAAAGTGGTAGAAAAACACAATACTAATGCCCCTTGGAAGAGTGAGAGAGATCGCAGTTGAATAATAGGATAGTATCAATGCCCCGTGGAAGAGACGTGAAGGTCACAGCAGCTTAACAAGATGGTTTTAATGCCCCTTGGAAGAAACATGGAGGTCACAGTAGCTTAACAAGATGGTTTTAATGCCCCTTGGAAGAGTGGTGGAGGTCGCATTGGAATAAAAAGACAATATCAACACCGCTTGGAAGAGTTGTGGAGGTCGCAGTGGAATAAAAAGACAATATCAATGTCCCAAGGAAGAGATGTGGAGGTCATAGTATCTTAACAAGATGGTTTTAATGCCCCTAGGCAGAGTGGTGGAGGTCGCAGTGGAATAAAAAGACAATGTCACTGCCCCTTGGAAGAGTGGTGGAGGTCACAGTGGAATAAAAAGACAATATCAATGACCCCTTGGAAGAGTGGTGGAGGTCGCAGTGGAATAAAAAGATTATATCAATGCCCCTTGGAAGAGGGGTGGTGGATTCAGTTTAATAAAAACTCAATATCAATGCCCCGTGGAAGAGACATGGAGGTCATAGTAGGTGAACAAGATGGTTTTAATGCACCTTGGAAGAGTGGTGGAGTTCAGAGTGGTTTAATAAGACGGTTTTTATGCCCCTTGGAAGAGACGTCGAGCTCACAGTAGCTGAAGAAGACGGTTTTATTGCCCCTTGGATGAGTGGTGGAGGTTACAGTGGAATAAAAAGACAATATCAATTCCCCGTGGAAGAGATATGGAGGTCACAATAGCTTAACAAGACCGTTTTAATGTCCCTTGGAAGAGTGGTGGAGGTCGCAGTGGAATAAAAAGATAATATCAATGTCCCGTGGAAGTGACGTGGAGGTCACAGTAGCTTAATAAGACGGTTTTAATACCACTTGGATGAGTGGTGGAGGTCATAGTGGAATAAAAACACAATATTAATGCCCCTTGGTTGAATAATAGAACAGTATCAATGCCCCGTGGAAGAGACGTGAAGGTCACAGCAGCCTAACAAGATGGTTTTAATGTCCCTTGGAGGAGACGTGGAGGTCACAGTAGCTTAACAAGATGGTTTTAATGCCCCTTGGAAGAGTGATGGAGGTCGCATTGGAATAAAAAGACAATATCAACACCGCTTGGAAGAGTTGTGGAGGTCGCAGTGGAATAAAAAGACAATATCAATGTCTCAAAGAAGAGACGTGGAGGTCATAGTAGCTTAACAATATGGTTTTAATGCCCCTAGGCAGAGTGGTGGAGGTCGCAGTGGAATAAAAAGACAATATTAATGCCCCTTGGAAGAGTGGTGGAGTTCACAGTGGAATAAAAAGACAATATCAATGACCCCTTGGAAGAGTGGTGGAGGTCGCAGTGGAATAAAAAGATGATATCAATGCCCCGTGGAAGAGACGTGAAGGTCACAGCAGCTTAACAAGATGGTTTTAATGCCTCTTGGAAGAGTGGTGGAGGTCACTGTGGAATAAAAAGACTATCAAAGCCCCGTGGAAGAGACGTGGAGATCACAGTAGCTTAAATAGATGGTTTTAATGCCCTTTGGAATAGCTGTGGAGTTCAGAGTGGTTTAACAAGATGGTTTTTATGCACCTTCGAAGAGACGTGGAGGTCACAGTAGCTTAACAAGATGGTTTTAATGTCCCTTGGATGAGTGGTGGAGGTTATGTGGAATAAAAATACAATATCAATGCCCCTTTGAAGAGACGTCGAGGTCACAGTAGCTTACAAAACGGTTTTAATGTCCCTTGGAAGAGTGGTGGAGGTTACAGTGGAATAAAAAGACAATATCAATGCCCCGTGGAAGAGACATGGAGGTCACAGTAGCTTAACAAGATGGCTTTAATGCCCCTTGGAAAAGTGGTTGAGGTTGCAGTGGAATAAAAAGACAATATTAATCCCCCTTGGAAGAGTGGTGAAGGTCGTAGTGGAAATAAAGGACAGTATCAATGCCTCGTGGGAGAGACGTGGAGGTCACAGTAGCTTAACAAGACGGTTTTAATGCCCGTTGGAAGATACGTGGAGGTCACAGTAGCTTAACAAGATGGTTTCAATGCCCGTTGGAAGAGTGGTGGAGGTCAGAGTGGAATAAAAAGACAATATCAATGAACATTGGAAGAGTGTTGGAGGTCGCAGTGGAATAAAAAGACGATATCAATTCCCCGTTGAATAGACTTAGAGGTAACAGTAGCTTAACAAGATGGTTTTAATGCCCCTTGGAAGAGAGGTGGAGGTCGCAGTGGCATAAACTGACAATATCAATACCCCGTGGAAGAGACGTGGAGGTCACAGTAGCTTAACAAGTCGGTTTTAATGCCCCTTGGAAGAGTGTTGGAGGTAGCTGTGGAATAAAAGGACAGTATCAATGCCCAAAGGAAGAGACGTGGAGGCCACAGTAGCTTAACAAGATGGTTTAATGCCCCTTGGATGATTGGTGGAGGTCACTGTGGAATAAAAAGACAATATCAAAGCTCCGAGTAAGAGACGTGGAGGTCACAGTAGCTTAATTAGATGGTTTTAATGCCCCTTGGAATAGCTGTGGAGATCAGAGTAGTTTAACAAGATGGTTTTTATGCACCTTGGAAGAGAAGTGGAAGTCATAGTAGCTTAACAAGACAGTTTTAATGCCCCTTGGATGAGTGGTGGATGTCGCAGTGGAATAAAAAGACAATGTCAATGCCCCTTGGAAGAGGGGTGGTGGTTACAATGGAATAAAAAGACAATATCAATGCCCCGTGGAAGAGACGTGGAGGTCATAGTAGCTGAACAAGACAGTTTTAATGCCCATTGGATGAGTGTTGGAGGTCGCAGTGGAATAAAAATACAATATTATTGCCCCTTGAAAGAGTGATGGAGGTCGCAGTGGAATAAAAGGACCATATCAATGCCCCTTGTAAGAGGGTGGAGGTCGCAATGGAATAAAAAGACAATATCAATGTCCCATGTAAGAGATGTGCAGGTCACAGTAGCTTAACAAGATGGTTTTAATGCCCCTTGGAAGAGTGGTTGAGGTCGCAGTGGAATAAAAAGACAATATTAATGCCCCTTGGAAGAGTGATGGAGGTCGCAATGGAATAAAGACAATATCAATGCTCCTTGGAAGAGACGTGGAGGTCACAGTAGCTTTAAAAGATGGTTTTAATGCCCCTAGGCAGAGTGGTGGAGGTCGCAGTGGAATGAAAAAACAATATCAATGCCCCTTGGAAGAGTATTGGAGGTCGCAGTGGAATAAAAAGCAATATCAATGACCCCTTGTAAGAGTGGTGGAGGTCGCAGTGGAACAAAAAGACAATATCAATGTCCCATGTAAGAGATGTGCAGGTCACAGTAGCTTAACAAGATGGTTTTAATGCCCCTTGGAAGAGTGGTGGAGGTCGCAGTGGAATAAAAAGACAATATGAATGCCCCTTGGAAGAGTGATAGAGGTCGCTGTGGAATAAAAAGACAATTTCAAAGCACCGTGGGAAAGACGTGGAGGTCACAGTAGCTTAAATAGACGGTTTGAATGCCCCTTTGAATAGCTGTGGAGCTCAGAGAGGTTTAACAAGATGGTTTTTATGCACCTTGGAAGAGAATTGGAGGTCACAGTAGCTTAACAAGACGGTTTTAATGCCCCTTGGATGAGTGGTGGAGGTTACAGTGGAATAAAAAGACAATATCAATGCCCCTACGAAGAGACATCGAGGTCAAAGTAGCTTATAAGACGGTTTTAATGTCCCTTGGAAGAGTGGTGGAGGTTACAGTGTAATAAAAAGACAATATCAATGCCCCGTGGAAGAGACATGGAGGTCACAGTAGCTTAACAAGACAGTTTTAATGCCCCTTGGATGAGTTGTGGAGGTCGCAGTGGAATAAAAATACAATATCAATGTCCCGTGGAAGAGACGTGGAGGTCACAGTAGCTTGACAAGATGGTTTTAATGACCCTTGGAAGAGTGGTGGAGGTCGCTGTGGAATAAAAAGATAATAACAAAACCCCGTGGAAGAGACATGGAGGTCACAGTAGCTTAAATAAATGGTTTTATTGTTCCTTGGAAGAGATGTGGATTTCATAGTGGCTTAACAAGATGGTTTTAATGCCTCTTGGAAGAGACGTGGAAGTCACAGTAGCTTAACAAGATGGTTTTAATGCCCCTTGGAAGAGTGGTGGAGGTTACAGTGAATATAAAGACATTATCAATGCCCCATGGAAGAGACGTTGACGCAACTGTACCTTACCAAGACGATTTTAATGCCCTTTGGAAGAGTGGTGGAGGTCACAGTGGAATAAAAAGACAATATCAATTCCCATTGGAAGAGTGGTGGAGGTCGCAGTGGAATAAAAGGACAATATTAATGCTCCTTGGAAGAGTGATGGAGGTTGCAGTTGAATAAAAGGACAGTATTAATGCCCCGTGGAAGAGACATGGAGTTAACAGTAGCTTAACAAGACGGTTTTAATGCCCCTTGGATGAGTAGTGGAGGTTTTAGTGGAATAAAAAGAGAAAATCAATGCCCCGTGGAAGAGACGTGGAGGTCACAGTAGTTTAAATAGACGGTTTTAATGCCCCTTGGAATAGCTGTGGATTTCAGATTGGTTTAACAAGATTGTTTTAATGCCCCTTGGAAGAGACATGGAGGTCACAGCAGCGTAACAAGATGGTTTTAATGCCCCTTGGATGAGTGGTGGAGGTTATAGTGGAATAAAAAGACAATATCAATGCCCCTTGGAAGAGACGTCGAGGTCCCAGTAGATTAACAAGGAGGTTTTAATACCCCTTGAAAGAGTGGTGGAGGCTACAGTGGAATAAATAGACAATATCAATGACCCTTGGAAGAGACGTGGAGGTCACAGTAGCTTAACAAGGCAGTTTTAATGCCCCTTGGAAGAGTGGTGGAGGTCTCAGTGGAATAAAAAGACAATATCAATGCCCCTTGGAAAAGTGGTGGAGGTCGCAGTGGAATAAAAATATAATATCAATGCCCCTTGGAAAAGTGGTGGAGGTCGCAGTGGAATAAAAAGACAATATCAATGTCCCGCGCATGAAACGTGGAGGTCACAGTGTAATATACGGACAGTATCAATGCCCTGTGGAAGAGAAGTGGAGGTCACTGTAGCTTAACAAGATGGTTTTAATGCCCCTTGGAAAATTGGTGGAGGTCGCTGTGGAATAAAAAGACATTATCAATGCCCCGAGGAAGAGACGTTGAGGTCACAGTAGCTTAAATAGACGGTTTTAATGCCCCTTGGAATAGCTGTGGAGTTCAGAGTGTTTAAACAAGATGGTTTTAATGCCCCTTGGAAGAGACGTGGAGTTCTCAGCAGCTTAACAATACGGTTTTAATGCCCCTTGGATGAGTGGTGGAGGTCGCAGTGGAATAAAAAGACAATATCAATGCCCCGTGGAAGAGGGTTGGTGGTTACAGTGCAATAAAAAGACAATATCAATGCCCCGTGGAAGACTCGTGGAGGTCACAGTAGCTTAACAAGACGGTTTTAATGCCCCTTGGAATAGCGGTGGTGGTCGCTGTGGAATAAAAAGACAATATTGAAGCTCCGTGGAAGAGACGGGGAGGTCACTGCAGCTTAAATAATTGGTTTTATTGCGGCTTGGAAGAGCTGTGGAGTTCCTATTGGTATAACAAGATGGTTTTAATGCCCCTTGGAAGAGACGTGGAGGTCACAGTAGCTTAACAAGATGGTTTTAATGCCTCTTGGAAGAGTGGTGGAGGTCGCATTGGAATAAAAAGACAATATCAACACTGCTTGGAAGAGTTGTGGAGGTCGCAGTGGAATAAATAGACAATATCAATGTCCCGAGGAAGAGACGTGGAGGTCATAGTAGCTTAACAAGATGGTTTTAATGCCCCTAGGCAGAGTGGTGGAGGTCGCAGTGGAATAAAAAGACAATATCAATGCCCATTGGAAGAGTGGTGGAGGTCACAGTGGCATAAGAAGACAATATCAATGACCCCTTGGAGGAGTGGTGGAGGTCGCAGTGGAATAAAAAGATGATATCAATGCCCCTTGGAAGAGGGGTGGTGGATACAGTGGAATAAAAACTCAATATTAATGCCCCGTGGAAGAGACATGGAGGTCATAGTAGGTAAACAAGATGGTTTTAATGCACCTTGGAAGAGTGGTGGAGTTCAGAGTGGTTTAAAAAGACGGTTTTTATGCCCCTTGGAAGAGACGTCGAGCTCACAGTAGCTGAAGAAGACGGTTTTATTGCCCCTTGGATGAGTGGTGGAGGTTACAGTGGAATAAAAAGACAATATCAATGCCCCGTGGAAGAGACATGGAGGTCACAATAGCTTAACAAGACCGTTTTAATGCCCCTTGGAAGAGTGATAGAGATCGCAGTTGAATAATAGTACAGTATCAATGCCCCGTGGAAGAGACGTGAAGGTCACAGCAGCTTAACAAGATGGTTTTAATGCCTCTTGGAAGAGTGGTGGAGGTCGCTGTGGAATAAAAAGACTATCAAAGCCCCGTGGAAGAGATGTGGAGGTCACAGTAGCTTAAAAAGATGATTTTAATGCCCCTTGGATGAGTGGTGGAGGTTTTGTGGAATAAAAATACAATATCAATGCCCCTTTGAAGAGACGTCGAGGTCACAGTAGCTTACAAGACGGTTTTAATGTCCCTTGGAAGAGTGGTGGAGGTTACAGTGGAATAAAAAGACAATATCAATGCCCCGTGGAAGAGACATGGACGTCACAGTAGCTTAACAAGATGGCTTTAATGCCCCTAGGAAGAGTGGTGGAGGTCGCAGTGGAAGAAAAGGACAGTATCAATGCCCCGTGGGAGAGACGTGGAGATCACAGTAGCTTAGCAAGACGGTTTTAATGCCCGTTGGAAGATACGTGGAGGTCACAGTAGCTTAACAAGACGGTTTTAATGCCCGTTGGATGAGTGGTGGAGGTCAGAGTGGAATAAAAAGACAATATCAATGAACATTGGAAGAGTGGTGGAGGTCGCAGTGGAATAAAAAGATGATATCAATTCCCCGTTGAAGAGACGTGGAGGTCACAGTAGCTTAACAAGATGGTTTCAATGCCCCTTGGAAGAGTGGTGGAGGTCGCAGTGGCATAAACTGACAATATCAATACCCCGTGGAAGAGACGTGGACGTCACAATAGCTTAACAAGTCGGTTTTAATGCCCCTTGGAAGAGTGTTGGAGGTAGGTGTGGAATAAAAGGACAGTATCAATGCCCCATGGAAGAGACGTGGAGGTCACAGTAGTTTAAATAGACGGTTTTAATGCCCTTTGAAATAGCTGTGGAGTTCAGAGTGGTTTAACAAGATGGTATTTATGCACCTTGGAAGAGACGTGGAGGTCACAGTAGCTTAACAAGACGGTTTTAATGCCCCTTGGATGAGTGGTGGAGGTTATGTGGAATAAAAATACAATATCAATGCCCCTTTGAAGAGACGTCGAGGTCACAGTAGCTTACAAGACGGTTTTAATGTCCCTTGGAAGAGTGGTGGAGGTTACAGTGGAATAAAAAGACAATATGAATGCCCCGTGGAAGAGACATGGTGGTCACAGTAGCTTAAGAAGATGGCTTTAATGCCCCTTGGAAGAATGGTGGAGGTCGCAGTGGAATAAAAAGACAATATTAATGCCCCTTGGAAGAGTGATGAAGGTCGCAGTGGAAGAAAAGGACAGTATCAATGCCCTGTGGGAGAGAAGTGGAGGTCACAGTAGATTAACAAGATGCTTTTAATGCCCCTTGGAAGAGCTGTGGATTTCAGAGTGGTTTATTAAGATGGTTTTAATGCCCTTGGAAGAGACTTGTAGGTGACAGTAGCTTAACAAGATGGTTTTAATGCGACTTGGAAGAGTGGTGGAGGTCGCAGTGGAATAAAAAAACAATATCAATGCCCCGTGGAAGAGACGTGGAGGTCACAGTATCTTAAAAAGACGATTTTAATGCCCCATGGAAGAGTGTTGGAGGTCGCAGTGGAATAAAAAGACAATATCAATGCCCCGTGGAAGAGACGTGGAGGTCACAGTATCTTAAATTGATGGTTTTAATGCCCCTTGGAAGAACTGTGGAGTTCAGAGTGCATTATCAAGATGGTTTTAATGTGCCTTGGAAGAGAAGTGTAGGTCACCGTAGCTTAACAAGACGGTTTTATTGCCCCTTAGAAGAGTGCTGGAGGTCGCAGTGGAATAAAAAGAAAATATCATTGCCTCTTGGAAGAAACTTGTAGGTCACAGCTGCTTAACAAGATGGTTTTAATTCCCCTTGGAAGAGTGGTGGAGGTCACAGTGGAATTAAAAGACAATATCAATGCCCCGTCGTAGAGACGTGGTTGTCACTGTTGTTATGTTCTGCTACCAGAGCTAAGGAAAGAGAGGAGATCTGTCCCTACGATAGAACTCAGCTTAATCCCTACGATGTAACAGGGGACCTGATCCTGCGATCAGACCTGCTAAAGTCCTAAGCTAGTCTGTACGGAGACCTATAGATATGGGGAGGGAATCCCTACAAGTACTAAGGACTGGGAGGAATATGGGACACCTCCTAACAGAAATAGTAGCAGACAGACGAACAAACAAAATATATAGAACATAGAGGTCAGTAGACCAAGCAAACTAACAGAGCAAGACACAGAGCACAGGCTAGCTAGAAAGTAGATATACAATGAAGTCCAGCAAAGCCAGAAGGGCGGAGCAGGATTAAATAGGCCAACAAGGTCATGTGACCAGCAAAGGAAAAAAGACCTAAGAGCAAGGTTCTAACAACTGTAGCTCAACAAGACGGTTTTACTGCCCCTTGGAAGAGTGGTGGACGTCGCAGTGGAATAAGAAGACAATATCAATGCCCCTTGGAAGAGTGGTGGAGGTCTCAGTGGAATAAAAAGACAATATAAATGCCCCGTGGAAAAGGCGTGGAGGTCATAGTAGCTGCACAAGATGGTTTTAATGCCCCTTGGAAGAGCTGTGGAGTTCAGAGTGGTTTAACAAGATGGTTTTAATGCCCCTTGGAAGAGACGAGTTCACAGTAGCTTAACAAGACAGTTTTAAT
Source organism: Phyllobates terribilis (assembly GCF_046119375.1). Classification (NCBI taxonomy): domain Eukaryota; kingdom Metazoa; phylum Chordata; class Amphibia; order Anura; family Dendrobatidae; genus Phyllobates; species Phyllobates terribilis. Next base: position 340,258,008 of record NW_027362765.1, on the reverse strand, counting down.
GCCCCTTGGAAGAGTGGTGGATGTTACAGTGGAATAAAAAGACAATATCAATGCACCGTGGAAGAGACATGGAGGTCAAAGTAGCTTAACAAGCCGGTTTTAATGCCTCTTGGAAGCGTGGTAGAGGACGCAGTGGAATAAAAAGGCAATATCAGTGCCCCTTGGAAGAGTGTTGGAGGTCGCAGTGGAATAAAAAGACAATATCAATGTCCCTTGGAAGAGACTTGGAGGTAACAGTAGCTTTACAGAATGGTTTTAATGAACCTTGGAAGAGTGATGGAGTTCAGAGTGGTTTAATAAGATGGTTTTAATGCCCCTTGGAAGAGACGTCGAGGTCACAGTAGCTTAACAAGACGGTTTTAATGCCCCTTGGTTAAGTGGTGGAGGTCGCAGTGCAATAAAAAGACAAAATTAATGCTCCTTGGAAGAGTGATAGAGGTCGCAGTGGAATAAAAGGACAGTATCAATGCCCCTTGGAAGAAACGTGGAGTTCACAGAAGCTTAACAAGAGGGATTTAATGCCCCTTGGAAGAGGTGTGGAGCTCAGAATAGTCTAACAAGTCTGTTTTGATGGCCCTTGAATGAGATGTGAAGGTCACTGTAGCTTAACAAGACTGCTTCAATGCCCCTTGGAAGAGGTGTGGAGTGAAAAGTGGTTTAACAAGACGGTTTTAATGCCCCCTGGATGAGAAGTGGAGGTCACAGTAGCTTAACAAGACGGTTTTAATGAACCTTGAAAAAGTGGTGGAGGTTACAGTGGAATAAAAAGACAATATCAATGCCCCATGGTAGAGACTTGGAATTCACATTAGCTTAACAAGACGTTTTTAATGCCCCTTGGAAGAGTGGTGGAGGTCGCAGAGGAATAAAAGACAATATCAATGCCCCTTGGAAGAATAGTGGAGTTCGCAGTGGAATAAAAAGACAATATCAATGACCCGTGGAAGAGACGTGGTGGTCACAGTAGCTTAACAAGACTCTTTTATTTCCCCTTGGAAGAGTGGTGGAGGTCGCAGTGGCATAATAAGACATTATCAATGCCCCGTGGAAGAGATGTGGAGGTCTCAGGAGCTTAACAAGACGGTTTTAATGCCCCTTGGAAGAGCTGTGGAGTGAAGAGTGGTTTAATAAAGCGGTTTTATTGCCCCTTGGAAGAGACGTGGGGGTCACAGTAGTTTAACAAGACTGTTTTAATGCCCTTTGGAAGAGCTGTGGAGTACAGAGTGGTTTAACAAGATGGTTCAAATGCACGTGGAAGAGACGTGGAGGTCAAATTAGCTTAACAAGACAGTTTTAATGCCCCTTGGAAGAGTGGTGGAGGTCGCAGTGGAATAAAAAGACAATATCAATGCCCCTTGGAAGACTGGTGGAGGTCGCAGTGGAATAAAAAGACAATAAAAATGCCCCGTGGAAAAGGAATGGAGGTCATAGTAGCTGCACAAGACGGTTTTAATGCCCCTTGGAAAAGCTGTGGAGTTCAGAGTCGTTTAACAAGACGGGAATAATGCCCCTTGGAAGAGGCGTGAAGGTCACAGTGGCTTAACAAAACGGTTTAATGACCCTTGGAAGATTGGTGGAGGTTACAGTGGAATAAAAAGACAATATCAGTGCCCCGTGGAAGAGACGTGGAGGTCACAGTAGCTAAACAAGACGGTTTTAATGCCCCTTGGAAGAGTGGTGGAGGTCGCAGTGGAATAAAAAGACAATATCAATGCCCCTTGGAAGACTGGTGGAGGTCGCAGTGGAAAAAAAAGGCAACATCAATGTCCCGTGGAAGAGACGTGTTGGTCACAGTAGCTCAACAAGACAGTTTTAATCCCCTTTGGAAGAGTGGTGGAGGTTACAGTGGAATAAAAAGACAATATCAATACCCTTTGCAAGTGATGTGGGGATCACAGTAGCTTAACAAGACGGTTTTAGTGCCCCTTGGAAGAGTGGTGGAGGTCGCAGTGGAATAAAAAGACAATATTAATGCCCCTTGGAAGAGTGATGAAGGTCGCAGTGGAAGAAAAGGACCGTATCAATGCCCCGTGGGAGAGAAGTGGAGGTCACAGTAGCTTAACAAGACGGTTTTAATGCCCATTGAAAGAGTGGTGGAGGTCGGAGTGGAATAAAAAGACAATATCAATGAACATTGGAAGAGTGGTGGAGGTCGCAGTGGAATAAAGAGATGATATAATTTCCCCGTTGAAGATACGTGGAGGTCAAAGTAGCTTAACAAGTCGGTTTTAATGCCCCTTGGAAGAGTGTTGGAGGTAGCTGTGGAATAAAAAGACAATACCAATGCCCCGTGGAAGAGTGGTGGAGGTCGCAGTGGAATATAAAGACAATATCAATGCCCCATGGAAGAGTGGTGGAGGACGCAGTGGAATAAAAAAACAATATCAATGCCCCGGGGAGAAGACGTGAAGGTCACAGTAGCTTTACAAGACGGTTTTAATGACCCTTGGAAGAGTGGTGGAGGTTGCTGTGATATAAAAAAGACAATATCAATGCCCCGTGGAAGAGACGTGGAGGTCACAGTAGCTTAACAAGACACTTCTAATGCCCCATGGATGAGTGGTGGAGGTCGCAGTGGAATAAAAAGACATTATCAATGCCCCTTGGGAGAGACGTCGAGGTCACAGTAGCTTAACAAGATGGTTTTAATGCCCCTTGGTTGAGTGGTGGAGGTTACAAGGGAATAAAAAGACAATATCAATGCCCCGTGATAGAGACGTGGAGGTCACAGTAGCTTAATAAGATGGTTTTAATGTCCCTTGGAAGAGTGGTGGAGGTCGCAGTGCAATAAAAAGACAATATTAATGCCCCTTGGAAGAAACGTGGAGTTCACAGAAGCTTAACAAGAGGGATTTAATGCCCCTTGGAAGAGGTGTGGAGTTCAGAGTAGTCTAACAAGTCTGTTTTGATGGCCCTTGGATGATATGTGAAGGTCACAGTAGCTTAACAAGACTGCTTCAATGCCCCTTGGAAGAGGTGTGGAGTGCAAAGTGGTTTAACAAGACGGTCTTAATGCCCCCTGGATGAGAAGTGGAGGTCACAGTAGCTTAACAAGACAGTTTTAATGAACCTTGAAAAAGTGGTGGAGGTTACAGTGGAATAAAAAGACAATATCAATGCCCCGTGGTAGAGACTTGGAATTCACATTAGCTAAACAAGACGTTTTTAATGCCCCTTGGAAGAGTGGTGGAGGTCGCAGAGGAATAAAATGACAATATCAATGCCCCTTGGAAGAATAGTGGAGTTCGCAGTGGAATAAAAAGACAATATCAATGACCCGTGGAAGAGACGTGGTGGTCACAATAGCTTAAAAAGACTCTTATTTCCCCTTGTAAGAGTGGTTGAGGTCGCAGTGGCATTATAAGACATTATCAATGCCCCGTGGAAGAGATGTGGAGGTCTCAGGAGCTTAACAAGACGGTTTTAATGCCCCTTGGAAGAGCTGTGGAATGAAGAGTGGTTTAATAAAACGGTTTTATTGCCCCTTGGAAGAGACGTGGGGGTCACAGTAGCTTAACAAGACTGTTTTAATGCCCTTTGGAAGAGCTGTGGAGTACAGAGTGGTTTAACAAGACGGTTCAAATGCACGTGGAAGAGACGTGGAGGTCAAATTAGCTTAACAAGACAGTTTTAATGCCCCTTGGAAGAGTGGTGGAGGTCGCAGTGGAATAAAAAGACAATATCAATGCCACTTGGAAGACTGGTGGAGGTCGCAGTGGAATAAAAAGACAATAAAAATGCCCCGTGGAAAAGGAATGGAGGTCATAGTAGCTGCACAAGACGGTTTTAATGCCCCTTGGAAAAGCTGTGGAGTTCAGAGTGGTTTAACAAGACGGGATTAATGCCCCTTGGAAGAGGCGTGAAGGTCACATTGGCTTAACAAAACGGCTTTAATGACCCTTGGAAGATTGGTGGAGGTTACAGTGGAATAAAAAGACAATATCAGTGCCCCGTGGAAGAGACGTGGAGGTCACAGTAGCTAAACAAGACGGTTTTAATGCCCCTTGGAAGAGTGGTGGAGGTCGCAGTGGAATAAAAAGACAATATCAATGCCCCTTGGAAGACTGGTGGAGGTCGCAGTGGAATAAAAAGGCAACATCAATGTCCCGTGGAAGAGACGTGGTGGTCACAGTAGCTCAAAAAGACAGTTTTAATCCCCTTTAGAAGAGTGGTGGAGGTTACAGTGGAATAAAAAGACAATATCAATGCCCTGTGGAAGTGACGTTGGGATCACAGTAGCTTAACAAGATGGTTTTAGTGCCCCTTGGAAGAGTGGTGGAGGTCGCAGTGGAAAAAATAGACAATATCAATGCTCCGTGGAATATACGTGGAGGTCACAGTAGCTTAACAAGATGGTTTTAATGCCCCTTGGAAGAGTGCTGGAGGTCGCAGTGGAATAAAAAAACAATATCAATGCCCCGTGGTAGAGTGGTGGAGGTCGCATTTGCTTAACAAGACGGTTTTAATGCCCCTTGAAAGAGAGGTGGAGGTCACAGTAGGTTAACAAGACGGTTTTAATGCCCCTTGGAAGAGCTGTGGAGTTCAGAGTGGTTTAACAAGATGGTTTTAATGCCTCGTGGAAGAGATGTGGAGGTCACAGTAGCTTATGAAGCCGGTTTTCATGCCCCTTAGAAGAGTGGTGTAGGTTACAGTGGAATAAAAAGAAAATATCAATGCCCCGTGGAAGAGACGTGGAGGTCACAGTAGCTAAACAAGACGGTTTTAATGCCCCTTGGAAGAGTGGTGGAGGTCGCAGTGGAATAAAAAGACAATATCAATGCCCCTTGGAAGACTGGTGGAGGTCGCAGTGGAAAAAAAAGGCTACATCAATGTCCCGTGGAAGAGACGTGTTGGTCACAGTAGCTCTACAAGACAGTTTTAATCCCCTTTGGAAGAGTGGTGGAGGTTACAGTGGAATAAAAAGACAATATCAATACCCTTTGCAAGTGATGTGGGGATCACAGTAGCTTAACAAGACGGTTTTAGTGCCCCTTGGAAGAGTGGTGGAGGTCGCAGTGGAATAAAAAGACAATATTAATGCCCCTTGGAAGAGTGATGAAGGTTGCAGTGGAAGAAAAGGACCGTATCAATGCCCCGTGGGAGAGAAGTGGAGGTCACAGTAGCTTAACAAGACGGTTTTAATGCCCATTGAAAGAGTGGTGAAGGTCGGAGTGGAATAAAAAGACAATATCAATGAACATTGGAAGAGTGGTGGAGGTCGCAGTGGAATAAAGAGATGATATAATTTCCCCGTTGAAGATACGTGGAGGTCAAAGTAGCTTAACAAGTCGGTTTTAATGCCCCTTGGAAGAGTGTTGGAGGTAGCTGTGGAATAAAAAGACAATACCAATGCCCCGTGGAAGAGTGGTGGAGGTCGCAGTGGAATATAAAGACAATATCAATGCCCCATGGAAGAGTGGTGGAGGACGCAGTGGAATAAAAAGACAATATCAATGCCCCGGGGAGAAGACGTGAAGGTCACAGTAGCTTTACAAGACGGTTTTAATGACCCTTGGAAGAGTGGTGGAGGTTGCTGTGATATAAAAAAGACAATATCAATGCCCCGTGGAAGAGACGTGGAGGTCACAGTAGCTTAACAAGACACTTCTAATGCCCTATGGATGAGTGGTGGAGGTCGCAGTGGAATAAAAAGACATTATCAATGCCCCTTGGGAGAGACGTCGAGGTCACAGTAGCTTAACAAGACGGTTTTAATGCCCCTTGGTTGAGTGGTGGAGGTTACAAGGGAATAAAAAGACAATATCAATGCCCCGTGATAGAGACGTGGAGGTCACAGTAGCTTAATAAGTTGGTTTTAATGCCCCTTGGAAGAGTGGTGGAGGTCGCAGTGCAATAAAAAGACAATATTAATGCCCCTTGGAAGAAACGTGGAGTTCACAGAAGCTTAACAAGAGGGATTTAATGCCCCTTGGAAGAGATGTGGAGTTCAGAGTAGTCTAACAAGTCTGTTTTGATGGCCCTTGGATGATATGTGAAGGTCACAGTAGCTTAACAAGACTGCTTCAATGCCCCTTGGAAGAGGTGTGGAGTGCAAAGTGGTTTAACAAGACGGTCTTAATGCCCCCTGGATGAGAAGTGGAGGTCACAGTAGCTTAACAAGACAGTTTTAATGAACCTTGAAAAAGTGGTGGAGGTCGCAGAGGAATAAAATGACAATATCAATGCCCCTTGGAAGAATAGTGGAGTTCGCAGTGGAATAAAAAGACAATATCAATGACCCGTGGAAGAGACGTGGTGGTCACAATAGCTTAACAAGACTCTTATTTCCCCTTGGAAGAGTGATTGAGGTCGCAGTGGCATAATAAGACATTATCAATGCCCCGTGGAAGAGATGTGGAGGTTTCAGGAGCTTAACAAGATAGTTTTAATGCCCCTTGGAAGAGCTGTGGAATGAAGAGTGGTTTAATAAAACGGTTTTATTGCCCCTTGGAAGAGACGTGGGGGTCACAGTAGCTTAACAAGACTGTTTTAATGCCCTTTGGAAGAGCTGTGGAGTACAGAGTGGTTTAACAAGACGGTTCATATGCACGTGGAAGAGACGTGGAGGTCAAATTAGCTTAACAAGACAGTTTTAATGCCCCTTGGAAGAGTGGTGGAGGTCGCAGTGGAATAAAAAGACAATATCAATGCCACTTGGAAGACTGGTGGAGGTCGCAGTGGAATAAAAAGACAATAAAAATGCCCCGTGGAAAAGGAATGGAGGTCATAGTAGCTGCACAAGACGGTTTTAATGCCCCTTGGAAAAGCTGTGGAGTTCAGAGTGGTTTAAAAAGACGGGATTAATGCCCCTTGGAAGAGGCGTGAAGGTCACATTGGCTTAACAAAACGGCTTTAATGACCCTTGGAAGATTGGTGGAGATTACAGTGGAATAAAAAGACAATATCAGTGCCCCGTGGAAGAGACGTGGAGGTCACAGTAGCTAAACAAGACGGTTTTAATGCCCCTTGGAAGAGTGGTGGAGGTCGCAGTGGAATAAAAAGACAATATCAATGCCCCTTGGAAGACTGGTGGAGGTCGCAGTGGAATAAAAAGGCAACATCAATGTCCCGTGGAAGAGACTTGGTGGTCACAGTAGCTCAAAAAGACAGTTTTAATCCCCTTTGGAAGAGTGGTGGAGGTTACAGTGGAATAAAAAGACAATATCAATGCCCTGTGGAAGTGACGTGGGGATAACAGTAGCTTAACAAGACGGTTTTAGTGCCCCTTGGAAGAGTGGTGGAGGTCGCAGTGGAAAAAATAGACAATATCAATGCTCCGTGGAATATACGTGGAGGTCACAGTAGCTTAACAAGATGGTTTTAATGCCCCTTGGAAGAGTGCTGGAGGTCGCAGTGGAATAAAAAAACAATATCAATGCCCGTGGTAGAGTGGTGGAGGTCGCAGTTGCTTAACAAGACGGTTTTAATGCCCCTTGAAAGAGAGGTGGAGGTCACAGTAGGTTAACAAGACGGTTTTAATGCCCCTTGGAAGAGCTGTGGAGTTCAGAGTGGTTTAACAAGATGGTTTTAATGCCTCGTGGAAGAGATGTGGAGGTCACAGTAGCTTATGAAGCCGGTTTTCATGCCCCTTAGAAGAGTGGTGTAGGTTACAGTGGAATAAAAAGAAAATATCAATGCCCCTTGGAAGAGTGGTGGAGGTCGCAGTTGCTTAACAAGACGGTTTTCATGCCCCTTAGAAGAGTGGTGGAGGTTGCAGTGGAATAAATAGACTACATCAATGTCCCTTGGAAGAGTGGTGGAGGTCGCAGTGGAATAAAAAGACAATATCAATGCCCCGTGGAAGAGACGTGGAGGTCACAGCAGCTTTACTAGACGGTTTTAATGCCCCTTGGGAGTGTGGTGGAGATCACAATGAAATAAAAAGACGATATCAATTCCCCGTGGAATAGACGTGGAGGTCACAGTTGCTTAAGAAGACGGTTTTAATGCCCCTTGGAAGAGCTGTGGAGTTCAGAGTGGTTTAATAAGACGGGATTAATGCCCCTTGGAAGAGGCGTTAAGGTCACAGTGGCTTAAAAAAACGGTTTTAATGCCCCTTGGAAGATTGGTGGAGGTTACAGTGGAATAAAAATACAATATCAATGCCCCATGGAAGAGGCTTGGAGATTACAGTAGCTTAACAAGACGGTTTTAATGCCCCTTCGAAGAGTGGTGGAGGTCGCAGTGGAATAAAAAGACAATATCAATGCCCCTTGATAGACTGGTGGAGGTCGCAGTGGAATAAAAAGGCAATTTCAATGCCCGGTGGAATAGACGTGGGGGTCACAGTAGCTTGACAAAACGGTTTTAGTGACCCTTGGGAGAGTGGTGGAGGTCGCTTTGGAAAAAACAGACAATATCAATAGCAGGTGGAAGAGACGTGGAGGTCACAGTAGCTTAACAAGTTTGTTTTATTGCCCCTTGGAAGAGTGGTGGAGGTCGCAGTGGAATAAGACATTATCAATCCCCCATGGAAAATACGTGGAGGTCACAGTAGCTTAACAAGACGGTTTTAATGCCCCTTGGAAGAGTGGTGGAGTTCGCAGTGGAATAAAAAGACAATATCAATGACCAGTGGAAGAGACGTGGAGGTCACAGTAGCTTAACAAGATGGTTTTAATGCCCCTTGGAAGAGCTATGGAGTTCAGAGTAGTTTATCAAGATGGTTTTAATGCCCCTTGGAAGAGAAGTGTAGGTCACAGTAGCTTAACAAGACGTTTTTAATGCCCCTTGGAAGAGTGGTGAAGGTTACAGTGGAATAAGAAGAAAATATCAATGCCCCATGGAAGAGACGTGGAGTTCACAGTAGCTTAAAAAGACGGTTTTAATGCCCTTTGGAAGAGTGGTGAAGGTCGCAGTGGAATAAAAAGACAATATCAATGCCCCTTGAAAGAGAAGTGGAGGTCACAGTAGCTTAACTAGACTGTTTTAATGCCCCTTGATAGAGCTGTGGAGTGCAGAGTGGTTTAACAAGACGGTTTTAATTCCCCTTGGATGAGACATGGAGTTCACTGCAGCTTAACAAGACGTTTTTAATGGCCCTTGGAAGAGTGATGGAGGTTGCAGTGGAATAAAAATACAATATCAATGCCCCTTGGAAGAGAGGTGGAGGTCACTGTAGCTTTACAAGACAGTTTTAATGCTCCTTGGAAGAACTTTGGAGTTCATAGTGGTTTAACAAGACGGTTTTAATGCTCCTTGGAAGAGACGTGGAGGTCATAGTAGCTCAACTAGACAGTTTACTGCCCCTTGGAATAGTGGTGCAGGTCACAGTGGATTAAAAAGACAGTATTAATGCCCTTGGAAGAGTGGTGGAGGTCACAGTAGAATAAAAAGACAATATCAATGCCCCGTGAAAGAGACTTGGAGGTAACAGTAGCTTAAAAAGACGGTTTTAATGCCCCTTGGAAGAGCTGTGGAGTTCAGAGTGGTTTAACAAGACGGTTTTAATGTCCTTTCGATGAGATATAGAGGACAAAGTAGCTTAACAAGACGGTTTTAATGCCCCTTGGAAGAGCTTTGCAGTTCACAGTGGTTTAACATTACGGTTTAATTGTCACTTGGAAAAGACGTGAAGGTCACAGTAGCTTGACAAGATGGTTATAATGCCCCTTAGAAGAGTGGTGGAGGTCACAGTGGAATAAAAAGACAATATCAATGCCCCGTGGAAGAGATGTGGAAGTCACAGTAGCTTAACAAGACGTTTTTAATGCCCCTTGGAAGAGTGGTGGAGGTCGCAGTGGAATAAAAAGACAATATCAATGCCACGTGGAAACGAAGTGGAGGTCACAGAAGCTTAAGAAGACGGTTTTAATGCCCTTTGGAAGAGCTATGGATTTCAGAGTGGTTTAACAAGACCGTTTTAATGCCCCTTGGAAGAGATGTGGAGGTCACAATAGCTTAACAAGACAGTTTTAATGCCCCTTGGAAAAGTGGTGGAGGTTACAGTGGGATAAAAAGCTAATATCAATGCCCCGTGGAAGAGACGTGGAGGTCAAATCAACTTCACAAGATGGTTTTAATGCCCCTAGGAAGAGTGGTGGAGGTCTCAGTGGAATAAAAAGACAATATAAATGCCCCTTGGAAGAGTGGTGTTGGTAGCAATGGAATAAAAAGACAATATCAATGCCCCGTGGAAAAGAAGTGGAGGTCAAAGTAGCTTTGCAAGATAGTTTTAATGTTCCTTGGAAGAGTGTTGGAGGTCACAGTGGAATAAAAAGGCAATATCAATGCCCCGTGGAAGAGATGTGGAGATCACAGTAGCTTAACTAGACTGTTTTAATGCCCTTTGATAGAGCTGTTTAGTGCAGAGTGGTTTAACAAGACGGTTTTAATTCCCCTTGGATGAGACATGGAGGTCACAGCATCTTAACAAGACGTTTTTAATGGCCCTTGGAATAAAAATACAATATCAATGCCCCGTGGAAGAGAGGTGGAGGTCACTGTAGCTTTACAAGACAGTTTTAATGCTCCTTGGAAGAGCTTTGGAGTTCATAGTGGTTTAACAAGACGGTTTTAATGCCCCTTGGAAGAGATGTGGAGGTCACAGTAGCTCAACTAGACAGTTTACTGCCCCTTGGAAGAGTGGTGGAGGTCGCAGTAGAATAAAAAGACAATATCAATGCTCCGTGGAAGAGACTTGGAGGTAACAGCAGCTTAACAAGATGGTTTTAATGCCTATTGGAAGAGCTGTGGAGTTCAGAGTGGTTTAACAAGACGGTTTTAATGCCCCTTGGAAGAGACGTGGAGGTCATAGTAGCTCAACTAGACAGTTTACTGCCCCTTGGAAGAGTGGTGCAGGTCACAGTGGATTAAAAAGACAGTATCAATGCCCTTGGAAGAGTAGTGGAGGTCGCAGTAGAATAAAAAGACAATATCAATGCCCCGTGAAAGAGACTTGGAGGTAACAGTAGCATAAAAAGACGGCTTTAATGCCCCTTCGAAGAGCTGTGAAGTTCAGAGTGTTTTAACAAGATGGCTTTAATGCTCCTTGGAAGAAACGTGGAGGTCACAGGAGCTTAACAAGACGGTTTTAATGCCCCGTGGAAGAGTGGTGTAGGTTACAGTGGAATAAAAAGACAATATCAATGCCCCGTTGAAGAGACGTGGAGGTCACCGTAGCTTAACAAGACGGTTTTAGTGCCCCTTGGAAGAGTGCTGGAGGTTACAGCGGTATAAAAAGACAATATCAATGTCCCGAGGAAGAAACGTGGAGGTCACAGTAGCTTAAGAAGATGGTTTTAATGCCCCTTGGAAGATTGGTGGAGGTCGCAGTGGAATAAAAAGACAATGTCAATGTCCCTTGCAAGTGTGGTGGAGGTCTCGGTGGAATAAAAAGACAATATCAATGCTCCGTGGAACAGAAATGGAAATCACAGTATCTTAACAAGACGGTTTTAATGCCCCTTGGAAGAGTGCTGGAGGTCGCAGTGGAATAAAAAGACAATATCAATGCCCCTTGGAAGAGTGGTGGAGATGACAGTGGAATAAAAAGACAATATCAATGCGCCTTGGAAGAGTGATGGAGGTCGTAGTGGAATAAAACGACAATATGAATGCCCCTTCGAAGACACTTGGAGGTCAAAGTAGCTTAACAAGACATTTTTATTGCCCCTGGAAGAGAAGTGGAGGTCGCTGTGGAATAAAAAGACAATATCAATGCCCTGTGGAAGAGACCTGGAGGCCACAGTAGCTTAACAAGATGGTTTAATGTCCCTTGGAAGAGTGGTGGAAGTCACAGTGGAATAAAAAAGCCATATCAATGCGCCGTGGAAGACAATTGGTCACAGTAGCTTAGCAAGACAGTTTTAATGCCCCTTGGAAGTGACGGAGGTCACAGTAGCTTAACAATATGGTTTTAATGCCACTTGGAAGACTGGTGGAGGTCGCAGTGGAATAAAAAGACAATATCAATGCCCATTGGAAGAGCTATGGAGTTCAGAGTGGTTTAACAAGATGGTTTTAATGACCCTTGGAAGAGATGTGGAGGTCACGGTAGCTTAATAAGACGGTTTTAATGCTCCTTCGAAGAGTGGTGGAGGTTAGAGTGGAATAAAAAGACAATATTAATGCCCCGTGGAAGTGACGTGGAGATCACAGTAGCTTAACAAGATGGTTTTAGTGCCCCTTGGAAGAGTGGTTCAGGTCACAGTGGAATAAAAAGACAATATCAATGCCCCTTGGAAGAGTGGTGGAGGTCGCAGTGGAATAAAATTACAATATCAATGCCCCTTGGAAGAGTGGTGTAGGTCACAGTGCAATAAAAAGACAATATCAATGTCCTGTGGACAAGACGTGGAGGTCAGAGTAGCTTAACAAGACAGTTTTTATGCCCCTTGGAATAGTGGTGGAGGTCGCAGTGGAATAAAAAAACAATATCAATGGCCCGTGAAAGAGATGTGGAGGTCACAGTAGCTTAATAAGACGGTCTTAATGCCACTTGGAAGAGTGGTGGAGGTCGCAGTGGAATCAAAAAACAATATCTTTGCCCCTTGGCATAGTGGTGGAGGTCGCAGTGGAATAAAAAGACAATAACAATGCCCCTGGAAGAGACTTGGAGGTCACAGTAGCTTAACAAGATGGTTTTAATGCCCCTTGGAATAGTGGTGGAGGTCGCAGTGGAATAAAAAGACAATATCAATGGCCCATGAAAGAGATGTGGAGGTCACAGTAGCTTAACAAGACGGTCTTAATGACACTTGGAAGAGTGGTGGAGGTCGCAGTGGAATAAAAAAACAATATATATGCCCCTTGGCATAGTGGTGGAGCTCGCAGTGGAATAAAAGGACAATAACAATGCCCCTTGAAGAGACGTGGAGGTCACAGTAGCTTAACAAGACGGTTTTAATGCCCCTTGGTAGAGTGGTGGAGGTCGTAGTGGAATAAAAAGACAATATAAATTTCCCCTGTCGAAGAGACGTGGAGGTCACAGTAGCCTAACAAGATGTTTTATTGCACTTTGGAAGAGTAGTGCAGCTCGCAGTGGAATAAAAAGACAATATTAATTCCCCGTGGAAGAGACTTGGAGATCACAGTAGCTTAACAAGATGGTTTTAATGCCCCTTGGAAAAGCTGTGGAGTTCAGAGTGGTTTAACGAGACGGTTTTCATGACCCTTGGAAGAGACGTGGAGGTCACAGTAGCTTAACAAGACAGTTTTAATGCCCTTTGGAAAAGGGGTGGAGTTTCCCTTGGAATAACAGGACAATATCAATAACCCGTGGAAGAAATGTGAAGGTGGCTTTAAAAGACGGCTTTATTGCCCCGTGGAAGAGTGGTGGAGGTCGCAGTGGAATAAAAGAACAATATCAATGCCCCATGGAAGAGATGAGGAGGCCACAGTAACTTAACAAGATGGTTTAATGCCCCTTGGAAGAGTGGTGGAAGTCACAGTGGAAAAAAAAAACTATATCAATGCCCCGTGGAAGAAGAGACATGGAGGTCACAGTAGCTTAACAAGACGGTTTTAATGCCCCTTAGAAGAAACATGGAGGTCACTGTAGCTTATCCAAACGGTTTTAATGCCCCTTGAAAGAGTGGTGGAGGTTGCAGTGGAATAAAAAGACAATATCAATGCCCTTGGAAGAGAGGTGGAGTTCGCAGTGGAATAAAAAGACAATATCAATGCCCCAAAGAAGAGACGTGCAGGTCCCAGAAGCTTAACAAGACAGTTTTAATGCCCCTTGTAAGAGTAGTGGAGGTTGCAGTGACACAAAAAGATAATACCAATGCCCCGCGAAAGAGACATTGAGGTCACAGTAGCTTAGCAAGATGGATTTAATGCCCCTTGGAAGAGTGGTGGAGGTCGCAGTGGAATAAAAAGACAATATCAGTGACCCGTTTTATAGACTTAGAGGTCACAGTAGCTTAACAAGACGGTTTAATGCCCCTTGGAAGAGCTGTGGAGTTCAGAGTGGTTTAACAAGACGGTTTTCATGCCTCTAGGAAGAGACGTGGAGGTCACAGTAGCTTTGCAAGATGGTTTTAATGCCCCTTGGAAGAGCTGTGGAATTCAGAGTGGTTTAACAAGACAGTTTTAATGCCCCTTGGAAGAGAAGTGGAGGTCACAGTACTTAACAAGATGGTTTTAATGCCCCTTGGAAGAGAGGTGTAGGTTACAGTGGAATAAACAGACTATATCAATGCCCCGTGAAAGAGACATGGAGGACACAGGAGCTA